>NW_016804835.1:1777946-1788652 GCF_001698545.2 Rhinopithecus bieti
GATCTCAGCTCACTGCAAGCTCCATCTCCTGGGTTCACACCATTCTCCTGCCTTAGCCTCCCCAGTAGCTGAGACTACAGGCGCCCGCCACCACGACTGGCTAATTTTTTGTATTTTTAGCAGAGACGGGGTTTCACTGTGTTAGCCAGGATGGTCTCGATCTCTGGACCTCGTGATCCGCCCACCTTGGCCTCCCAAAGTGCTGGGATTACAGGCATGAGCCACCGCGCCCGGCCTCTTTTATTAATTTCTTATGTGTCTGTCTATCCAGTGTTTGTTTATGCATAAACAAACACATGTGACTCTAAGTTATTGTTTTATCTTTTTCAGCAAGTGCTAGCTTATATAGTTATTTTATATTTGGCCTTTTTGTACTTAACAAATACGATAATTGAAGATCTTTTCATATTATAACATAATCATTATTTTGCTTTTGATACCCCCCTTTTCTGAGTGGTTCCTTATTCTGGTTTTTCAGAGGAAGATATGACACATTCAGTAAGGTGATTCAGCCCGGGCGTGGTGGCTCAAGTCTGTAATCCTGGCACTTTGGGAGGTCGAGATGGGCGGATCACGAGGTCGGGAGATCGAGACCATCCTGGCTAACATGGTGAAACCCCGTCTCTACTAAAAAATACAAAAAAAAACTAGCCGGGCGCGGTGGCGGGCGCCTGTAGTCCCAGCTACTCAGGAGGCTGAGGCAGGAGAATGGCATAAACCCGGGAGGCAGAGCTTGCAGTGAGCTGAGATCCGGCCACTGTACTCCAGCCTAGGCGACAGAGCGAGACTCCGTCTCAAAAAAAAAAAAAAGTAAGGTGATTCATTATAGTGCATATCTAAATAATATGTCATTTGTTCTCTTGCTAGTCTCAGCAAAATGTCATTTGCTCTTGTGTTAGTCTCGTCAGTCTTAGAATCTCTTTATATCCTTCAAAATTGTTGATAACCCTAAAGAGCTTTTATTTATGTGGGTTATCTATATCAATAGATATCAAATGAGAAACTGAAACTGAGAAGCTATAAAAGTTACATTTGGCTAGGCGTGGTCGCTCATGCCTGTAAGCCCAGCTGTTTGGGAGCTGAGTGGGTAGATCACTTGAGCTCACCAGTTTGAGACCAGCCTGGGCAACATGGCGAAGTTTGTCTCTACCAAAAAAGAAAAAAGAAAAAAAATTAGATGGCTTAAGCCTGGTAGGCAGAGTTTGTAGTGAGCCGAGATCATGCCACCGTACTCGAGCCTGGGCGACAGAGCCAGACCTTGTCTCAAAAAAAAAGAAAAAAACAGAAAACCCAAACACCAAAACCAACCAACCAAACCAAGCTGTTTACTTTAATTTACTTAAAAATACCATTAATAAACCCATTACATGCTAACATAAATGACATTTTTAATGAAAATAACTATGTTCCAGAACAAGAAGAGTATGAGAAGAGTGGCATTTGTTATAGTTTTGCGAATATCTTTAATGTCTAGCTTAATAGAAAATAGTTGGATTCTCATATCTGCTACTGCATTCAGTATTGTGATATGTTGTTTTGCTTGAAGCATATGGAGAAAATCTGGCCTCATCCTGATGTAAATTTGGAAGAGGGAGGAGTATTTTATTTATTTTTTTGAGACAAGATCTTGCTCTGTCGTCTATGCTGGAGTGCAGTGGCATGCTCATGGCTCATTGCAGCCTTGACCTCCTGGGCTCAAGCAATCCCTTCTACTCACCTTTCCTAGTAGCTGGGACTATAGGTGTATGCCCCCACGCCCAGTTAATTTCTGTATTTTTTATAGAGACAGAGTTTCACCATGTTGCCCAAGCTGGTCTTGAACTTCTGGGTGCAGGTAATCTTGTCTGCCTCGGCCTCCCACAGTGCTGGGATTACAGGTGTGAGCCACCACACCCAGCCAAGATTATTTTAATAGACTTTCCAGATACTTATGGATAGCCGTATTTAACGCTATACTGAAACTCAACATGCGGTAGTTCCTTTTTTAAAAAAATCATTTTATTGAGATATAGTTGATAAGTTACATATATTTAATATATCTGTGAAACAGTCAACACAATCAAGATGTACCTTTTGAAGGTAATTTCTTAAAGGTTAATTGCAGTATAGAATTTGAAACCATCTCAGTAAAGTTTTCATATTGTGTTTTCAGTAAGATCTGTGAATCTAGTTGATTTATCCTCCACTTTGATTGTATTGTTTTCCTTGCAGGAATTTTAAACATCATGCATTGGTCATTTGGAAAATATTTGTTTATTGAGTTACGCAGATCTTCTAAATGTTTATGCATTTCATTATTCGTTGTCAAAGAATCACACCTGTTGATATCATCACCATTCTCTTCAGAAAAGTGTTTTTGACTTGGGAAGTTGTTAAGCCCACAGTGGTAGAAACATGTTTTGCAAAATTCTAATTTTTTTGAAGCTTAAATATTGTTGATTACTTTCCTGATGTGACAAGCCCACTATTCATTTTCTTTCTTTTGTTTTTCTGAGACAGAGTTTTGCTCTTGTTGCCCAGCTGGAGTGTAATGGCGCGATCTTGGCTCACCGCAGCCTTCGGCTCACCGCAACCTCCGCTGCCTGGGTTCAAGCGATTCTCCTGCCTCAGCCTCCTGAGTAGCTGGGATTCCAGGCACATGCCACCGTGTCTGGCTAATTTAGTATTTTTGGTAGAGATGGGGTTTCTCCATGTTGGTCAGGCTGGTCTCAAACTCCTGATCTTAGGTGATCCACCCACCTTGGCCTCCCAAAGTGCTGGGATTACAGGTGTGAGCCACCGTGCCCGGCTGCCCACTATTCATTTTCAAGGAAATATCTTTCAAATACCCAAGATTAAGTAACTAGTTGTTCTTTCAAGAGAAATGGTGGCCTGTAAAAAAGCACAGTTCAGCTTGCAACTCTTATAAAATGCTTTTTCTTGAGACAGCTATCTTTCTACCCATTTAAGTGCACAGAATATTAAGAAGTTGTATACTTCAGGGCTGAGATTTAATGTGTAATATTTGCAGGTATGTCAAGGACATTCTTAAGTGAAACTGGCTTTAAAAAATTTGGTGAGTGTGTGGTGGTGAAGAATGTAGTGACTACTACTACAGTTTGGTGCTGCTGCTAATGAGACAACAGCAGTTTTATCCAATGTTACTTTTTTTTTTTTTTTTTTTTTAAGTTTTTGAGATGGAGTCTTGCTCTGTTGCCCAGGCTGGAGTGCAGTGGCCCCATCTTGGCTAACTGCAACCTCTGCCTCCTGGGTTCAAGGGAGTCTCTCGCCTCAGCCTCCCAAGTAGCTGGGATTAAAGGCATGTGCCACCACGCCCAGCTAATTTTTGTATTTTTAGTAGAGATGGGGTTTCACCATGTTGGCCCGGGTGGTCTCAAACTCCTTACCTCAAGTGATTGGCCTGCCTCAGCCTCCCAAAGTGCTGGGATTACAGGCGTGAGCTACCACGCCTGGCCCAGTGTTACTTTTGAAACTTCAGGGCAAATCCCAATACAGTGAAAGAAACAAATAATATTTTAGTATTATTATGAAAGTGGTTTTGATCTGGTGGACCCTCTGAAAGGTCTTGCAGACTTCTGGTATGTAGAAATCCTTACTTCTTTCTTGGCAATTAAAAAAGAAGAAAAGAAACCAAGAACTCTTACAACTTAATCATGGTTGTCAATCTTAATCTCTGTCTACATACTGACTCCTCCAAGTCCTTCCTACTAACACACACTGTGCGTACTCCTTCCATTAATTACAGTGGCTCATTTTGGCATGATTCTCAAGAGGACCATGGGGAAGTATAATTTATAAATTACAGGTGACTTTATTTTTCATTCTTCACCTCAAAGTATGGTGAAGGATGATTGGAAACTTCACCTTAAAGTATGGTTGAAGGATGATTGGAAACCTACTGAATTAGAATTACTGCTAGCTGGGACCCTATCTGCTTTTTTTTTTTGACCATACACTGAAGGTGATTTCAATACACCAGAGTTAGAGAACTACAGCTTTGTGGCCTTAGGAAGAAAACTAGATTGCTTAGACTAGAGGATGGTGTCATCATTATCATTTTTGTATTTCTTGCTCAGAGTGGAAGGTGACATCACCACTATAATCTTGGTATTTTCAACACGCATAGCTGCCTGGCACAGGGCAGGAGCTGGCCAAATGCTTCATGAATGATTGAATGACTAATATGACTAGATTATTATGTTATTTGTCTGACACCAAGTTTCCAAATTGAATGATGACAAATTTAACCTTATATTTATAAGTGTATGTTTTAGAATTTTGAAAAATGTAATTTGGTTAGTGTGACTGTACTAGTTAAAATCATTAATTATTTTTTAATTGTACGTAAGCTTCTTATTTCCGCCCACATGATCTGGCCGGTGCCTACCTATCCTTCCTAGTCTTTTGTCATTCTCCTTGTTCGCTGTGTTTTAGGATTAACAAAACATTCGTTGGTCCAGGCAAGGTGGCTCACATCTGTAATCCCAGCAGTGTGGGGGGCCGAAGTGGGAGGATTGTTTGAGGCCAGGCATTTGAGACCAGCCAGGACAACATAGAGAGACCCCGTTTCTAGAAAAGGTAAAAAATTATTAGTCAGGTGTTATTGTACACACTTGTAGTCCCAGTTGCTGGGGAGGCTGAGGTGGGAGGATTGCATGAGCCCTGGAAGTCAAGGCTGTAGTGAGCTTTGATCCGTCAGTGCACTCTAACCTGGGTAACAGAGCCGGACCCTATCTCAAACAAAAACAGAAAACTTTGGCCATTGTTTTCTCCCTAATTGTTGCAACATGCTACAGTTTTTACCTTAGAGCCATCGCATTTGCTATTCTCTCTTCTGAGACATTTCTTTCCCCAGCTCTTTTCTTGACTTTTCGTATCCTTCAAATAACAATTTAATTGTCACATACTTAAATGTGCCTTTCTTGTTTTTTTGGAGGTGGTCTGTTTTCCTCTGCTGCACATAGAATAGCAGTGAAGTAAATATTTCTGTTAGTTTCTTTTATAGTGTTTATCACAATTTGAAGTTACTTAAGTTGTTACTGTCTGCCTGTCTCCTTTAGAATATATGCTCCATGAGAATGTAGACCTGCCTATCTTGTTTACTGTTCTATATTCATAATCAGTAACAGCCTTGGTACTTAATAGTATTTTGCAAAACTTATTAAATATATTTAGAAATAGATGAATGAATGAGTGAAAAGGATATATGGAAGAAAATTATTTTGGTTAGACAATAAATAATGAATGAAGGTGACAGTTACAGAATTATTATTATTATTATTATTATTATTATTTGAGACGGAGTCTTGCACTTTCGTCCAGGCTGGAGTGTAGTGGCGTGACCTCGGCTCACTGCAAACTCTGCCTCCCGGGTTCACGCCATTCTCCTGCCTCAGCCTCCTGAGTAGCTGGGACTACAGGCGCCCACCACCATGCCTGGCTCATTTTTTGTATTTTTAGTAGAGACGGGATTTCATCGTGTTAGCCAGGATGGTCTTGATCTGCTGACCTCGTGATCTGCCCACCTCGGTCTCCCAAAGTGCTGGGATTACAGGCATGAACCACCGTGACTGGCCAACAGTTATATTATTTTTAAATTTAAAAACTATAGGTAGTAGTGAGAAGGGAAGAAAGAGTAGAACAGGGAGTTCAATCTGTAACTGACTGAATAGTCTATTGAGATAACTCACAGACAAGCTATATAAGTATATATATTAATATATATATTTAATAGAGTTGGGGTCTTGCCATGTTGATCGGGCTGGTCTTGGTCTTGAACTCCTGGCCTCAAACAGTCCTCCCATCTTGGCCTCCCAAAGTGTTGGGATTGCAGGTCTGAACCACCATGCCTGGCTGGCCAAGCCAGTTATATTTATTAGTAAAGATTTTGCATAAATAACTTTGTTCTGCTAGATTATTAAGTTAAATATTATATACAAACAGGGCTTCTGGTGTGTAAAATTGCTTGTGGAATATGACATTCTATTAATAAATGAATAAATGTGATTCTAAACAATTGTTAAAAGCCATGTAAAGGAGAGGAACACTAATTTCTGGTGGAAAATAAGTACGTAGGCCGGGCGTGGTGGATCACGCCTGTAATCCCAGCACTTTGGGAGGCTGAGGTGGGTTGATCACTTGAGGTCAGGAGTTCACGACCAACCTGGCCAGCATGGTGAAACCCTGTCTCTACTAAAAATTCAAAAATTAGCTGGGCATGGTGGCACTCGCCTGTAATCTCAGCTACACAGGAGGCTGAGGCAGAAGAATCACTTGAACCCAGGAGGTGGAGGTTGCGATGAACCAAGGTTGTGCTACTGCACTCCAGCCTGGTAACAGAGCGGGACTCCATCTCAATAGATAAATAAGTAAATGTGTAAATGAATAAGATTAAAATCCTTGCTATTTATAATTATCTAAGAATCATTTTGTTAATTATTTTAGGTAAACACTTTCAGGGTTTGTAACTTTTATTTTAGGGACTTGGAAATACGTATCTCTTATTTTCTTAAAAAACCAGTGGGAACCATGTTTTACTGTGTTGGAAAATAGTGACACTATCAGGATTTAGTGAGGAATTTGGTGATACTTGCCTGCTCTTTAAATGACCACAGATTTTTGTACTGTTCATGTTTATTATTATTTTAATAACCTTTTAGTTTGGAATGATTTTAGATTTACTGAAAAGTTACAAATTTCTTTGTAAAAATTTACAAAAGTTACAAGTTACAAAAAAGTACAGAATTTCTGTATATTCCTCACCCATTTTCCCCACTGTTAACATCTTACAGTAACATCTTACTGTTGCATGGTACATTTGTTAAAACTAAAAATAGTGGTTGGTCAGTACAGTTAACTCCAGATTTTATTTGAGTTCACCAGTTTTTACACTAATGTCTTTTTTTTTGTTTGAGATGGAGTCTTGCTCTGTTGCCCAGGCTGGAGTGCAGTGGTGCAGTCTTGGCTCACTGCAAGCTCCGCCTCCCGGGTTCACACCATTCTCCTGCCTCAGCGTCCTGACTAGCTGGGACTACAGGCATCCACCACCACGCCTGGCTAAGTTTTTTGTTTGTATTTTTAGTAGAGACGGAGTTTCACCGTGTTAGTCAGGATGGTCTTGATCTCCTGACCTCCGCCTTGGCCTCCCAAAGTGCTGGGATTACAGGTGTGAGCCACTGCGCCCAACCCACTAATGTCCTTTCTGTGTTCTAGGATCTAATCCAGGTTACTGCATCGTGTTGAGTGATCTTGTCTTTAGTCTTCTCTGATCTGTTGACAAGTTGTTAATTTTTCTTTGTTTTTCATGACCAAGACAGTTTTGAGAAACACTGTCAGGCATTTTGTGAAATGTTCCTTCATTTGGATTTGCCTGATTTCCCCCCCCCCCTTAATTAGATTGGAGTTACGTATGGGTGTTGGGGATGAATACCACAGAGGCATAATGACTTCATCATATATTGGGGTTACATTAAATTAATGTTGGTGAGGTTAACCTTGATCATTTGGTTAAGGTAGTGATTGTTTGCCAGGTTTCTCTGTTGTGAAGTTGCTATCTTCCTTTTCCCATATTCTGTTCTTTGGATGTGAGTTGCTGAAGTCCAACCCACACTTTGGATGAGGAAATATCTACATGCATTACTTGAGCTCTTCTCTAAGGAAGATTTGTCTCTGCCCCTCCCCCACTCAACTTATTTATATCCGTATGGACTCATGTATATTTATTTTGTACTTTGGAAGGTAATCCAATCCCACACTATTTTGTTGCTCAGAAATTTTCAGCCTTAGCTATTGGGATTATTTTTAGGTTGGTACCTGAATCCTTTTGGCGTGTTCCATTCTTTTGACTTTTAAGCACTCCCTTGCTTTCCTCAAGATCTCCAAGCTCATCTTGTATTTTCCTGCCCTGTGGGTAGAATGTGCTATTTCTCCAAGGAGCCTTGCTTTCTTCTATTGGGAAATGGTATTTAGAAACAAACATTTGGGGCCAGACATGGTGGCTCATGCCTGTAATCCCAACACTTTGGGAGACCGAGGCGGGCGGATCACCTGTGGTCAGGAGTTCGAGACCAGCCTGACCAACATGGAGAAACCCCATCTCTACTAAAAATACAAAATTAGCCGGGCATGGTGGTGCATGCCTATAATCCCAGCTACTCGGGAGACTGAGGCAGGAGAATCACTTGAACCAGGGAGGGGGATGTTGCAGTGAGCTGAGATTGCGCCACTCTCACTCCAACGTGGGCAACGAGTGAAACTATGTCTAAGAAAAGAAAAGAAGAGAAGAGAAGAGAAGAAAAGAAACGAAGATTTGGGCATTGGATATGTTTATGGCTACTGGGTGTCACTGCTTCTAAGTCCTGTCGGAACAGAGACAGGAAATATATTTATTTATGGTAACCTATGTACACACATATCTCTATTTTTGCATCTATCCATTTTTATGTATATTAAACTTTTTTTTTTTTTTTTTTTTGGCGGAGTCTTGCTCTGTTGCCCAGGCTGGAGTGCACTGGCACAATCTTGGCTCACTGCAAGCTCTGCCTCCTGGGTTCAAGCGATTCTTCTGCCTCAGCCTCCTGAGTAGCTGGGATTACAGGTGCCCATCACCACACCCAGCTAATTTTGTGTTTTGTATTTATTTTGTTTAAAGTAGAGACTGGGTTTCACCATGTTGGCCGGGATGGTCTCGAACTCCTGACATCAAGTGATTCATCCACTGCGTCCTCCCAAAGTGCTGGGATTACAGGCGTGAGCCACTGCGCCTGGCCTATGTATATTAAATTTAACAAGAGTTTGTACTCATTTCTACAACTCTAATCCAGTACCACAGGGCTCGTTTTACTGTTTTCCCCGTACTTATCTGTAACTTCCCTCCTCAACATTGAGAAATCTGGCTCCCACCCACCATCTACCATTCATTTTACCTATTTGTTCAATGCCAGTATACATGAAAAGCAGGCATAGAATTGTTAACCTATACCTCTGTTTGAAACAAATTTACCAGCTAGAGTGTAAGTTTTTATACAGCTTTTGTGCCTTTAACGTTACAATTTCTAATCAAAGCATCATTTCCCAGAGTTAAGTAACTTTGGGAAGTTACTGAACTTTATAGCTGCTTTTTTCCCCACTCCCTTCAGTAAGGTTGTATCTTTTTTTCTCTTTTGAGGCAGAGTCTTCCTCTGTCACCAAGCTGGAGTACACTGGCATGATCTTGGCTCACTGTAACCTCTGCCTCCCGGGTTCAAGCGATTCTCCTGGCTCAGCCTCCCGAGTAGCTGGGATTACAGGCTCTCATCACCACGCCCAGCTAATTTTTGTATTTTTAGTAGAGACGGGGTTTCACCATGTTGGCAAGGATGGTCTCAATCTCCCGACCTCGTGATCCGCCCGCCTCAGCCTCCGAAAGTGCTGGAATTACAGGCATGAGCCACCGTGCCAGGCCAGTTGTATCTTGTATTTGTAATACCATTAGATTCATTTGTCACCATCTATATTTCATCCTAGGATATCCTGACATACTGGTAAATTTTTTTGTTTGGTTAACTTGCATATATTAAAGTTCATTATGATTTCAGTTCAGTGGGTCTCACAAATGCATAAAAGTTTATTTCTTTGAAAAAAAAAGTGTATGTATAGATAATTTCTTTTAGGTGTCATTATGCCTGTTTGTAGCAGTCTGTTGCTTTCCCCCTGGTTGTTGCTTTTCAAACAAGATCTTGTGGTCCTGTGATTGGGTTTTGGAAAATACATTTATTGAAATTGAGTGAGGTTAAGTCTTGAATTTTTGGGAACTTTCTTGGGAGTAAAATACACGAGTTTCCCTTGTATTATATGAAGTAAAATGTTGCTTTTGTTAATGCAAATGCTTTTCTCCTTTGGTTCTTGTTTGTGGTTTCATTTGAAGTTTGAATATAGGATTGACAAATATCACAATGTTTTAGAAAAATTAGGCCAAATGTGGCAAGGAAGAACATTTGTTTTGTGATTATTTTTAACATCTGGAAAATTAGCTGGACGTGGTGGCACACACCTGTAATCCTAGCTGCTTGGGAGGCTGGGGCAGGAGAATCATTTGAACCCAGGAGGTGGGGGTTGCAGTGATCTGAGATCGTGCCATTGCACTCCAACCTGGGCGACAGGGTGAGACTCCGTCTCAAAAAAAAAAAAACCAAAAAACAAAAAACATCTGGTTACATGGCTTTCATGCCACAAGTCAGATAATGTATTGTTTAGGTTTTAAGGCAGAGAGATAGGTTTAAGTTACTTTAAATAATGGAGATATATTATGGGAAGGTAAGTGACATAAAAGTCCCAACTGCTGCATAACAAGGTGTCAGGGAGACAGAGAGTGGTTGAGGAAATGTCATTTAGGAAACCAAGGAGCTCTAACTACTCTAACTACTCCTGCTGTGGTTCTCAACTAGAGGTTGTAGTAAGAATTGTCTGTGGGGCCCTCCTTCAGATCTGTTCAATCAATCAGACTTCTTTAGTAATAGGGATTGTCTGTTTTCTTCTAAAGCTCTGTATATGATTCTGATAAACACTTCTTCTCTACTATTTTGACATTAGGTTATTCAAGGTCAGTTTCTTCTGAATTGGTACCATTGAGTATTTAAACTGTGTGAGGGAGGGAGATGGGGAAGTGTTGGACACTGAGTAGTTATCTAGTCACCATTTTTTTTTTTTTTTTTTTTTGAGACGGAGTC
>NW_016804835.1:1788743-1805815 GCF_001698545.2 Rhinopithecus bieti
GTCTCGCTCTGTCGCCCAGGCTGGAGTGCAGTGGCCGGATCTCAGCTCACTGCAAGCTCCGCCTCCCGGGTTTACGCCATTCTCCTGCCTCAGCCTCCTGAGTAGCTGGGACTACAGGCGCCCGCCACCTCGCCCGGCTTGTTTTTTGTATTTTTTAGTAGAGACGGGGTTTCACCGGGTTAGCCAGGATGGTCTTGATCTCCTGACCTTGTGATCCGTCCGTCTCGGCCTCCCAAAGTGCTGGGATTACAGGCTTGAGCCACTGCGCCCGGCCCACCATGTTTACTTTGTATAGAACTCTTTGGCTACTGAGACTACCTTATTGGCTGCTGGCTCTTTCTGATTTAGTTATCTGTTGCTAGATGGAAGGGTCCTGTGATATTATGCCTTGTATTACCATGCTTGGTACTACTTGCCTCTACATTTGGCTGTGGTCAACAAGTAATGCAGAAGTGACTAGAAGTTATTATAGATACGGGTTAAGAGGTGGCTTTTCTGTGCAGGTAGAAATTAAATTGAAATCCCAAACGCCGTGACGTTCTCAGTGGGAGAGATTTCTATTTAGAGGGAATGTATGGCTCAAATACAGTGAAGAATGTTGGAGAAGGAGGCTAAGACTGTATCCTGTATAATCTTATATAGAGTTGGTAAAATAGTTCGTGTTTTATTCTCATTATAATAGGAAGCCATGTGAAATGACAGAGAGAGTTCAGATAAAGAAATTTGATTCATGTATTTAAAAATGTTATAATGGAACAATAATTGAATGAAGAGCAATGACTTAAAAATAAAAGAAATTCTAAACATTATTTATTTATTTTTATAGACAGGGTCTCATTCTGTCACCTAGTTGCCAGAGTGCAGTGGTGTGATCATAGCTCATTGCAGCCTCCAACTCCTGGGTTCAAGCAGTCCTCCTGTCTTGGACTTCCAAGTAGCTGGGAATGCAGGCATGCGTCACCACACCCAGCTGATTTTAAAATTTTTTGTGGAGTTGGGGGTCTTGCTTTATTGCCCAGGCTGGTTTCCAGCTCATGGCTTCAAGCAGTCCTCCTGCCTCATCCCCCCAAAGTATTGGGATTACAGTTGTGAGTCACCATGCCTGGCAAAATATTTAAGAATTTCTGTGCTAATGTAACTTTGGCATCAGTATAATTTAATCATTAGTTTCCATTCTTTTAAATTTAAAAGTATTATTTTAGATAACTAAGACAGTTTCTTTCTTTCTTTCTTTTTTTTAATTAAGACAGTTTCTGATTTGGACTTGGATATAGTACATCTATAGTTTGTCCATTATCTGTTATATTAATAAATGGCTAGTTTCTACATATCAATTAATCAATAATTATTTACTAAGTACATAGTAACATTTCACAAGGAGCTGTGGGAAGTAGAAAATAAGTACAAACGAGCCCCTGCTACAGTTCAGAGGAGCCAACACTAGAAGTTACCAATATCTGTCTTTAAGTTATGGTTTTTCTGACAATCATCAACTAAAGCAATGGTCTGGCATTCCAGTACCACATTGTCTTTAGCTTGCTTTTTGATTTTTAAAATTCAGACTTACAGTTTTTTAATATTTTATTTTTTATTTTAAAAAATTTGGGGTTAAAATTACGTAACATTTACTTTATTTAACCATTTTTAAGTGTATAGTTCAAGGCATTAAGTACATTGACATTGTGCTATCACCGCTACTATTTATCCATAGCAGATTCACAAAGTTTGATGATTTTCTGAAAAATAGGAATTAAATATATTTTACTTAATATATGTAATTATTTTTTTTTTTATTTTTTTTTTTGAGACGGAGTCTCGCTCTGTCGCCTGGGCTGGAGTGCAGTGGCTGGATCTCAGCTCACTGCAAGCTCCGCCTCCCGGGTTCACGCCATTCTCCTGCCTCAGCCTCCCGAGTAGCTGGGACTACAGGCGCCCGCCACCTCGCCCGGCTAGTTTTTTGTATTTTTTAGTAGAGACGGGGTTTCACCATGTTAGCCAGGATGGTCTCGATCTCCTGACCTCGTGATCCGCCCGTCTCGGCCTCCCAAAGTGCTGGGATAACAGGCTTGAGCCACCGCGCCCGGCCCTATATGTAATTATTAATAAGTGTGAAACTTCATGTAAAGATCAGTTTAGTATTAGTTAACTTTTAGGGACAGCAAAGAAAGATAAACATTAGGGATGCCTCTTGCATTAAATGTTAGGATTCCTATATGTGATTATTGTTAATATCAAGTCATATGGTTAGGGGTTGTGTCCCCACCCAAATCTTATCTTGAATTGTAATCCCCAGTTGTTGAGGGAGAGAACTGGTGGGAGGTGATTGGATCATGGGGACGGTTTCCTCCCTGCTGTTCTCATCGTAGTAAGGGAGTTCTCATGAGATCTGATGGTTTTAAAAATGACAGTCTCTTCTGGGCTTTTCTCTTCTCTCTCCCGATGCCATGTGAAGAAGGTCCTTGCTTCCCCCTCACCTTCTGCCATGATTGTAGATTTCCTGAGGCCTCCCCAGCCCTGTGGACCTGAGTCAATTAAACTTCTTTTCTTTATAAATTACCCAGTCTTCAGTGGTATCTTTATAGCAGTGTGAAATACGTCAATACTTTTTTTTGGGGGGGATAGATAATCATTTCATAGAATAGTAAGATCTGGGAAAATGTGATTCCATAGGCAAATTATTGACTTACGAAAAAAATTTTGAGACATACCTAATGTGTAAAGATTGGCCATAATAGAAGTAAATTATTAAATGGGAACATATACTTCAAAAGAGAAAAGATACTGAATAACAAGGAGACAAATTAGTGGTATCCAGTGTTTTGGGGCTTTGCTCAAAATGAGAATACGCATTTTAGGCCAGGTGTGGTGGCTTACGCCTGCAACCCCAGCACTTTGGAAGGCCAAGGTGGAAGGATCACAAGGGCAACATAGCAAGACCTCATCTCTACCAAATATTGAAAAACTAGCTGGTCATGGTGGCGTGCGCCTGTAGTCTTAGCTACTTGGGAAGCTGAGGTGGGAGGATTGTGTAAGCCCAGTGAGCTATGATGATCATGCCACTGCACTCCAGCATGAGTTTCTGGACTCTCTTGAATAATTATAGCCAACATTTTTTGAATCTTTACTATATGCCAGGCATTTGCACTTGGATTTCTCTTTTTTTTTTTTTTGAGATGGAGTCTTTCTGTCTTGCCCAGGGTGGAGCGCAGTGACCTGATCTCAGGCTCACTGCAACCTCCTCCTCCCAGCTTCAGGCGATTTTCCTGCCTCAGCCTCCTGAGTAGCTGGGATTACAGGTGCCCACCACCACGCCCAGCTAATTTTTGTATTTTTAGTAGAGACGGAGTTTCACCGTGTTGGCCAGGCTGGTCTCGAACTCCTGACCTCAAATGATCCTCCCACCTGGACTTCCCACAGTGCTGGGATTACAGGTGTGAGCTACCGTGCCTGGCCGCATTTCTCTTTTAATACAGCAGTCATATGAAAAAACTGAGCCTTGGGTTGTTCAAAGTCATGCGTTTGGTGCTGGTTTTTCAACCAGGTGACTCTGCAGTTGGAGCTCTTAATCACCATGTCGTATTGTTTCTCATACGAAGTTTTAATAAGGCAGTATCCTAGATTATTATCCATTTATGTTTATTTGAATATAAAATATTAGAAAATAATTTAACTCATACTACATATTTTGTGAATTTTCATAGTGTAAAATAAAAGCAAGGATATGCTGGGCATGGTGGCTCATGCCTGTAATCCCAGCATTTTGGGAGGCTGAGGTGGGTGGATCATTTGAGGTTAAGAGCTTGAGACCAGCCTGGCCAACATGGTGAAATCCTGTCTCTAACAAAAAATGCAGAAATTAGCCAGGCGTGGTGGTGGTGGCGGTGGTGGCGGTGGCGGCGGTGGCGGTGGTGCACTTCCAGCTGCTTGGGAGGCTGAGGCAGGAGAATTAGGCCTTAGGAGGCAAAGGTTGCGGTGAGCTGAGATTGCGCCACTGCATTCCAGCCTGGGTGACAGAGTGAGACCTTCTCTCAAAATAAAATAAATAAATAAATAAATGCAAGATAATTTTAAGAAAAATTTCTAATGTGTAAAATTAAAGATACTGTTTTCCTGCAGACATCACTGTTACTTAAAGATTTTAGCCAGGCATGTTGCTTAAACTATACAGTGCACATGATTGAATGTTACTCTTGTAAATAAAATTTTTCAAGCATAAGAAGTCCTAAATCTTCAGTGGCTCCCCATTAACTGTCTGTCTATACAAAAAATGAGCAAACTGCTTAACCTAGGTTTTAAAGGGGTCAGCTATTCCAGCTTTCCCTTTCTTAACAATGCAGGTTTTTGTTTCGCGAACTGAATTTGTCATATCAATTTCTATGCTTTCGTTCATGACTTCTGTTTGAAAAACCCTTCCATCTTCTGTTTCTTTATTTCTGCTTTCTAGTTTATCCCTCTTTCTTCCCAACATTTTCCTTCTTCTGAACTCTAAATCCCTCATTAGGTGCTGTATATATTCTACCTTGTTTTATTTAGTTGTTTACCCAATTAGATAGGTCTTTTGTTGGAAATGGCTGTTGCTGGTGCTTTTTTGTAGTTAGTGTCATATACACAAAGATCTCAATTATAGCTTGCTGATAAAGAGGATAAGCCATATATGCAGTCTCAGTAATGTTGCTTAATTAACATTTTCATTTAGTTCATCCTGTCTCATAAATCTCGTTTATAATCTAAAAATTTATATTCTTGCTTGAAAGATTTTGGTGTTTAATTTCATCAGGAAATGAAAGACTCTCTAAAAGAAAAAAAGCCATATTTTGTATTGATTAGCAAAAATAGCAAAAAAAATTATGATCATAGTAATGTATGAATTTTTAGAAATGGATATTCTCTTAACATTTGAGATATTTAATTATCTTTACTGAAAAATTACTTAAAAGTAATTTTCTTGAATATCTTTTTTTTTTTTTTTTTGAGATGGAGTCTCGCTGTGTCGCCCGGGCTGGAGTGCAGTGGCCAGATCTCAGCTCACTGCAAGCTCCGCCTCCCGGATTCACGCCATTCTCCTGCCTCAGCCTCCCCAGTAGCTGGGACTACAGGCGCCTGCCACCTCGCCGGCTAGTTTTTTGTATTTTTTAGTAGAGACGGGGTTTCACCGTGTTAGCCAGGATGGTCTCGATCTCCTGACCTTGTGATCCGCCCGTCTTGGCCTCCCAAAGTGCTGGGATTACAGGCGTGAGCCACTGCGCCCGGCCTTGAATATCTTATATTGGTTTTGAAAATATCCTTTTTTTTTTTTGGAGACAGTCTTGTTCTGTCACCCAGGCTGGAGTTTAGTGATGTGATTTCAGCTCACTGCAACCTCCGCCTCCCAGGTTCAAGTGATTTTCATGCCTCAGCCTCCTGAGTAGCTGGGATTACAGGCATGTGCCACCACGCCTGGCTAATTTTTGTATTTTTTGTAGAGATGGAGTTTCACCATGTTGGCCTGGCTGGTTTTGAACTGGCCTCAAGTAATCTGCCCTCCTCAGCCTTCCAAAGTGCTGCAACTACAGGTGTGAGCCACCATGCCTGGCTGAAAATATATTCTTTATAGTTCTGAATTATACCTTCTAAGTTTGGAATGTACATGGAGAAGGCATTTAAGTTTAGCTTTTTTGTGCTGTTTAGTAGTGTTTTTCTACTTTCAACTCTTATTTAAAAATTTTAAACTGTGAGATTTTGCTTCCCCATTTGCTACTTTATCTTTTCCTCATCCGTTGTTCAGTTGTGGAGTACTAATCTTATTGGAAACACTTATTAAAATTAATTGAAATTAAATTAGCTGGGTATGGTGGTGCACATCTGGAATCCCAGCTACTCAGGAGGCTGCGGCAGAAGAATCACTTGAATCTGGGAGATGGAGGTTACAGTGAGCTGAAGTTTTGCTACTGTTCCCCAGGGTAAGGGAAAGGGGCCAATTGTTCCAAAAAAAAAAAAAAAAAAAAAAAAAGCAAAGAAAAGAAAAAAGAAATTTTCTATATTAAGAGTCCTAGTTGAAATTAAAATTTCATATTCCCAGTTTATGGGCCACTTGAAGAGAAAGTGATTTGTATGTACAGTCCAACTCTGGACATTGTGGGTTCTTTTCATCTCTATATTTTAATACATGAGTGTATTTTTTAGTAATTTTAGGAATGTGACTTGTTAGTGAGCACTAATGCTTATTTGGACATCATTTTCAGCATTTTGATTTTGCCACATTTAAATGTATCAGAGTTTAGACTCCTTTCTTAGCTCATCATTAAAGTGTTCTGCTTCTTAAGAAGAAATGAAACTAGGACACTACTGTCTTTTTCTAGATACACACTAATGGATGTGGAAGCTAAGTGCTGTACTCTTTTTTTTTTTTTTTTTTGAGACGGGGTCTCGCTCTGTCACCCAGGCTGGAGTGCAGTGGCCGGATCTCAGCTCACTGCAAGCTCCGCCTCCTGGGTTTACGCCATTCTCCTGCCTCAGCCTCCTGAGTAGCTGGGACTACAGGCGCCCGCCACCTCGCGCGGCTAGTTTTTTTTGTATTTTTTAGTAGAGACGGGGTTTCACTGTATTAGCCAGGATGGTCTTGATCTCCTGACCTCGTGATCCGCCCGTGTCGGCCTCCCAAAGTGCTGGGATTACAGGCTTGAGCCACCGCGCCCGGCCAAGTGCTGTACTCTTGAGCTCTGGCTGGCACTTCCCATGTGTCTAGGAGATAGAGTATGGGTTCAAAAGGAGTATGGGCTTTTACATAACTGGTCCCCAAAAGTCCCAAAATGTTTATATATTGCCTGCTGACTCCTCCAGCTGTCACATAGATTGGGAGATGAGAATTTTCTTCAAACTCTAGTTTTGTCGAGTTAAAGGAGCTTTGTCCCAGGAGAATGCATAATTTAGGTGTCATCCTACTTACCAAACTGGTGTGCATGTGTATTTCTTTTAAATAATTCTTTTATATTAGTTTTACTTTCCCTTTGCAGACTAAGTAGGAATAAACATTATTTATTTGGTTTTTTTTTTTAAGATGGAGTTTTGTTCTTGTCACCTAGGCTGGAGTGCAGTGGCACGATCTCGGCTCAGTGCAGCCTCTGCCTACCAGTTTCAAGCGATTCTCCTGCCTCAACCTCCCGAGTAGCTGGGATTACAGGTGCCTGCCACCACGTCCAGCTAATTTTTTGTATTTTTAGTAGAGATGGGGGTTTCATCATGTTGGCCAAGCTGGTCTCAAACTCCTGATCTCAGGTGATCCGTCTGCCTCGGCCTCTCAAAGTGCAGAGATTACAAGCGTGAGCCACTGCACCCCGCCAGTTTTTTTTTTTTTTTTTTAATGGTATTCCTCTTATGGCTTAAGAAAAGAATCAGCATAGTACCCCTTAGAACTTTTATGATTTTACACCAATTTTTTTTTTTTTGAGATGTATTTTCACTCTTGTTGCCCAGTCTGGAGTGCAATGGCGTGATCTTGGCTCACTACAACCTCTGTCCCCCCACCACCTGCCTCCCTGGGTTCAAGTGGTTCTCCTTCCTCAGCCTCCCGAGTAGCTGGGACCACAGACGCACACCACCACGCCTGGCTAATTTTTGTATTTTTAGTAAAGATAGGTTTTCACCATGTTGGCCAGGATGGTTTTCATCTCTTGACCTCGTGATCCACCTGTGTCAGTCCCCTAAAGTGCTGGGATTACAGGCGTGAGTCACCGTGCCCGGCTGTGAATGTTTTAATTTTTACTTAGAAGCAAATTTGAGTCATTAGAAAAGTATATAACACCTTAAATATTCATTACATAAATCATCTTGTTAGGGATAAGTACTGTGGTTTTCTTAAATAAGTATATTTTGAATGTAAAACTGAAAGTGTGATTTTCCAACCAGTATGTTATAGTAATTGACATTAAGTGTTGCATATTTAAATTATTAACTGCAAGTGATATCATAAATTGATCTAACTTTGTTGCTTATCAGGCAAAAACATGGTGAATAAAGAAAGTGACCCTATTTTTGTATTACAGAGGAAGTTAGCATGTTTTGTGAATATCCATGATATTAAACTGTTACCAAAGATTGGAGGGAAGGAGGGAGGGAGTGAGCGAGTGAGAAACAATTAGCAGTTTCTGCTTTAACTAATTTTTTATTTTTATCATACTTATGAAATCCCGTAAATTGAAGATTTATCTAAATTGTCTTTTTTCTTTGTTGATTTTATTGAGATGAAATTCATATAATACAAATTAGCAATTATAGTGTGTGTATTTCATTGACATTTAATAAATTCACAATGTTATGCAACTACCACCTGTGTCAAGTTTCAGAACATTTTTCTAACTCCAAAAGAAAACCCCTATTAAGCAGTCACTCTCCTTTTCCTCCTCTTATCCGCCATAAACCACAAATCTGCTTTCTGTCTCTATGGATTTACCTATTTTGGATATTTTATGTAAATAAAATGGTACAGTATGTGACTTTTGTGTCTGACTTCGTTCACTTAGCATGGGACTTTCAAGGTTCATTCACATCGTAGCATATATCAGTACTTCACTCTTTTTTATGACTGAATAATACTTTATTGTATGTATATAACAAATTTTGTTTAGTCATTTATCTGCTGATGGACATTTCAAAAGACTGTTCCACCTTTTGGCTTTTGTGAATAGTGCTGCCATCAGTATTTGTGTACAAGTATCTCTGTTTGAATACCTGTTTTTAATTTTTTTTTTTTTCTTTTCTACCCGGGACAGAGTCTTACCCTGTCACTGAGGTTGGAGTGCAGTGGCGTGATCTTGGCTCACTGCAACCTCCGCCTCCCAGGTTCAAGCTATTCTCCTGCCTCAGCCTCCCTAGTAGCTGGGATTGCAGGCATCTGCCATCACACACAGCTAATTTTTGTATTTATGGTAGAGACAGGGTTTCACCATGTTGGCCAGTGCTGGGATTACAGGCGTGAGCCACTGTGCCCAGCCTGTTTTTAATTCTTCTAGATATATACCTAAGAGTGGAATTGCTGGGCCAGTGGCAATTCTATGTTCAACTTCTTTAGGAACCGACAAACTTTTCCACAGTGACTGCACTGTTTTAGAGTCCTACCAGCAATATACGAGGATTGTAGTCTTTCTCTTAGCTGTCGCTTGCCATTTTCCCTTTTTTAAAAATAGCCATCCTAGTAGGTATTAAGTGGTATCTCATTTTAGTTTGATTTCCTTTTCTGTGATCGCTAAAGAGGATGATCATCTTTTCATGTGCTTATTGGTCATTGTATTTCTTCCTTGGAGAAATATCTGTTTAAGTCCTATGCCCATTTTAAAATTGGATTATCTATTTTGTTGTTGAGTTTTAAGAGTTCTGTATGTATTCTGGGTATTAATCCTGTACGTGATTTGCAAGTATTTCCTCCCAATCTGTAGGTTGTCTTAGGTTGTATTAACTTTCTTTTTTTTTTTTTTAAGATGGAGTCTCACTCTGTTGCCCAGGCTGGAGTGCAGTAGCATGATCTTGGCTTACTGCAACTTCTATCTCCCGGGCTCAAGTAATTCTCCTGTCTCAGCCTCCTGAGTAGCTGGGACTACAGGTGCACACTACTATGCCTGGCTAATTTTGGTATTTTTAGTAGAGAAGGGGTTTCACCATGTTGGCCAGGCTGGTCTAGAACTCCTGACTGCAAGTGATCCACCCACCTCGGCCTCCCAAAGTGCTGGGATTACAGGGGTGAGCCACTGCATTCGGCCCATACTATTCTCTTATCCTTTTCTGTAAGATAATTAGTAATGTCTTTATTAAATTGACTTTTAAATAGAGCTTTTAATTTTTAGTTATTGTTACATCATTTCTTAATTTGGTATGTTTTTGACACAGCCAGCTTTGTTTCACTTGCTTCAGAAGGTGGGGGAATTGAAAATGAATGAGAAATACAACATCCAAAAGTTACATGGTACTGGATTTTCTGTATATCAGTTCAAAGAAAGGTTCATCAGACCACCAGACCATCTCTCTGCTACATCAGTTATGGAAACATTTGAGCGATTATTATAAAAAAAAGGTATTTCACATGTAATTTTGTGTAGTGCTGTTCCTAGTCTGTACCTTTCTGCATCTTGTAGTGTAAGACACTTGATATAATTTTGTATTTTTGAATCTTCCGCATGCTTGGTTTTAGTTATGTTTTTTTTCTTTTTTTTTTTTTTTTTTTTTTTTGAGACAGAGTCTCACTCTGTCGGCTAGGCTGGAGTACAATGGTACGATCTCAGTTCTCTGCAACCTCTGCAATTCTCCTGCCTCAGCCTCCCAAGTAGCTGGGATTACAGGTGTGTGCCACCACGCCCGGCTGATTTTTATATTTTTAGTAGAGATGGGGTTTCACCATGTTGGCCTGCCTGGTCTTGAACTCCTGACCTCAGGTAATCCTCCTGCCTGAGCCTCCCAAAGTGCTAGGATTACAGGTGTGCGCCACCTTGCCCAGCCTTAGTTGTATTTCTTTAAATTAGGTTTTTGTGCCTGTAGTTCCAGCTACTTGCAAGGCTGAGGTGAAAGGTTTTTTTGAGCCTAAGAGTTCTAGTTCAGCCTGGGCAACATAGTAAGACCCTGTCTCTAAAAATAATCATAAGAAATAAAAGGTTTAGCCTGGGAACGGAGGCTCAGGCCTATAATCCCAGCACTTTGGGAGGCCACACTAGGAGGATCTCTTGAGTCCAGGAGTGGAAGACCAGCCTGGGCTGCAAAAAATTAAAAACAAATTATCTGGGCATGGTGATGCAAGCCTGCAATCCTAGCTAGTTGGGAGGCTGAGTTGGGAGGATCACTTGAGCCCAGGAGGTTGAGACTGCAGTAAGCTGTGATTGCACCACTGTACAACAGCTTGGGCAACAGCAAGACTCTCTCAAAAAGCCAGGTTTATCTTACATTTTTCGGGGTGACTGTGCCTATGTTAGGTTTATGCCTAAAAAAGAGGGCTTACAATCTTTATAATTTAACAGCAGACATATCCAGCAAATGGTAAGAGAGCCATGTGAATGCATCAATGAATAAATTAAAACATCTGAAAATGTAACAACAGCAAAATATTAAGGTGGCTTTTGGAGAGAGTTAAACTCTTTTGGTCTAATTTGTAGGTAATTATATGAAATATCTTTGTTTTATTTTGAGATGGAATCTCACTCTTATCACCCAGGCTGGAGTGCAGTGGCACGATCTTGGCTTACTGCAACCTCTACCTCCTGGGTTCAAGCGATTCTCCTGTCTCAGCCTCCCACGTAGCTGGGATTTCAGGTGCCTGCCACCACATCCAGCTAATTGGTGTATTTTTAGTAGAGACGGGGTTTCACCATGTTGGCCAGGCTGGTCTCAAACTCCTGACCTCAAGTGATCCCCCGACCTTGGCCTCCTAAAGTGCTGGGATTACAGGTGTGAGCCACTGTGTCCGCTGAATATCTGTGAACTTGCAGTGTTGTTAAAGTGGTCAGTGGTATTAATAAAAAGTGTTTTGCATATGCATTTGTGCATTTTTTTTTGTTTTTGTTTTTTCTTCATCCTGGGGGGAATGATAGTGCATTTTGCATGTCAATGAGAACTATACAGTTTGGTTAAAAAAAGATGGTAACAGATAGTTACCCTAAGACTCATCAGGAAGCCAGCTTGTATAACAGTGTCTGACATAGAATAGGTGTTTAATAAATGTTTGATTCAGTGAAAAACCATGGAACTGCTTGAGTGTTGGCTGAAATATAAACGAGGCTGAGATCAACTAAATTAGAAATATGTCTTTAAAGAAGCTGCATTTTCAAATACCATAATGAGATTACTGTAGCAAATGTAAAAGTGTTGTGAGGTCACAGGGGCAGAATTGTCCCTCTGGAGAGAGGACTGTTGAAAATTACGAAAGAGAGGCCGGGTGCAGTGGCTGATTCCTGTAATCTTATTAGCACTTTGGGAGGCCGAGGTGGCAGATTGCTTGAGGTCAGGAGTTCAGACCAGCCTGGCCAACATGGTGAAAGCCTGTCTCTACTAAAAATACAAAAATTAGCAAGGTGTGATGGGGCATGCCTGTAATCCCAGCTACTCAGGAGGCTGAGACAGGAGACTTGCTTGAACCTGGGATGGGGAGGTTTCAGCGAGCCGAGATGGCGCCATTGCACTCTGGCCTGGGCAACAGAGCAAGACCCTATCCCTGCCCCCTGCCAAGAAAAAAGAGAAAAGTGAACTTGTGTTATATTTATTACAAAAGTAATTCAGGTATGTTATAGAAAATTTAGAAAATACATCGACCAGGCACAGTGGCTCACGTCTATAATCCCGGCATTTTGGGGGGCCAAGGCGGGAGGATTGCTTGAGGCCAGGAGTTTGAGACCAGCCTGGGCAATGTAGCAAGACCCCTTCTCTTAAAAAAAAAAAAAAGTTACTTGGGTGTAGTGATGCATGCCTGTAGTCCCAGGTACTTCGGAGGCTGAGGTAGGAGGGTTGCTTCTTTCTAGGAGTTTGAGGTTACAGTGATTGTGCCGTTGCACTCCAGCCTGGGCAACAGAAAGAGCAAGGCACCTGTCTTAAACACCCCCCCCCCCAAACCCAGAAAAGATTTATAAAGTATAGATAAATATAAAGCTGAAATAAGTCACTCGTTATCCTAATATAATCTTTTTAAAACTCTTTTCTGTGTATAAAAATGAGATTATTATACGTATATATGTGATATATGTGTATACACACGTGTATATATACGTGTGTTATATATTTATATATGTGTATATATTATATGTATATGTGTGTATATATGTTATATATACATTAGGCAGGCTACATATATATATATAGATTTGTAGCCTGCTTAAATCACACCAGTAAGTCTAACATGAGACTTGGTGCTGAAATATTGGAGATTAGGAGTCCTGCCAGAAAGTTTCCTATGTATTTAATATAGTCTTATTTATCAAATGACCAGCTGGATATAGTGACTAAATTTTCCTGTGTATGGAATAGACATTATTGGGAAAATTGGTTTGTCCATATCATTTATCTAAAATCATATTATTAGTATTAAAATTAGTATTAATAATATATATTATGCACATACAGTAGTCTACTCACCTACTTGTTTGGTATTTTGAACGTCTTAGTTTATCAACCATTTTTTAAACTTTTACTTTAAAATTAACAGTTTTATTATAAGTATGTTGTAAAGTGCATCAGGACTTTTGAAGTATTTTCTAGTTTATGAGAAGAAAGAGTTAAAAATGGAACAGAAATGTCCTCTTTAGGGAACATATTTACTATCTAAAATTCTGTGATGTCCATCTATGATGGACAACAATGACAAATTTGAATGAAAACAAAAAAACAAATAGACATTGAATTGTGAAACAAGTAGAACACTTAGTTTATATGTTAGGAATTTTTGGGAAAGCATGGAGAATGGAATGCAAGGATATGGAATGAAGAGTAGTTTTGTTATCATGGAAACAATTGAAAGAAAAGGAGGCCTCCTTTGTAATTAATCTGACACTTCTTGGGGAACTTGTCACTCTGCAGTTTGGTCACTAACAGAACAGAGGCTGCGCATTGATTAACTGGAGGGTTTGCTACCAGGAAGTGTCCATAATACTAGAAATCTGCTCATACTCTTAGTAGTGGCAGATAGTGCAGGATTTAGGGAATTCTGGGTCAGGATATCAGCATGAGAGCTTCTGAGCATAGTTCTACCATTCCATGGTGGAAGTGTTTTAGTCAGCCCCCCTTGGGTTGGACATCTTTGGGCCCCTTGGTGTTAGTTAAAGCCAGAAGGAGCTCAGATCTGCAGATGCATCCTATTCCCATATTTCCCCTACAAAGCATTTCATCATTCCTTTTTTTATAGATGAGGAAACTGGCTCAGACAGATGTTCATTGGTTTGAACACTACCAGAAATTCTGCTTCAGTCTTTCTGGGTCAGCCTTTGGAGGGTCTTAATTTTATTAAAGCACAGCAGCCGATTCGGTTCTGTTTGGCTGTTGAACTACAGATTGAGACACACAGGTAGGACTCCTGACTTTTGGTTGGCCATTGTGAGTTTTTACTTCCATTTTTCTTTTTCTCCAGAAATATGCTTACCCATCATTGCGAGTTTTGATTTGTATTGTCTAAGTGTCTTGGTCAGTCTCTCATTCTTCCAAGGCCTCAGATGACTCTTCAAGATAATATCTGGCCGGGCGCGGTGGCTCAAGCCTGTAATCCCAGCACTTTGGGAGACCGAGACGGGCGGATCACGAGGTCAGGAGATCGAGACCATCCTGGCTAACACGGTGAAACCCCATCTCTACTAAAAAATACAAAAAAAAAACTAGCCGGGCGAGGTGGCGGGCGTCTGTAGTCCCAGCTACTCGGGAGGCTGAGGCAGGAGAATGGCGTAAACCCGCAAGGCGGAGCTTGCAGTGAGCTGAGATCCGGTCACTGCACTCCAGCCTGGGGAACAGAGCGAGACTCCGTCTCAAAAAAAAAAAAAGATGATATTTGAAGATAGAGGTCATAATAATTTCACAATAACTACTTTCTCTACTTTACATAAACAATTTTTAAAAAATGCATGTTTGTGTTTAGTAGGGAGAAAACCTCCCACTAAACACACACATTTTCAAAAATCTATTAAATTTTACTAAGAAATTATACTTTCATTAGGCCGGGCATGGTGGCTCATGACTTGTAGTCCCAGCACTTTTGGAGGCCAAGCTAGATGGATTACTCGAGCCCAGCAGTCTAAGACCAGCTTGGGCAACATCGTGAAACCTTGTCTCTACAAAAAATAATTAGCCAGGTGTGATGGTGTGTGCCTGTGGTCCCTAGCTACTTGGAAGGCTGATGTGGGAGGATTGCTTGAGCCTGGAGGTCAAGGCTGCAGTGAGTCGTAATTGTGCCACTGCACTCCAGGCCAGGTGACACAGCAAGACCCTGTCTCAAAGAAAAAATTATACTTTTATTAAAAATAGTTATTGACTATTGGTCAGGCGTGGTAACTCACGCCTGTAATCCCAGCACTTTGGGAGGCCTAGGCCGGCGAATCATGAGGTCAGGAGATCAAGACCATCCTGGCTAACACGGTGAAAACCCGTCTCTACTAAAAAATAAAAAAAAATTAGCCGGGCATGGTGGTGGGCGCACATGGTGGTGGGCGCCTGTAATCCCAGCTCCTCAGGAGGCTGAGGCAGGAGAATGGTGTGAACCTGGGGACGGAGCTTGCAGTGAGCCGAGATCACGCCACTGCACTCCAGCCTGGGCGACAGAGCAAGACTGTCTCAAAAAAAAAAAAAAAAAATAGTTACTGACTATTGATTGGTAAATGATTGGGACCTATTAATATTTCTCACACAGCGATTTTTATTTAATGAAATTATATAACTACAAAACAATTTAGTATGGATTACTATTTCTGTCCTTTATAGAACAAAGTCCTGTATTATCCTATATTTATACAAAGCTTTTTTTATTATAAAAATACTTGTTTATTATAGAAAAAGTTTGAACATACAGAGATGACAAAAGAAAGTGGTCGTAATTTGACACCTCAGAATAATCACTGAAAGCGTATTGTTGTACATCATTTACAAATGTGGCAGTGTTTACTCAGGTTGTTTTCAACATAAATACAATATTATTTCCAAACATTTTATTTTATCTCTCTTTTTATTTTTTTCATTTTTTTGAGACAGAATCTTCTCTGTTACCCAGACTGGAGTGCAGTGGTGCAATCTTGGCTCCCTGCAACCTCCGCCTCAGTGGAAGTTCAAGCGATTTTCCTGCCTCAGCCTTCCAAGTAGCTGGGACTACAGGTGCGCGCCACCACACCTGGCTAATTTTGTATTTTGGTAGGGAGGGGTTCCCTCATGTTGGCCAGGATGGTCTCGAACTCCTGATCTCAAGTGATCCCCCTGCCTTGGCCTCCCAAAGGGCTAGGATTATAGGTGTGAGCCACCGTGCCTGGTTAGACCTAGTTTTAATGGCAAATAGTTATTAAAGACAGAGTTCATGCTTACTATTCATCTTTCAGAAGAAGGTGTCTACTTGAAACTCTAATGACAGATCACCAAATAACCAGTAGTGGTAACTAACAGTGGCTGGTAAGTGAGAACTTAGTAAAATTCTGTGCATCCTAAAGTAAGTCTCTGTTTAAACAGTGGAGGTATACAGAGCCATTTTTGTAATGTATTATGTGGGAATGAAGGGATGGTATTTGGAAAGAGGTGCTAACTGCATGTAGACTTGTGAGAATTTTTGCTAGTTTTCTCACTTTTTGAATGAGGAGATTGGACCAGTTGAGCTCTTGTTTGTTTAGTACTTTGGGAAAGGGTGGAAAGAGTTGGCTTTTAGCAAACATATGTTTTATGTGTTATTCCATTTAATGCTTTACGACTCCATATAATGTGTTTTATCCTCATTTTAAAAAAATTAATTTTGTTTTATTATAAGTTCCAAGGTACATGTGTAGGATTTGCAGGTTTGTTGTAAACATGTGCCATGGTGGTTTGCTGCACCTATCAACCCATCACCTCGGTGTTAAGCCTGGCATGCATTAGCTATTTTTCCTAATGCTCTCCCTCCCCCAACCTCCTGACAGGCCACAGTATGTGGTGTTCCCCTCCCTGTGTCCATGTTTTCTCATTGTTCAGCTCCCACTTATAAGTGAGAACATGCAGTGTTTGGTTTTTTTGTTCTTGCATTAGTTTGCTGAGGATAATGGCTTCCAGCTTCATCCATGTCCCTGCAAAGGACATGATCTCATTCCCGTTTATCCCCATTTTTATAGATGAGGAAACTGAAACAAAGTTTTGTTTAGGTCACATACCCAGGTATTTCTGGCTTTATCTTCATTTCTTTCCCTTACATTTACTATGTTCTCATTTATAACATTCTTTCCAACTCTAAAATTGTGATTCTGTAACAGTGGAAAGAACAGTGTAATGAACTCTAATTTACCCCATTTACAAGATTGTTATCCTATGGCCGACTTGTTTCATCTGTACCCCTTTATAGTTGCCTCCCAGCATTATTTTCTCCCACCACATTACTTTGACACAGAACTCACCATCCTCCCCCTCCCCTCCCTCCCCTC
>NW_016804835.1:1806146-1820114 GCF_001698545.2 Rhinopithecus bieti
TCCCTCCCCTCCCCTCCCCTTCCCTCCCTTCCCCTTCCCGCCTTGATGGAGTTTCACGCTTGTTGCCCAGGCTGAAGTGCAGTGCTGCGATCCTCGCTCACTATAACCTCTGCCTCCTGGTTCAAGCGATTCTCCTGCCTCAGCCTCCCAAGTAGCTGGGATTACAGCCATGCGCTGCCACACCCGGCTAATTTTTTTGTATTTTTAGTAGAGATAGAATTTCTCCATGTTGGTCAGGCTGGTCTTGAACTCCTGACCTCAGGTGATCTGCCCGCCTTGGCCTCCCAAAGTGGTGGGATTACAGGCGTGAGCCATCGCGCCTGGCCTACTCAGTGATTTTTATAATTTCTTTTTAAACTGTTTGAGATTCATGGAAGGCCGCCTGCATTTTAATTAGTTGGTATGTCTGTTAAGTCTTTAATCTGCACGTTTCACCTCTATCTCACTTTCTCGTTTTCTTGCATTAAAAAAAAAGTGTGTTTGTGTGTGTGTTCGTGTATGTGTATGTGTATGTATAAAGAAACTGGGTTTTGACTTTCAGACATCCTCATACCGTGGAGATTGTGATGGTGTTCAGTGTTTTTCTGTCTCATGTATTTTATACAATTTGGTAATTTGATTTAGAGTATTACTGTCTAATATAACGTAAGCCATAAATTTAAGCCATATATAATTTGAATTTTTCCATATATACTTTTTTAAAAAGTGAAAAGAAATGGGCAAAATTGGTTTGAATAATATTTTATTTGACCCAGTATATCCACAGTGTTATTATTTCAACATATAATCAACAAAATTAATGAAGTATATTGCTTTTTTTTGGTACGAATCTTAGAAATTTGATGTGTATTTTGTACTTACAGCACATCTCAGTTAGTATTAGCCACATTTCAAGTACCCAGTAGCAGTATGTGGCTAGTGACGCCTTTATTGAACAGCACAGATTTAGAGAACTGATCAGATTCAGGCTTTTTATTTTTATGTCAGGAAATAGAGAATGCCTGACTCTCTTCGTGTGGTGATATTGGCAGCCATTCATGAACATTGTTTTTATCTATTGATTTATTAGGGCTTGCAAAGTGGTGATACTGTATCCTTCTACCTTCATTTATTATCTATAATACTTATCTAAAGGAATGCTTCCCAACCATGACTATTTGGTCACACCCCGTCACCTGCCAAAAGCCCTAAACAGTTCATATAGAAAAAGGATAAATAATGCTTGATCTTTTTCTTTTATTTACCAGTTTTCCAAATAATGTATTTGTTTCCTACCATTGTCCAAAAGTAACTGGAGAATATTTTGTTTTCTGTCATAGATATTTTAGCTTTCCTGCTTGGAATGTTAGTCAGTGTCCTTCAGAGAAACAGAACCAGTAGGGTATGTGTGTCTACACCTGTATAACTATATTTGTATCTATATCTATCTATATCCTTATCTGTAGATCTATTTATCTTCAATATAGAAAGAGATTTATTTGGAATTAACTCATGCCATTGTGGAGGCTGACAAGTGCCAAGATATGCGGTCGGCAAGCTGGAGACCCGGGAGAACTGACGGTGCAGTTTCACTTTGAGTCTGAAGCCCTGAGAAATGGGAGAGCTAATGGAGAGTTAGAGACTGAGGATTGGTTGGTTGACTCAAGACCTAGGAATAGGCAGTATTTCAGTATGAAGGTGAAGGCAGAAGAAATATGATATTGTTGCTTGAAGGCTTAGTCAGGCAGGAGGAATTAGTTCTCTCTTACTTGGGGGAAGGTCAACCTTTTTGTTTTAGTCAGGCCTTCAACTGATGAGGTGGGGCCTACCCACATTAGGGAGGACAATCTGCTTTACTTAGTCTACTGATTGAAATGTTAACCTTATCTAGAAATACTCTCACAGATACATCCAGAAAAATGCTTGACCAAATGTCTGGGCACCCTCTGGTCCAGTTAAGTCAACACATAAAATTAACTGTCACATCCAGGCTCATTTTGTACATTTCCTGCCCTAAATAGTGTTGTCAATTAATGAATGCCCTTTGATGATACTTTTGATGATGAAAACACTTCGAGATTCATACTTTTCAAAGCTTTACCTTTAGTGTTTTTTCATTAGGAAAGGTGTAATTTCTTGAAAGTGATTACATTATCTTATACTTAATTTTTAGATGCCTTTTCTCACTTTTGGGAAAGAGGTTCTTGGTGTCCACTCTGTCACTGTCATGTTGATGTTTGTTTCTGATAAAGTACTTGAGAGAAGCATAGAATGAAAGCTTATAGCACAGAGTCATACCTAGTAAAATGGATACATGTGGCTTATAGTTATCTCTCCCTCTTTTCTTTCTTTTTTTTTTTTTGGCACAGTCTCACTCTGGTTGCTCAGGCTGGAATGCAGTGGCATAATCTTGGCTCACTGCAGCCTCAACTTCCCCAGACTCAGGTGATTCTCCCACCTCAGCCTTCTTGTGCTATCACACCTAGCTAATTTTTTGTATTTTTAGTAGAGATAGGGCTTCACCACTGTGTTGCCCAGGCTGGTCTCGACCTCCTGGACTCAATCCTCTTGCCTTGGCCTCCCAGAGTGGTGGGATTACAGGTGTGAGCCACCATGCCTGGCCATCTCTTTGTATCAACCTGAACAATTTTACCTCTTAGTATAACAACAGAATTATAGACACAATTGAGTTTATCATCTTCATTTTTTTTACAGAAAAGGAAATAGAAGGCCACATCTGGTTATTGGGGATGACTTGGTCTTAGAGTCGTCAGCATGCTGTAGTGGGAGTTCAGAGCCAGACTAAAATGGCTCAGATTCTTAGCATTGCCATTCACTAGTCATATGACCTTGAGGAAACTTGATTTTTTTGGTTTATTTATAAACTAGAGATAATAACTATGTCATAGGATTACTGTGACAGTTAACCAGGATAACTTTTTTTTTTTTTTTTTGAGTCATGGTCTCACTTTGTCACCCAGGCTGCAGTATGGTAGCATGATCTTGGCTCACTGCACCCTCTGCCTTCCAGGCACAAGTGATCCTCGCGCCTCAGCCTCCTGAGTAGCTGGGACTATAGGTGTGTGTAACCACGCCTAGCTAGTTTTTTTTTTTAAATTTTTTGTGGAGACAGAGTCCCACTATGTTGCCCAGGCTGGTCTTGAAATCCTGAGCTCAAGCAATTCGCCCGCCTAGGCCTCCCCAAGTGCTGGGATTACAGGCATGAGCCACCACGACTGGCCCAAGATAACATATTTTAAAGAACCCAGTAGTGTGCCTGACACATTGTAGGTACACTGTAAATTCTGTTTTTTTCCTGTCCTCCCAGATTGCAGTTTTTTCTGGCATATTGTTGCCTCTTTTTTTTTTTTTTGGTGGAGTCTTCCTTTATCACCCAGGCTAGAATGCAGTGGTATGATCTCGCTCACTGCAACCTCTGCCTCCCAGGTTCAGGCAGTTCTCCGGCCTCAGCCTCCTGAGTAGCTGGGATTATAGGTGTTCCCCACCACACCCAGCTAATTTTTGTATTTTCAGTAGAGAGGGGGATTTCCCACGTTGGCCAGGCTGGTCTCAAACTCCTGACCTCAAGTGATCTGTCCGTCTTAGCCTCCCAAGGTGCTGGGATTACAGGCGTGAGTCAGTGTACCTGGCCTCTTGCCTCCTTTTTGAATTTAACATCAAGTATGTCGAAATTAGCTGAAAATAATATGCTTTCCTTACATTTGTTACTTTATTTATAGTATTTGCTTAGCAAACTTTTTTCCTAATAGACTAAAAAAATTTGATCCTTCTCTGAATTTTTCTGGATGACAGTTACTGAAGTTTAAATTGAGAAGATTTGGCCAGGCCTGGTGGCTCACACCTGTAATCCTAGCACTTTGGGAGGCTTAGGCGGGCGGATCACTTGAGGTCAGGAGCTCAAGAGCAGTCTGACCAACATGGGGAAAACCCTCTCTCTACTGAAACTACAAAAATTAGCCTAGTGTGGTGGCGGGTGCCTGTAATCCCAGCTACTTGGGTGGCTGAGGCACAAGAATTGCTTGAACCCTGGAGGTGGAGGTTGCAGTGAGCCGAGAACACACCACTGCACTTCAGCCTGGGTAATAGAATGAGACTCTAAATAAATATATAAATTGAGAAGATTTTACTTTTCATATTGAAGCACTTTATCCAAAGTAAGTTTTGTTACTATATCCTAATTTATTGTAATTATTGAATATTAATTACAAATAGTTCTTAATCATATTTTGTATGTTAGTAGGGTACAGTGTAATTATTTTCATGCCTGTATTTTGCTACAGTAAACAGGATAATTTAGAAAGGCTATAATTAATAGATGTTCAAAAGTTGCTTTGATGTCCTTAGATGAAAGCTATGCTTCCAACACCAAATGCTAGTATTTTTAATTATCATTCTCCTTTTTAATTTGAAATAATGGCTTTGAGTACTGTAGTGCTAGCTACAGGATTCTTAGCCTGTAGTATTTAATGTGAATGTGCAGAAAACATTTTAGAAACTTTTTTTTTTTTGAGAGAGGATCTTGCTCTATCACCCAGGCTGCAGTGCAGTGGCGTGATAACGACTCACTGTAACTTCTGCCTCCTGGGTCCAAGCAGTTCTCATGCCTCACCCTCCCATGTAGCTGGGACTACAGGCATGTGCCGCCATACCCGGCTGATTTTTGTATTTTTAGCTGGGCTGGTCTTGAACCCCTGGCCTCAAGTGATCCGCCCTCCTGGGACTCCCAAAATGCTGGGATTATAGGCATGAGCCACCACACCAGTCCATAAATGATTAACATTCATCTTTCAAAAAATGCACTTTTAGATTCAGGTTGTTTGCTATTTGAGTACAGTTGCAGAAGCAATTTGTCAAATACTTGAATATTGACTTTCCTGTGACATTAATAGATAGCTTTCTTTGTTGTGAGGCAGACAAATACAATTGCTGATGCCTGAGGTTGTGTTTCATAAGGTAAATGAATTTTATTTGAAGTTCTGTAGACTTCAAATTGGGACATCCTTAAGGTGATGATGATGATATAGGAAGTTTGACTACCTTCATTTTTTTTTGGAGTGGTTTTCATTTGCTTTCTCCATTTTCTTGTACCTTATCTTATTTGCTGTAATTACTTGTAAATTCAACTTTTACCTGCAATCCCTGAAAAGTAACTGCTCAAAGGCTCCCAATTTCTCATAATCACTGAAATCAATTGACTGGCTTTTTTTTTTTTCTGTTCTCATTGTGCTTATTCATTAGAGTCGGATTCTGTTAATCTTCATGAAGGATATCATCTCTTTGCTTTCCTTGTACTGGATTTTCTCTTTATTTCTTGAGCTGCGCCTTTTTTCCCTTCCTTATTGGCCCAACTTCTTACTTCTATGCCTAAGTACCTGTATCTTAGGATTCAGTTTTTCTACATTTCTGTTGTCACCATCATCAGTCAGTTCACATTCAGATGGCTCTTATGCATTCTTTTATCTTTACCACCTTAATTAAATGATTCTGAAATCTCTTTTTGTCCTTGATCCCTTTTCCTACACTTAAGGCTCTTACTCTTACTAATGGGAATCTTTACCTAGTTGCCTTGTTGTCTCCTATAACTTTTGGTGTGTCCAAAATCAGTCTTCATCTTAGAACAAGCTTCATGGCCTTCCTTTATCTTGTTATTGGTACTGGTATTATTATTCATCTAGCCCCATTTTAATAATCATTGACTCTTTCTCTTATCCCCCTTCAATTTCTTTAGGCACACAGTTTTAGTCTAACTTTAATTAACACAGTTTGGGCTGGGCACAGTGGGTCATGCCTGTAATCCCAGCACTTTGTGAGGCTGAGGCGGATGGATTGCTTGAGCCCAGGAGTTTGAGAACAGCTTGGTCAACATGGTGAAACCCCATCTCTACTAAAAATAAAAATTAACCAGGCGTGGTGTCGCATACCTGTGGTCCCAGCTACTCAGGAGTCTGAGGCAGAAGGATGACTTGAGCCAGGGAGGCGGAGGTTGCGCTGAACTGAGATCGTGCCACTGCATTCCGGCCTGGGTGATAGAACCAGAGCTTGTCTCAAAACAAAATGAAACAAAACAAAACAAAACAAAACACCACACACAGTTTGGGAGATGGTGGTGGCTTTTACAAAATTGAGGTTAGTTGATTGGTTATTTACTTAATTCATTTACTGAATCGGCCTAAGAGCAGGAGGAGGTTCTTATTTCTTAAATAGAAGTTTTGTGTTGACTATGGTTTAACAGAAAGTGCCACGGCGTTTTAGAATCCTTTGAAAATTGTTGGTGCTTGAGCATGACTGAGGCTCTGACCTTTTCTGTTATGATTTGCTGTTAATTGGAGAGGTACCACTTCAATCCAGGCACCCTTTTTTTTTTATATTAACACATCTGCTTCAGCGTCATATCAGAAAAGGTCAGAGCCTCAGTCATGCTCAAGCACCAACGACTTTAAAAAGAAGGTGTTTAGCAGAGTGGATACACACATACAACTCAACGTTTATGTTTAACTGTGCCCTTTGTTTCCAAAGTTAGTTTTCCCCCTAATTTATCAATATCACAACCCTCTGGAAAGTCTTTTATAGTGATGGCTGTTGTATCTGATTACCTTTTTTTTTATTCCCCTGTACATCTGAAACCTGGCATGCCCATTTCCCATCACTCAGTCCACAGTAGACATGTTTCTTGGCCAGTTATAAGGGCAGAGGTTGCTGGGATTCTTTTTTGGGCATCTTACGGTTGCTAAATCAGAAACTTTTTAGATAGATGAGCTGGCACTTGCAGTACTAGTGCTTAGTGAAAGAAGGAAACAGACCTCAACATGCCACAACAAATGCACAAAACCAAATATTGTATCACATTATAGTTAATTACTTCAGAAGGCAATTTAACTTCTCTAGATTATCTGTAAATGCTGACGAAGTCAGAGTGGAGCATAGCTGAAGCCCTTGCTAGACAAATAAAACTGCTGTAACTATTAATTTTGTTCATTAGAGAAGAATTATGAAGAAAGATATTAATAAGGTGTTTCATGTTCTCTAGATTGTGCTTTTCTAGAATATTTTCATGTTCTCTGCTTCTTTCTACCAGATATTTGGTGATGGATATCATACTTAGGAAAGTAAAAGGAGAAAGTTCCTTTTTGCTAATAGGGAAACTTGGTCACCTTGGCCCACATATGATATATCTAATTGCTGTAATCTATATGTTATTTGTTAAACAGCAATTCTTAAAAGTTTGGTTTTATGCATTTTAACCTAGATTATTAATGTAGCTATTGTCTTAGGTTCAACAATGACTTGTTTTTAGCCAGGTTTAGCATTCAGAGGCCTTTTTCCACATTAGTAAACATATCTCACAGCATCATTGTTTATGACTTTATAGTATTCTGTTATATGATTGCACCATAATTTTTATTACTTAATTTTTTGATAGATAATACATGTATGTAGTGCAAAATACAAACGATCGGAAAGAGTATAGAGTGAAAAGCGGAGTGTCTCTCTTTGTTCCCTCTTCAGGATGCAGTAACTGTTACACATTTCTTTTTTTTTTTTTTTGAGATGGAATTTCACTTTTGTTGCTTAGGCTGGAGTGCAATGGCACGATCTCAGTTCACCGCCACCTCCACCTCCCTGGTTCAAGTGATTCTCCTGCTTCAGCCTCCCAAGTAGTTGGGACTACAAGCACGTGCCATCACCCCAGCTAATTTTTGTATTTTTAGTGGAGATGGAGTTTCACCATGTTGGCCAGGATGGTCTCGATCTCTTGACCTCGTGATCCGCCTGCCTTGGCCTCCCAAAGTGCTGAGATTACAGGCGTGAGCCACTGCACCCGGCCTACACATTTCTTTTGTGTTCCTCCAGAGATATTCTACATAAATACAAACCAATACATAATCATGTATGATATATATGCACACATAAAAATGGCAACATATTGTACCTTCTGTTCTGTATAATGCTTGTTCTTCCCCCACAATTAAAAGATGTTCCATAGAGGTTCATAAAATTTTGCTTCATTGTTTTCCGGTTGCTTAATATTCTGGTTTAGAGTCTGCCATAATTTAACTAGTTTATTTTTGACTAACTATTCAGTTTTCAAATTGTTTGTTCTGTCAGCTCACCCATGTGCAATCATTAGAACCTCTCTTGCCACATTTTACATGGTGTCATCCACTGGGCGTGATCTGCTTCTCCTAATCAAACTGTGAGTGAAAGCTCTTACAGAAGGAAATCTGTATCACACTGAATAGGGTGAGACAGTGCTTAATGTTTACAAATCTGTTTTGTGGTGGAAATATATGAAAAATAAAATTCTAACTTTTCATTTTCTCTTAAGAAACTTCTTCTTTTTTTTAAAGAAATTGCATAAGAAGTGCTGCCTTGTGTGGGAAGTGTTATCCTAGTCCTGATTCTTTCCAGTCAGGCAGACTTACTTTATTTTCCACATATTATGTTTTGTTTTAGGATTTGAGTACTGAATTATCCCGATTACTACTATGGACTTATTGTAAACTCCAAAAAATAAAGAAAAAAGAAATATGCTACCTGCATTTGGAAGGAAATAATGATTTCTGTTTAGATCTGTTTTAGGGAAGTGCTGTGGACTCAACTTCAAGCATTTGTGTTACTTGAGGTGGTTGCTTTTTATGTCCAGATTTATATTTCCCTCACTAGAGTACTGGACCCTTTTGCCAGAGGGTAGACATGGTCTTTTTGAAGCCTTCATTTAAATTGGAAATAGGAGCATGGAGGAATATTGAAATAAACGTGGATGGCCGAGCGTGGTGGCTCACGCCTGTACTACCAGCACTTTGGGGGGGCCGAGGCTGGTGGATCACCTGAGGTCAAGAGTTCAAGACAAACCTGACCAACATGGTAAAACCCCATCTTTACTGAATATACAAAATTAGTCGGGCCTGGTGGCACATGCTTATAATCTTAGCTACTTGGGAGGCTGAGGCTAGAGAATCATTTGAACCCCAGAGGTGGAGGTTGCAGTGAGCTGAGATCGCCCCATTGCACTCCAGTCTGAGCAGTAAGAGCAAAACTCCATTCCATTGAAAAAAAAAAAAAAAAAGGTATTTTCAGTTGACTGGAACATTCTCATGATTTTTAGACTAAAACAGAGATTTTAAAGAAAATTTTGAATTTAAGTGTAATAGGGTCTAAGAGTCCTAGTTTTATTTTCTTCCCTTATCGTGTTATTTGGAAAAGCTGAAGAGGAATTAATTGAAGTGAGTCTAAAAAGGGAGTTACTTAAGGCTTAAAGTAGCTGGAGGTAAAAGTTAATGTTTTTTTTAATTTTAGACTATATGATTTCTCAATTAATGCTGAATCTCTGGTATAAACCTTCCAGGAGTCTGTTAGTCTGCTTCATTGAGAATAGAGCATGTGAAATAAACTTTAAGGAGTGGGCATCATTTGTTTGATTGTTTTTTTTTTTTTTTTTTTTTTTTTGAGACAGGGTCTACCTGATATTTGGACTCCTGGGCTCAGGTGATCTTCTGATGCAGCCCTGGAGTAGCTGGTGCTAAGGCATGCAACAACCTGGCTATTTTTTGTATTTTTTTGTAGAGATGGGGTTTCACATGTTACAGGCAGGTTTTGATTCTGAGCTAAGTGATACCTATGTCTTTGGCTTTCAAAGTACTGGGAGTTAAGGATGAGCATGCGCAGTGTAATTTTAATGGTGGAGCGGTGTTTCCTGCAGGGTTGTTAAAATTCCTGTTGGAATCAGAGATTGTAGCAGCACATATCTGAATGAAAACCTAGGGATCTTCTTCTTTTTTTCCTTCTCTTCCCATCTCCATCCTCATCACCACACTCGCACCCTCCCTTTTGAGACAGAGTTTTCGCTATTACTGCCCAGACTGGAGTGCAGTGGCATTATCTCGTCTTACTGAAACCTCCGCCTCCTGGGTTCAAGCGATTCTCCTGTCTCAGCCTCCCGAGTAGCTGAGATGACATGCGTGCGCCACTATGCCCTGCTAATTCTTTGTCTTTTTAGTAGAGACAGAGTTTCACCATGTTGGTCAGGCTGATTTCGAACTCCTGACTTCAGATGATCCACCTGCCTTGGCTTCCCAAAGTGCTGGGATTATAGGTGTGAGCCACTGTGCCTGGCTGGGATCTTTCTTAAATAAACACATTACGTGATTCTGGTCTATAGACTACTTTTTGACTGTTACAGGAGTAAGAATTATGATTTTTTTTTAAATTTAATTTTTACAAAAATAGAGATAAGGTCTTGGTATGTTAAACAGGGGTCTCACTATGTTGACCAGGCTGATCACGAATTTCTGGCTTCAAGTGATCCTCCCACCTCGGCCTTCCAAAGTGCTAGGATTATAGGCATGAGCCACAAAGCCTGGCCAAGAATTATGATTTCTGAAAGGATGAAAAATCATACCTCATTAGTTAAAAAGATTTAAAGGCAGGAGCGTGTAAACATTTTCAGGATTGTGGATAATTTAAAATAACACCATAGTGCAGCACAATAAGCTTGGTGTTGAAATTGGTTTGTCTTCTGTAAAGATTGATAGATACTAGTTGTTGCCTCTGTGTTAGTGATGGATAACTTGTGGCTGGCAAGAAGACTCAACAATCATGTTGCTATACGTGTCCCAAGTAGCAAATAAATATCTTAGAAGTCAAAATACCTTTGTCTTAGAATTTAAAATGGCTTTGATTTTAAGAAATCATAATATTGAACTTATTTCGAAATGCCAAATATCATTGAGGAGTGGGACGTTAGATTTTAATTTTATCAAATGGGAGCATGGGTTAAATGAGTTAATTTTTCAAAATATTATTTGGAGGAGAGTAGCGAGATTATGGCAAAATAGGCCTTGTCATGCATCATTTGGAATGGATGCAGTTTTGGATAACATTTTGAATATATGTATCAAAGTCTTATAAAGGGGCTGGGCATGGTGGCTCACACCTATAATCTCAGTACTTTGGGATGCCAAGGCGGGCACATCATTTGAGGTCAGGAGTTTGAGACCAGCCTGACCAACATGGTGAAACCCCATCTCTACTAAAAATACAAAAAATGAGCTGGACGTGATGGCGCACGTCTATAATCTCAGCTACTCGGGATGCTGAGGCAGGAGAATCACTTGAACTTGGGAGGCGGAGGTTGCAGTGAACCAAGATCGTGCCTCTGCATTCCAGCTTGGGTGACAGAGTGAGACTGTCTCAAAAAAAGGGAAAAAAAAAAATCTTATGAAAGTTCATACTGATTTACATAGTAAGTCCATTTCTGAGAATCTCAGAATCATGGTATTTTTTTTTTTTTTTTTTGGGACAGAGTTTCACTCTGTTCCCCAGGCTGGAGTGCAATGGCATGATCTCAGCTCACTGTAACCTCTGCCTCTCAGGTTCAAGTGATTCTCCCGTCTCAGCCTCCTGAGTAGCTGGGATTACAGATGTGCGACCACCACGCCCAGCAAATTTTGTAGTTTTAGTAGAGACAGGATTTCACCATTTTGGCTAGGTTGGTCTTGAACTCCTGACCTCGTGATCTGCGCACGTTGGCCTCCCAAAGTGCTGGGATTACAGGTGTGAGACACCGTGCTGGCCAGAAATAATCTTAAATATGGAAAAAGCTTTAAAGTATAGATACATATTACAGAATTGTTTCTAATAACTCAAAAATTGGAAACAACCCAATGATTTTATATTAATGTGTAAGGAAACAGTGGTCCATTCACATTAGGAAATATTATTTAATCATACAGTGTCTTTGAAGAGTTTATAATATAGGGAAATACTTACACTAGAATGTTATGTAAATAAAAGTAGGCTACAGAATTATATATCATCTTAAAGACTAGAAGGAAATTTGGAAAATATTAATTTTGGTGATTTTAAATAATTATGGGATTGTGATTCCCCTCATCCATGTTCTTCAAATTTCTGTACTGAGCACGCTTTTTTTCTAATGAAAAAATAGTGAGCAAAATAAATATTTTGATCTTAAAATAGTTTACATAAGATGCTATAATCAGATATTATAAAAGTATTTGGTGGCATTTGACAGAGCTAGGAAATTGATTTATAAACAGTGAATAGGGGTAGGAAGAGAGAATCCAAATTAATGGACTGTTACAGGAATCAGTGCTAAACCCGTTTTCAGATGAGGTGTTTGTAAATGATCTGGAAGAAGTAGACTGTGATCCTCCAAATTTGTAGCTCTTTTAGGTATGAAATGCCAATGGTATTGGTTTTAGCTCTATGAAAATTTTGAAACTATATATGAATGGACAGAAACGTAGTAAGTGATTTCCAGTTGGCCAAATCTAAGAGGTGGTTGGTACACACTAAAGATTATTTATTGGGATTGTTAATTGCCCTCTGCCATTGTGTTCTGAAGTACAGTGTAGCCAAAAATGTAAATAAATACTTAAAATGTTTACATAAATTAGTAGATAATAAGGAATCTAAGATATTTGGATTTGGCCTAACCTTTGAGGTTTATAAATCAAGGTGAACAATCAGTGTTTTTCACAGCATGATTTTATATTTTAATTTTAACTTTTTAAATTTGTTTTGATTTGATACAGTACTGCTCCGGATAGGTTTTGGATCAGACTTGCTATGACAATTCTTGCACTCCCTAAAGTGCTGTACCAAGGGCATGCTATTTTCTGTGTGAGGAGCCCTATCAGATATATAAAAACAAACAACATCCCTTGAGATGTATCTAAAAATAGGATATGAATTTTGTAAAAGCATAGCAATAAATTCCAAGTGTGTGATCATAGTAGGGCATTAGTAATGAGAGAAAGGATTTGGAGAAAGCTGCTGAAGTGTTACTTGTTTTTAAAATTAAATGAGGCTGGGCACGGTGGGTTACATCTGTAATCCCAGCTCTTCGGGATGCCGAGGTGGTTGGGTCACAAGGTCAAAAGTTCAATACCAGCTTGACCAAGATGATGAAACCTCATCTCTACTAAAGTACAAAAATTAGCCGGGTGCGGTGGCAGGCACCTATAATCCTAGCTACTCGGGAGGCTGAGGCAGAAGAATAGCTTGAACCTGGGATGTGGAGGTTGCAGTGAGCCGAGATTGTGCCACTGCACTCCAGTCCGGGTGGCAGAGTGAGACTCTGTCTCAATAAAAATAAAAACTAAATGAGATTTTGTAGTTGGTAAGGCTTCTCAGAAACACTTTTCATTGTAGTGAGAAACAGTGGTTCCCAAATACTGGTTTTTGATGAATTTTTCACTGTTCTGCATTGAAATTAAGAATATCAGAACATCATAGTGAGTGGAGTTTTCATAGTGGTAGTATATTTCATGAATTTTAAGATGTACGTTTTCCCACATTTTTTCATTTCTGAAATTGAGATGTGTTTTCCAGTCAGTGGCAACTTAAAATTGTCATTTGGAAAATAGTTGTCACTGCCTGTTCATATGTGAATTTGGTAGTTAATCCTGCTGATATGACTGACTGCACAAAGTCACCCCATTGATGTTTCAGTCAACATACTAGTTAAATACCAGTTACGGAAGGTGTACCATCCCTGGGTTGTTTTCTGAAACCTTCTGTTACATCATTCAGTGATACCTTTTGGTAAGATCAAGAAAGGGACTGCATTGAGACGTGGGCAATATTTGTCAGCAGCTTGGAAGAGAGTCCCAAAGCAATAGAGAAACACTTTCAAAAAAATGTTGAATCATGAATTCTCTTAATGGTACAAAGGACGATACTACGGAAAAACAATAATTACTGATGACTCTTAAGTAAAAAGCAATTTAATGATCAGATTGTGAATGTTGAGGAAAATTTTAAGAATACCTTATTTATTTTGCTTTTGTATTTTTTATAAGTACAAGAGTTATATGATAATACTTGTCTGAATAAGTTTTTTAAAAATTTTTTAAATTTGCATTATTTGATTTTCCTGTCCTGTCCTGTCCTGTCCTTCCCGTTCCTGTCCTGCCCCGCCCTTCCCCGCCCCGCCCCGCCCCG
>NW_016804835.1:1823812-1829694 GCF_001698545.2 Rhinopithecus bieti
CACCCCGCCCCGTTCTTCCGCGCCCCGTCCTTCCGCGCCCCGTCCCGTCCCTTCCCTTCCCGTCCCTTCCCTTCCCTTCCCGTCCCGTCCTTTCCTGTCCTGTGCCACTACTGGCTAAATTTTGTATTTTTAGTAGAGACAGGGTTTCGGCGTGTTGGCCAGTCTGGTCTCAAACTGCTGACCTCAAATAATCTACCCGCTTCGGCTTCCCAAAATGCTGGGATTACAAGTGTGAGCCACTGCGCCCTCTTTTGAAATTTTATTGGCCTATGAAAATCAGAGATCCAGGAACCGCTGTTTAAAAATTTCTGACTTATTCATCTTATTATTTATAGATTTCTCACTATAGATCAGTTTCTTAGTTTGGTTTGAACATATTTCACAGAATGATTAATAATGAAATACTGGGTGACAACAGCCTTACTTATATTTGGCTTTTTATGTGTTGCTTCTTGTTACCTTATACCCAACCATGTGGGATTGAGTTTATTGTGCTAATAGGCAGGTATTACCTATAAAAGAATGGAAAAAGGTTGTGGCAGTTGGTCATTCTTTAACTTACATTTGTAGAATAGTTTGAGCAATACTGGAAGGCTCCCTTGTGGAGAAATGTTTCTCTTACCAGCTTGTCCTGGTATCTAAAATAGATATTTTCTTTATCTAGACCTTCGTTTTATCTCTAGAGGAAACTTTGTATACATACGGATTTGCAAATTCCATGACAGCTATTGATCTAGATGGGTTGCTGGAGTATAGCCTCTAGGCCAGCAACATTGCTCAGCTGAGAAGCATGTTAGAAATGCAGAATCTCAGTCCTACTCTATAACTGTAGGATCAGAATCAGCATTTCAACAAGATTCTCAGGTGGTTCATACTCATATGAAGTTTGAAAAGAGTTTATAGAACACATGACTTTTGTCTAGAGTAAGGAGGAGGAGCAGGCTAAACAGCGATAGAGAAGTATAGGAAACCAATTTGGCTTAGTTGATTAACTTATTTTAGAATGGTTCTACTAATAGTTGCAAGAGAATTATTGAAAAGTAGGTGTGTGTGTGTGTGTGTGTGTGTGTGTGTGTGCGTGCGCGCATTTAGTGTCTGGTTTTGTCACCATGCAAATAAACTTACTTGGAAAATACTCTTTGAGTCAAGTGGCATTCAAATAGAAGTGTTACTGAATTTCCTACAGCTCATTGTTTATTATTTATTTCTTGAGGAAATACCTCAGCTTAATTCTTTGGGAACCTACTTTTACTGTTTTATCCAAAAAAGTAAATGCCCATTTATCCCTCTTAAGGGCAGGATCACACAAACATTAAGTAGTTTTGCTAGGATTTAGCAATGCTTTTTCTTTTTCCATTTATCCGTGTTTCTTCAAATCCAGTGGTATTTGAAAACCAAAGCACATATTTCTACATCCTTCATGTATCAAGGATACCATATTGCTAGGTATTGGCTAGTCTCTGTGAAAGAACTCAGATTCGCCTTTTTACTTGACACTTTATAGGTAATTAAGCAATCATACATAATAAATAGATATGCTTAATTATCTTATTCAAAGATAAGTGAGGTTGGTGGCAGTGGGGTGGATGAATTCAGGTGTATTTTCTTTGCTTTTATCTGTTTTTCACATTGGTTTTGTAAACTTCCTGTGTTGTGGACGTTTTTTGTATTTTTGGTAGAGATGGGGTGTCACCATGTTGGCCAGGATAGTCTTGAACTCCTGAGCTCAGGTGATCCGCCTGTGTCGGCCTCCCAAAGTCTGGGATCACAGGCATGAGCTACCGCACCAGGCCCGGTATTGTTATCTTATTGGACCACTATGGAATATGCGGTTCATTGTTGACCAAAACGTCATTATGTGACTTGTGACTTATTTTTCCTTAAGTTAATAATGAAATTACTTTGTATAAGTTTTTTGGTAACTGTTCTTAAATTCCGATTTTAAGATGAACTCCATCGTTTAATCACTGAGTCAGACTTTTTTTTGTACTTTGGCAATTTACAGATTTACTTGACCTGTTTATGTGTAGCGTTCTAAATATATACAGAAGGATTTCCAAAATCAGTAGATGCTTAATTTCAGTGCATGTTATTGAAATACAAATTAAAAAAAAAGGAATAAATACCATTTCATACTCAGATTGACAAAAATGAAAAATCCTGACAGTATCAAATATTGGCAAGGATGTAGAGGAATGGGAACCTTTAACTATTGCTTGTGTTAGCAATGATGAAATACAATTAAAACCAAAATCAGCTTGCCCCAGAAAACATCTCTTAAAAGGCAGAAGAAAAAGGAAACAATTTCAGTTTTGAATAAGTATTAAACCAGAATGACATGTGTATCACAAGCAATCTGATAAAAGATTGCAAAGACCAAAAGAATGCTCACCCTTACGTATAGTGAAGTAGATGCAACCCATTACATAAATGTTCTCAAGATAAATAGTAAATAGTGTTCAAGTAACAGGACATGATACCATCATTTGTCACACATAGTTTATCCTAAATTCACTTGGTAACTGGAGCAAACTTGTGTGTGAATGAATTGGCTTTTTCTAAAGGAAAAATGAACTCATATCTTTATGACAGGATGTAATTTTACAACTTGGAACTAGATGGCCTGCCAAAGTTAGGCACCCTGTCCTCCCACAGAAACTGGGAGATAAGGGTGCCATCTCTCTTGATGATCTCATTTGAAAGAGATGGCTATAAGGTTCTTGAGAAAGGCAGTTTTGGGCTGCTGGCTAGCTTTTGCAAAGATTTACATACATCTCTAAGCAGGCAGAGAAAGAATTTACCAGGTTTTGAAAGAAAATCCTCTAAGTAAAAGGGGTGGGGGAGTACAGGTAGATTTAGGCCTCCTATTTTAAATTTTCATTTGCCTGTATACTGATGGATAAGTTGATCCAGCTACCTTAGTGGGCAACTTAGCAATGTTGTAGTCGAATTGAAGAAGAGTACACCCTCTGATTTAGCACTTTTACTTTTAGAGAAACTGTTAACACATGTTCATAGGATACTTGTGGCAGTATGTATTAATAGTGAAATATTGGCAACAACCAAAATATTTGTAAGTAGGAAAGTGAATAAATTTTGCTATATTCATATAGTGTAATACTGTACAGCTTTGCAAATGAATGATTTAGGGCAGCATATGTCAACTTAAGTAATTTTCAAAAACAATGTTGAATTACTAAAGCAAGTTGCAGAAGAAGGATATGTACAATATATTGATACAACATTTGAAAACATGCAGAACAATACCATGTATTGTTTATTGATACATATACAGTGAAAGTAGAATAGAATGATAAACATCAAAATCAGGAAGTGGTTACCTCTAAGGAGGGAGGTGTACAAAGGGATCAGCAAGAGATCCATTTATTTCTTAACCAAGGAAAATCTTAAGTAAATAAGGTAGAATGTTAAGATTTAATTTATTTAGGCAGTGGGTATGTGTGTGTTTGTTATATTATTACCTAGATTCTTTTGTAATGTTTAAATATTTAATGATTAAAAGTTTTAAAAGAAAGAATGGATGGCGAGCGGTGGAAGGAAGTGAGGACATCTCTTCAAGAAAATTTGTTGTAAAGGGAACCAACAAAATGGAGAGGTAGTTGAAGGGAAATCAATCAGTGTTAGTATGACACATTTGCATGCTAATAATAATCAAGTAAAAAGGGAAGAATTGGTATAGGAGACCTATAATAGTTATGGGAGCAGAATCCTTGAGAAAGAAAAAAATAATGGGGTCCAGTACAGAAATACTGTTTGACTCTTGATAGGAACAAAGACAATTTGTTGGAATAGGAGGGAAAGCAGAATAAGTGGTGGGAAGATGAAGTAGTTATCTTCTGAATTTAGAGTGGCCAACATCCAGGTTTGCTTGTGATTTAGCAGTTTCTCAGAATGCGGGACTTGCAGTGCTTAAACTGGGAAAGTCTTGGGCCAACTTCTGATTGTTTTTCCTTGACAAAATGAAAAGCATCAATTATCTTCTGGAAGTGATAAGGGGATGAAGGAAGTATTGAGGCTTAAGGTGAAGAGAGAAGCTATGAGTTAATTCTCTAAAAGATAGGAGAGCAGATTCACTACGTTAATGTGATAGGATTTCTGAGCATTTCAGGGGTCTGCTGAAATTTATGGTTATTATTTTAAAGTTTATGTGGTTGTATTTCTCTTCAGTCTCGTTCAGCTATTCAGGTAAAAGTACTGAGTTAAGTGGAAAGTTGGTTTTAAACTATGTTTTGACTGTGATGGAGGGAGAGAGGAGCAGAGGAGTGAGGCCACAGGCAAGGAAATTATTGTGTTGATGGATTTTTGAGTCTCAGGCTAGGTAAGAAGTAAAGAGAAACAAAGGAGAGTGGAAAAATTTGTACGGTCTGTTGGAGTTAACAGGTTTCTGGTAGTGAATTGGAAAGATGTGTATAGTATATTGAGTAAAGAAGCTGAGATCCTTAAAATTGAGATTTTTAAGGTAATGTAGTTACTGGTTATGGATTTCATTGTGAGAATAGGGGACTGGAGTGGGAGGGAAGAATAGATCAGTAGTAAATACACATATCTCAAAAAGATCATCTTCTGTGGATGTCATTTCAGTGATTAATCTGTAGAGCAGATTTTGGTGCTCTATAACATATTCAGTTATTTCCTCTTCATATACTGAGAGTCTTCTGCTTCCTGTTTTATTTTGTTTAAATATTGCCTCAACTTGTAAATCACGTTGTATTGCTCTGAAATGAAGACAGCTGTAAATAAGTAAATCGATAAAAGCAAATTTTGTTTAGTCAGAATTTGGCCTTTTCATATGGCTTGTTAGAGACTGTGCAGTTGGTAAAATCAAACATTAACGTCCCCACTAACATAATAGTTTGATGATCCTATTGCTCATTAAGCTAGTATAGTCCCACGTAAGTTCAGTGAGGGCTTTATGCCGTGTATGGTTATCTGTAGTACATTGCTTTGCTGACTCTAATTTTGTCATTGTCTTTTTATAGGACCGCAGCTGAATGCACAGCTAGAAGGTTGGCTTTCTCAAGTACAGTCTACAAAAAGACCTGCTAGAGCCATTATTGCACCGTGAGTCTTTGGTTTTTGTTTTTGTTTTGTTTTGTTTTGTTTTGTTTTTTGAGAAGGAGTCTCCCTCTGTCGCCCAGGCTGAAGTACAGTGGCACGATCTCGGCTCACTGCAACCTCTGCCTCTGGGGTTCAAGCGACTCTCCTGCCTCAGCCTCCTGAGCAGCTGGGACTACAGGCCTGTGCCACCACACCTGGCCGATTTTTGTATTTTTAGTAGAGACGGGGTTTTACCATGTTGGCCAGGCTGGTCTTAAACTGCTGACCTCAAATGATCCACCCGCCTCATTCTCTCTCACACCTGGCCTGCACTGTAACTTTTAAGAGTCTACTTAAAACCTTTTTTGTATGTTTATTTTTAGTAAATGAGTATCTACAGATTGAACTAAAGATTAAAAACTAAAGCCTGTATTGAGCTGAAGAAATTGTATTCAGTAATTTTCACAATTCTTGTGGGTTTTCACTATAACTTAAGGATAAAAGAATTGGCTACTTTGGCTGGGTGTGGTGGCTCACGCCTGTAATTCCAGCACTTTGGGAGGCCAAGGTGGGAGGATTGCTTGAGGTCAGGAATTTGAGACCAGCTTGGGCAACATGGTGAGACTCCATCTCTACTAAAAATACAAAAATTAGCTGGGTGTGATAGTACGCTTATAGTCCCAGCTAAGCTACGGGGGGTGGCGGTGGCGGGGTTCTGAGGTGGGGGGATCGCTTAATCCTGGGAGGCAGAGGTTGTGGTGAGCCAGATCATGCCATTGCACTCCAGCCTGGGTGACAGAGTGAGACACTATCTCAAAAAAAGA
>NW_016804835.1:1829850-1851844 GCF_001698545.2 Rhinopithecus bieti
AAAAAAAAAAAAAAAAAAAAAAAAAAAAGAATTGGCTACTTTAGTTCCTCAGATGCAGTAATTTCAAAATGTATTTTTGATAATAAAACTGACTTTTAAAGAAAAGAGTGTTTTGCATTAGGTAAACTTGCCAATTTCGGTAGTCATTGCTGTAAATGAATAAGTTCTATTTTAAATATTAAAGATATCTAATTTAATCCCGATGATTTTAATTTATAATGAAAAGATATATTAAACATAGTATGGTGCAACATGGAATAGCAACTTAATTTTTGAGGAGGGGTAGATTGTATCTTTTTTTAATTGAGAAAATCTGATTGTTTTGTCTTTGGATTTTAGAGTTTGCTTTTTAGAACTGCAAGCTAGCACATACACAGTTAATGATGTGTGTCTGTGTATGATATGAATTCAGCTAATTTTGATTTGGTTTCCAGAGCTAACCTTCACAACATACTGTTTGAAACACATGGTAACATTTTTTCTGAGAAGAGTGAAGGTTTACTCTGCGCCATTTATCTCATAGCGTGTTGTTTGTGACTTCTATTGGGTTAAGGTGCGTGCCCTGATAAATAGTAAATAGTGATGACAATATGTAATAGCCATTTTTAATCAATATCAGAATTAAATGAGTAAATAGTAAATACGCATAAATAGCCTACTATTAATGGTAGGCATTTTGTATACCAAATATTTTGTTAAATGCCTTATTTGTATATCTAATTTGATCTCATTTAGTGGGTGCAGGAGCCTGACTCCTACTTCCAAACTATGTGACATGCACCTTTTTTATCCGTTGGGACTTCAGCTCCTCACTGGTAAAGGTGGAATAATAATAGTATTTCCTTAACGCTTTTAACACAAGATTAAATGAACTAATCTTTATAAAACTTATAGCAAATGACTTACTACTATTTATTTAGTCATTTACATACCAGGCTAAAGGCTAAGTGCTCTTCTTTGTGCTGCTTTTTGAGTAAATCAAAATTGCTACTCTTGTGGTACTAGCATTTTGGTACTATGGAAGACAGGCAGCAAACAAATAATTATATTCTGTGTCAGGTGCTGATGGGTGCTAAGAAGAAAAATAAAGCAGATAGAGGATTGAGAGTGACAGTATGGGTAGGGAGTTACTGTTTTATATAGGATTAGTAAGAATAGGACTCCCTGGTAAGGCAACATTTCAGTCTGAATGATGTGAGACAGCAAGCTGTGCAGATACCTGGGGGAAGAGGGTTTCAGGTTGAGGAACAGCGAGCACAAAGGCTCTGGGGCGAGAGTATGCTTAGTGTGTTTGAGGAGAAGCAAGGAGGCCTGTGCAGCTGGAGTGGCAGTACAAGGGGAAGACTGGTAGATGAGATAGGCAGCAGAGGGCTAGATCATGAAGAGGTTTTGTAGTCATAAGGACTTTGGTTTTTGTTCTAGTGATATGGCAAGTCATGACAAGTTTTGAGCAGTAGAATGACATGATCTGACTTAGGTTTGAAAAGGATTACTCTTGTTGCTGTATAGATATTATAGTGTGTGGGAACAGGGAGTCCAGTTTAGGAAGCTTATTTTACAATTAAAATTACAGAAAAGAGATGACACAGTGGCTTGGACTGCGGAATTGAGGCAGAGATGATGAGAAGTAGTGTATTCTGGATATGTTTTAAAGGTTGGACCAACAAGATAGAAGAAGAGTCAAGAATGACACTTGGTTAGGGACAGTGGCTCACGCCTGTAATCCCAACACTTTGGGAGGCCTAAGCAGGAGGATTGCTTGAGGCCAGGAGTTTGAGATCAGCCTGCGCAACAAAGCAAGACTCCATCTCTACAAAAATTAGCTGGGTGTGGTGGGATGCAACTGTAGTCCTAGCCACCTGGTAGATTGAGGCAGGAGGATCCCTTGAGCCCAGGAGTTTGAGGCTACAGTGAGCTATGGTCTGTTTGTACCACTGTACTCCCGCTTGGGCGACAGTGAGATACCCTGTGTTTAAATATATTTTTAAAGACATGGTTGAAAATATCATGACTGAATGATTCTTAAATTTTGTCCCTAGAAGGATGGAATTACCTTTTTATTGATGAGAGGAAGACAAGTGAAAGTATGGAGTAGATTCTGAAGTGTTCATATAGAATCTAGGTTTTTGGTTTTGATCTTGTTAGTGTTGAGGTGCTTATTAGATGTCCAAATGGAGATTTAGAATGGACAGCTGGCTATATGAATCTAGAGTACAAAGAGGCACCAGACTTGAGATAGAAATAAGGGCTTTATTAGTATATATCATCACAGAGGGTATGGTTGCCTAGGGAATAAAATAAAGATAAACAGGAGAAGAGTTTCAAGGACTAGGCCCTTGGACCAGCCACCTTTTTATGTGTGTGGGAGGAAAAAGTGATCAGCTGTATCAAATGCTGCCAGTGAGGATGGGGATTGATAATTGGATTTGGCAATGTGGAAATTACTGGTGACCTTAAGAAGAAAAGTTTCTTTTCTTGGGTGGTGGAAAATGAAAGTGTTATTGGAGTAGGTTCAGGAAAGAATGAGAGGTGAGGGCGATGAAGACGTAAGTATAGATAGTTTTTTGAGGAATTTTGCTGTAAAACAGAGAAATAGGATAATATCTCTATGGTAAGGAGGATTTCTATTTCATTTGTGAGATTTTAAAGTGTTTGTATATGAAGTGAGTCAGTAGGGGAAGAAAAATTGATGCAGGGATAAGAGGGGACATTTACCTAAGTGAGATCCTTAATTAGGTGAGAAACAATGGATTAATAATAATTTCTTTATAATAACTCACAAGAGACATTTTATTCTCATTTCATCAATTTGCTGGTATTTGACTATTATGGTATGCTACCTTTCCAGTTAAAACTTGTTCTAAATTTGGGAGCTGAGTTGAATCAACATATAATTAAGTTGAGGTTAGTCTTCATATAAAAGTTGCCAGACTTGTTTCCTTCTTGTAATTAATTTTAAATTGGAATCATTGGGAGTGACCTGGGAAATGGAATGTTTTAGCCTAAATTACAAATATGTTGATTTCCAAGTTACCCCAGATTTTAAAATGGATATTTGAAAATAGTTTTGGCTTTGGTGTGTTTCTGTTACATACTGACTTTGTATATAATGTATAATAAATGTTATAATAAACATATAAACATATAAAAACATATATAAATGTAAACGTATATAAATGTGCATTCATAGGCAATTTCTATTTTGTTAACATAGGAAGACTTTAAGTATAGCCAAGTTTTATCTTATGTGGTTTCCAGAAGTAACTATTTTCCTTTCCAAGGTTACCTTTTTTTTGAGGTAGAAAATAAATATTTCATTGTTACTGGGTGCAGTGGCTCATGTTTGTAATCCCAACACTTTGGGAGCCTGAGGTGGGAAGATCGCTTGAGCTCAGGAGTTTGAGACTAGCCTGGGCAACATGGCGAAACCCCCTCTACAAAAAATACAAAAATTAGCTGGGTGTGGTGGCATGTGCCTGCAGCCCCAGCTACTCCAGAAGCTGAGATGGGAGGATTGCTTGAGCCCGTGAGATTGGGGCTGCACTGAGCTGAGATCGCACCACTGCACTCCAGCCTGGGTGATGGGAGTGAGACCCTGTCTCAAAAAAAAAAAAAAAAAAAGATAAGAAATTATTGTTGTATGGCATGAAAGGGTCTTATGCTATATAGTAATTAGAAAATCACATTAATCAAAACTTACTTTAAGTTTTATAAATGTTAGCTCTCTAGTACTTGGTTTTCTTAGTTTTTTAAAATCTTTATAGGCATGAATCATATCATGGAAACCTTAAATAAACTCACAACCTGGATATAGTTGTAACTAATTAGGCTGTGTGAAAATGGCAAGTTTTGAAAGTGCTTAAAATATTGTTCATTTTATATTGATATAGATTAAATAGAATAAATATCATTAAAGAATAAATATTGACAGAACTGTTGTTCTGTCTTAATGAATTCTAATCTATGTGACATAAGGCAGGCACATTTGGAGGATTTAAAAGAAATTAATTTGATTAGAAATGTACTGTGGTTGTCAGAACTACCTTACCTTGATGTGTAGGAGACAGTATGTGTCCCAGGGATATGTGTTGAAATGATCTCGAGCTAAAAGTCTGAAAAGCCTTTCTACATGACGTCCAGATATCTTCAAACCAATCTTCTTGCTTGTCTTGCAGTATGCAGAAATATGTCAGCAACCCCTAGAATGAAGTTGTACAGATATGCATCACTTAAGAAACTTACTGAATATAAAAAATAATCAAATAATTGGTTAACATGATGAATTTTTTTTTTTTTTACTATAAAACAGGTACTTTGAATATTGAAGCCACCCTTATACATTTAAAATACTTGATATTAGTTAACCTAGAAAGAGTTTGACTTGATATTAGTTAACCTAGTAGTAGTAGAGTGGAAGAAAGGATACTTTCACTTTTCATTGTGTACCCTTTATTGTTTGACTTTTTTGCTGTGTGCATGTATTACTTTTAATATAAAATTAGTTTAAAAAATGTAAATGCTTAAAAGCATGTATATAGAAGACCAGTTTGTATATAGTGAAGCATACTTATACAGTGCTCTGCCACTGGATATCATGAGACAATGAATCTTCGTACATTATTTAGTTCTTCAAGTTACTGAGGATGCACAGCTTATTTGTCTCTAATTATTGTTAGTACTAAGCCATAGGATATTCATGCCAAAGTCTCAAATCCTATATGACAGTATAAAAAATATCTAGATACACAACATTATGGTTATTCTTATTTGACTTCAATAACTTTAATAACTCTCCTTAGCTCAGACTATTTAATATTTATGAGATTCTATTATGTAAAAAGAAAATATTCTGAATAATAACTATGTAACTTGGACTTTTTTTGGGCATAATTATCTACTTAGATATTTTTTATCAAAACAGGAATCTTGAAGGCCATTGAGCAATGCCTACAAAATAAAAGAATAAAAGACTAGGTACAGCAAAATAAATTTGAGAGAGGCAATGTGGAAGCTGCTGCATTTGCGAATTATATAGGGCCAGTTGTCAATCAAGTTGATCCCATCTGTTCAGAGAAGTTTTCTAATTTAGTTTCTGGCTTTTTAGATCTTACCTTAGCTTAAGTAGATCTTGTGACTTTTCTTATTGTTGGAGGAGATCTTCCCATTTCGTCTGGTTCAGTCTTCTCATTTCATCTAGTTCAATCTTTTTATTTTGCATTTTGCTACTATTAAGTAGAACTAGGACTATTGGACCTGACCTTGTTGAATCCTAGTTAAGTATTCCTTTATTATTCCCTGTATCCTCTTTGATGAAAAGCCTTACATAGGATGTGTGGTAGACTCTTGGCATTGACAATTTATACTATTCACCTGTGACCTTGAAAGTCTCAGAATGAACAAGTGAAAATCTATGTCCTGTAGTAATTGTTCATTTTTCTATGGTAAGAATTTGAATTATAACCACACTGCAAGGTTGCTGTGTGGGAAACCGTCACTTAACCAGTAAATGTTCATGAGCAATGAATGGCCTTTGCATCCTCACTTGATTGCAGCTCCACAGGGAAAAACAGAAATTCTGGTGTCAGGAACTGGTCTTGCTGATGTAAAGGGTCTGCTGTGTAGGAGCAAAGGGAGAAGCAAAAGCATTAAAAGAAGGATCACTTTTTAGAGGCAAGGTTTTAGCCTAATAAAATGTTGTAGGTATTAAGCATAATTTTGTGTTTGCCTTCATGATATGATAGGTTGAGAAACAGTGACTTGGAAAAGCTGGTTGGGGATGACTTTTTGCATGAAGGACTTTAAGAGCTTTTAAAAGACTAAGTGAGATAGGCCAGATGTGGTGGCTCACGCCTGTAATCCCAGCACTTTGGGAGGCCAAGGTGGGCGGATCACAAGGTCAGGAGTTCGAGACTAGCCTGGCAAATATGGTGAAACCCCATCAAGAAAAATTAGCCGGGCGTGGTGGCGGACGCCTGTAGTCCCAGCTACTGGGGAGGCTGAGGCAGGAGAATAGCTTGAACTCGGGAGGCGGAGGTCGCAGTGAGCTGAGATCGGGCCACTGCACTCCAGCCTGGGTGACAGAGTGAGACTGTCTGAAAAATAAAATCAAATAAAAATAAAATAAAATAAAACTAAGTGGGACACACTTTTACAGTGCATATTAGAATATCTGTAGAGCTTAAATTTTCATTGTTCTGGCTGTTATGCACAAAAGAAAAAACTTTAGCCATTTCTTTAGTGAAGCCTCCTTTATTGTGAATGGTTTCTTGATAAAACGTTTCCACATACGTGTAGAATCGTAGATTCTGTTAGCAAGAGAAGGGGTAGGAAAACAGCATCTGTAGTGAGATTTGATGGTTATTATTCTGAATTTCTTCATTACAATGTTTCTGGGCAAGGATAAAGGAAAGTACAAGAAATTATCTTTTTTGATTATTATCTTCTTCCTCCTTTGATGAAGTAGAGTTCTTTGTGGTGGGGTAAAGAGGCACAGTGCACTGAAAGATTTTTCTTTTTTCAATACTCTGCAGTGTAGCCTCGAAGTTAAGACCTTTTCAAGTTAAGACTCTCCTTCTCTCCCTGTAACTGTTTTGTCTTTACTTCAAGCAGACTTGGAAGTCTTCAGCTTCTGAATGGAGAAACCATGAAATCTGAATTGCATTGTTAATCATGTATTTACCTTAGCTGATGGTGTTTTCAAAAGTTTCATCCTTTCTTGTAGTTTTATAGGGTATATGGCTCTGTAAGAATTCTTGTTTTCAGGCTTATTGCTTTTCCTATGCCACAGACTCCTTCCTTTCTTCCTTCAAACATGTAAAGATCTCTTATAGTGGGTAACAGTATGTATTCTAGAGCCAGGCAGTCCTGGCTTAAGTCCTTACTTGGTCACTGGCTATCTATGTAAACTTGAGCAAATTTCTTATATATATTATATATATTTTATATTAGCTTTATACTACTTGAGTATATCTGCTATAGGTATATAAGATATCTTACGTATATCTATCTTGTATAGTATATATAAAAGGAGTACTATACTATATATTTTGAGAGCAGAGTCTCGCTCGGTCACAAGCTGAGTGGCACTGGCCAGATCTCAGGCTCACGCAAGCCTCCGCCTCCGGATGTCATGCCATTCTGCCGCCCTCAGCCCCTCGCCGCACGTAGCTGGGACTACAGCGCCTGCCACCTCGCGCCGCTAGTTTTGTATTTTTAGTCAGAGACGGTTTCCCACCGTGTTAGCAGGCATGTTCTCGATCTCCTTGACCTGTGATCGTGATCCGCCCCTGCCTCGGCCTTCCAAGGTGCTGATTACAGGCTTGAGCCACCGGGCCGCCTTTTTTTGTTTTTTTCTAAGAGGTTGGTATCTCACTCGTGTCATCCAGGCGTGCGATGGCGTGCGAACACTAGCTCGCTTGACTAATATGAACTTGCTTCAAAGCAATGCTCCTGCCTCAGCCCGCTTGAGTAGGCCTGGGACTACAGGCATGCGCCACCATGCCTGGCCTAGTTTCCGTACGATTTTATTTAAATGAAATCATACAGAATAAACTATTTTTGTTTGACTTGCTTCCGTCAGCGTATGTTGTTCTTACCCCTTAAAAAAAGTAGTAATTATTGGGCAGCTGTCAGTAGTTCACTTCTTTGTATTGCTTGAAGAGTATTTCATTGTGTGAATATATCTCTATTTTCTTCATATACCTTTGCAGACAGGAAACCAGTCACTTCTGTACGGTGATAACAAGAATTGACTGAATTGGAACCAGAGGATGAAGGGAAGAATAGAGAGAGAAAATAAGAATAATTTTCTGTTACTTATCTCTAAAGACACAGACAGGAAGTGAGTTGTATAATAGTGTAGGGTATTGTTTTGCTGAGTTGACTCTCCTGTTGGGTTATCATTGTTCGGGACATAGTCTGCTACATGCTACTGAAGAGGAGTATGTAGCACAAAGCCCGCTCAATAGTGAGCGGGTCACGCCGAGTCGCTTAGTGCTCGCGGCGTAATGCGAGTACTTTGGGAGCCAAGCAGGGAGGATCACGTGACCGCCAGGAGGCGAAGACGCAGGGCGGCGCCGCGCGGGGCAACACTGTTGAGAGACTCAGCGGTCGGTCGCAGACGAGAGACGACGAGAGAGACCGCGCGCGCGCGCGAGCGAGCGCGCGCCGGCGCGCGCAGCGGCGCGGCGCCTAGCGTCACTGTAGTGCGCACTCCGTGGCCGCCGTCGAGGATCTCATACTCAGGGAAGCGGAACGGTCCCCCGCCGGCCGCGCGTACGGGCGACGGGGACCGCCCGCCTTCGCAGCGTGGAGGCGCTGTGGCGACCTGCGCAGGAGCCAGGGCGCGGCAGCCCGACGCATGCCGCAGCCTGCCCCCCGGTGACGCCCGAGGCGCCGCCCCCGTGAGACGCCGTGGCCGCACAAAGAAGAGAAAAAGCAAAGCCAAAACCCCAAACCTCAGATGTAATGTGGTACATAGCAACTGTCAAGTAAGACGCGGTGAACGCTGCGAGAATGTTGTCGTGCAGACAGAAAGAAGAAAAGAAAAAGAAACAGAAGCGGTACAACAGTGACTTTAAAGTGTGTTGAGAGAGTGCGGGAGAACCACGAGTAACGAGACACAGTACTGTCAGATCACAGGGGGGCGCTGTAATTCTTGCTAGAAGAGTCGCATCGATTACAGAGACTTAACAGGTTGTTGTGATGTTAACCGTACGGCTCCAATTCTGTTGTGTGTGAGCGGCATACGGAGTTGGTAGGTAATTTCAAAGGCGGCTTTGTGTGCGCGGTCTGCGCTAGAAGTATCGTGGACTGTGGTGGAAGGTCGCGTGAGTGATTCAGAGTCTGTAGAAGACAGATGTGTGGCGGTGTTGCGGCCCAGCCGAGCGGATGTATAACGGACTGTGGCGGGTCGTGTTCGGCCGCCGCGATGGCTCGATCAACCAGCCAACGGTGGATCGCGCTCTATTACGCTCGAAAAGCAGCGAAGTAGTTTCGTTAAGTGGAGAATCGTGCAGAATCGATTGCGTTTGTGGATGAGAGTTAATTGCTGTACTTACTTGATGGTAGTATGCTGCAGTGCAGATCTTCGAGGAGGATCTTGGAGCTTCTGACGGAATGCGTTACGCTGATACCTTGTATATAGGTACCGAAAACTTCATACTTTTCGTTGTGGTTTGAACATCTGGTTTTTACCTTCTCCATTGGGATGTAAAATGTTAGTTATGAAAGGTTAAATATATATATTGTTTAAATATTTCTTTGACAAAACCCAGAGGATGGCGGCGCCGCGTGGCTCAAGCCGTACATCCCAGCACTTTGGCGAGCCGAGGGGCAGGCGGGATCACGGATCACAAGGTCAGAGATCGAGACCATCCCTGGGCTACACGGTGAAACCCCGTCGTCTACCTAAAAAATACAAAAGACACGAGCCGGGCGACGCGGGCGGCGGCCTGTAGCCCAGTAGCTTGGGAGGCTTGACGGCAGCGAGAATGGCTGAAAACCCGGGGATGCGAGCTTGCAGTCGCGCGCACGCATCGCCACTGCACTCCAGCGCGCTGGGGCGAGCAGAGCGAGGATCCGTCTCAGAAAAAAAAAAAAAAGAAGAAAAACCAGAGATGAGCATCTTAAGACAACAATACAAAGCCTCTGATCTGTTTAATCAGTGCGTAATTAAAAATTCTGTTATTGACTGTTAAAATTGTCGCCGGCCGGTGACTGAAAGGGATAATTGTCGGTTGACAGGATAAGGTATTTGAATATTTTAGAATATGACAGTGAATGTTAATAGGATGTCTGAGCCATACTTAACTCTTAATAATTCAATGACAGCTCTGAAATTAGCTTAAAAAACAAAAAAACATCCTGGTGAACTTGAGAGGGTGACTCCTTTGCAATAGTATTACTACCTCGATAACGGAAACTTGTGAACTACAAGCGAGGTTTTGTTGGAATAGGTCACCATTGTATCTACACAGTAACTTTACTAGCTATGAACCAATCATCCGCCTACGTTGCCAGATGTATAAAGCTATATGTCGTAATAGGTAAAGTGATCATCTTAGTTCTGTCCACCAACACTGATGTTTAGGCGAATTAGTAGAGATGTCCAGTATAGTGTTCAAAAGAAATAGCTCCATAGCCAGCCATGATTTAAAAAGAAAAGTTCATGGGCACAGTCCCACTTGCCTGGTGAGCAGTTCACTCAAAGTTTTTTAAACACAAATAGCTGTTCTTTCAAATTTTATGTAGCATTGCCTGTACATTTTATGCTATAATTCATGAAACATACTTTTGCAAGCTTTACCTAAAAAAGAAAGCGAATGTAATATTTATAAAGTGGTGAGGTTTGGCCTAGCCCTGTCTCATTCTGTACTGATGTTTTGACGGAGCATTGTTCACAGATTTATCCCTGATACATGTTGCTAATAGATAACTCTTAAGTAATTCTCATGAATAAGAGCACAATCAGAGTTAAATTGAAAGCGTGGTTATCCAGACCTGGTGGCTCACACCTGCTAATCCAGCAACTTGGGAGCCCAGGCGGGCAGATTACTGAGGTCAGGAGTTCGAGACCAGCCTGGCCAATATTGGTGAAACCCCTGTCTCTACGTCGAAACTACAAAAAAACATAAAAATAAAAATGAAAAACTCGGCTGGGCATGTGTGGCACCACGACGCGTAGTCCCAGCTACTGGGAGGCTAAGGCAGCCGGAATGCTGAATCCCGGGGAGAGGAGGCTTGCAGTGAGCCAAGATCACGCCACCACACTCCAGCTATGCAACAGAGCAAGACCCATTCAAAAAAAAAAAAAAAAAAGAAAAAGATTTCTTTATAAGCTCTTTCATTGACTTGTCCTATAAGGCAGCTATAATAAAAGTTAGTTTATATAACAGCCTTTTCTTTTTGAAACCTTCCTCTATTTGGCAAAAGTTTTGTTGATAAAACTCATGTGCTGGTGGGACACCCCAGAGTTAAATTAGGTTTAGGAGTTTGTAGAGGGGTATAGAGTTTATGTTCGTAGAAGTGGGAAGTATGTGTTCAATAAGTTAACGGAAAGTGAGAAAGAAGGCAAAAGGAAAGAGGAAAAAATGGAAGAGCGCCAAGGACTAAGAAGAGGAAGATAAAGAAGATGAGTAGAAATAGAGGCAAATGATGACTGATGTGATCAAATTATTTTATTTTAATTAATTATTTTTGAGACAGTCTGCTTCTGTCACCCACACTGGAGTGCAGTGGTGCAATCTTGGCTCACTGCAACTTCTGCCCCCAGGTTCAGTCAGTTCTCCTGCCTCATCCTCCCAAGTAACTGGGACTACAGGTGCACGCCACCATACCGAGTTAATTTTTTGTATTTTTAGTGGAGACAGGCTTTCGCCATATTGGCCAGGCTGGTTTCGAACTCCTGACTGCAGGTGATCTGCAGTCAGGCCTCGGCTTCCCAAAGTGCTGGGATTACAGGCATGAGCCACTGTGCCCAGCCAGATCAAATTATTTTTTGTAATTAATATATAATAATTGAATTCTGAATGAATAAATTTTAAGGTCTAAGTGTAAAATTAATAATTGACAGTCACAGTTGATTTCTCTTGAAAGAGGCACTCTCTGGGAATTATAATGTCTTTAGAGTGCTTTGAGAAAGTAGAGAAAGAACATCTTTATGAGAAAGGTTAAATTCTATACTACCACTTTCTGTTCTTAACTTCCACATTAATCCATTTGCATTCTATTTATCAGCCAGGATCATCTTTTGAAAATGTAAATGATACTATGTCACTTTCCAGAATTTAAAAGTGGGTAGGGGATACAAATATGATTTTAAAAGGCATTACAAATAACAGGTAGCAATTTTTCCAAAATTGATGTTAGAATGCTGACTAGCAGCTTGGTAAAAGAAATTGGTTTAGAACCTCTGCTAACATCATCCATCAAAGTAAATACTAGTTAGGTAAGGGTATTAACATATCTGGAGAGGCATTTCAAGCCACAGCTAATTTGGAACACAATATGTCTTAATGTTTATGAGACATTGTTGGGAAGAGTATAAAACATGATAAATTGTAATTAAATTACATGAAAAAATAAGTCATAATGTAACCAGTGGAAGTGATGAACAGAATGGGAAAAATACTTGCAAAAAAATGACAAAGGATAATATCAAAAAATCATAAAATTCTTAGTACTTAGAGGCTAACTCATCATAATAAGAATATGAACTGAAATTACAAGAAGTAAATGTAATTAATAAAATGGAAATGTTTTATTTTCTAAAAAAATAGAAATAAAAACAGTAGTGAAGTGCCAATTTAAATAAACAGTTTGAAGAACAATACAGCCGGGCGCGGTGGCTCATGCTTGTAATCCCAGCACTTTGGGAGGCCGAGGTGGGCGCATCACGAGGTCAGGAGATCGAGACCATCCTGGCTAACACGGTGAAACCCCATCTCTACTAAAAAATACAAACAATTAGCCGGGTGTGGTGGCGGGCACCTGTAGTCCCAGCTACTCTGGAGGCTGAGGCAGGAGAATGGCATGAACCCGGGAGGCGGAGCTTGCAGTGAGCCAAGATCGCGCCACTGCACTCCAGCCTGGGCGACAGAGCGAGACTCTGCCTCAAAAAAAAAAAATACAGTTGTGTAATTCCTATAATCCAGAAATGGCTAGATTATGGCAAAATTAGTTTTTTTATTTAAAAAAATGCATTTCAATGGACTATATCAGGTTAACGCTTTAGGAAAGCAATTTGATAATATATATTAAGAGTCATAAAAATGTATATAATTACTGGCTTAGAAATTCACGTTCGCAAGCTCTATCCTAATAAGTCCCAAAATGGAAAAAGTTAAATGTGTTACGTTTTCTACAGCAGCATTGTTTTTTAAAGAGTCTTAAGTTTCTGATAGTGCATTGACTAAATAAAAAAAGCAGGGTATAAAATTGTGTAAAACTGGGAAAAAAAGAGAATGTACTATATAAGGTTAAATAAATTATTGTAATGGATGCTAATAGTTTGCATATGTTTTCTTATATGAGAAATGGATATATTATTTTAATGGTGAAAAATATAAAATTTAAAAGCATTTGTGCAAAAATGATTACAAGTTGAGGGGACTAATGATTCTTAAACTGACAGAATGGTTCTTTGATTTATAATATGACTGGTCAGGGCCTAATAACATTTTTCGTTCTTTTTTTTCTTCTTCTTCTTCTTCTTTTTCTTTTGAGATGGAGTCTCTCTTTGTCACTCAGGCTGGAGTGCAGTGGTGCAATCTTGGCTCACTGCAACCTCCACCTCCTGAGTTCAAGTGATTCTCCTGCCTCAGGCTCCCAAGTAGCTGTAATTACGAGCATCTGCCACCAGGCAGGCCTGGATAATTTTTTTATTTTTAGTAGAGACAAGGTTTTACCATGTTGGCTAGGCTGGTCTCGAACACCTGACCACAAGTGATCTGCCTGCCTTGGCCTCCCAAAGTGTTGGGATTACAGGCATGAGCCACTGTGCCTGGCCAAGGTTTTTCTTTTCACAGTAACTGTTAGGGCTGATAACTTAATGGGGAGTGTGAGAGGCAGCTTTTGAGGTCATAACGAAGATTGTTTACAAACAAACTTCCCTATTTCATAAAGAATTAGTAGCAAAGGTTTTCAGGTGTTGCTTTCCAAGAGAAATGCATGAATAAATTAAAGCATATTTATTTTAAAAGTTTATTAAGTGACTGCTATGATCCAGATATTGTGGTAGTGCTAGAGACACAGCGATTAATAAAACAGACATGGTTTTAGCTCTGTGCTGATAAATTGGTAGGTGAGATAGATATTAAGCATATGATAATGAATATAGATATCTTATTAAAAACTAAAAATTTAATTTAAAAGCTGAAAGTGAAATACAGTGGTTCTCAAACTTCTTGGTTTCAGGAACCCTGTCTACTTCTAACTTATTAAGGACACCAAATGTAGACCACATCTACCTTTGTTGAATGCATTCAAAATTAAAATGAGACACTTTAAAATTATTTAAAATAAACAAATTAGAGGTTAATAAAACATTTTAAAATGAGAAGTACATTTTCTAATAGAAGATAGTGGGAAAAGTGGCATTGCTTTCCTTTTTTTTTTTTTTTACAAAATGTAAAAATGTCATATTTTTACTAGTTATTAAATCTCCTTTTAATGTTTGGCTTAATAGAAGAAGATAACTATGTTCTCATATCTGGTTATGCATTCATCCTGTTGTGATCATTTGTTTTGGTTGAGGTATATGAAGAAAATCTAACCTCACACAGATATGTAGTTAGAAAAGGAAGAGGTGTAGTGTAATTACCTTTTCAGATAATTGTGGATATTTTTCTTTAATACTACACCAAAACTCAACAAATGGTAGTCTCTTAAAGGTTAGTTATAATGCGAAATCTGAAGTTCCTATCAATGAATTTTTGTCCTTTTTTTTTTTTTTTGAGACGAAGTCTTGGTCTGTCACCAGGCTGGAGTGCAGTGGCACTATCTCAGCTCACTGCAACCTCCACCTCCCGGATTCAAGTGATTCTCCTGCCTCAGTCTCCCAAGTAGCTGGGACTGCGGACGCGCGCCACCATGCCCAGCTAATTTTTGAATTTTTAAGGTTTCACCATGTTGGCCAGGATGACTCGATCTCTTGACCTCGTGATCCACTTGCCTCGGCCTCCCAGAGTGCTGGGATTACAGATGTGAGCCACCATGCCTAGCTGAATTTTTGTACTTTTTATAAATTCATTGTCTATTTTACAGTTTGAATGGATCTTTTACCCTTGCATCATTTTGTAATGTGTGGAACATTGGGGAAATTTTTATTGTGTTATGCAGATATTTTCAATGCTGGTATTTCATTATATGATACTAAAAAATCACATTTCTTTTTGTTTGTTTTGTTTTGTTTGTTTTTCTTTTTTTGAGACAGAGTTTCGCTCTTGTCGCCCAGCTGGAGTGCAGTGGCACAATCTCAGCTCACTGCAACCTCCACCTCCTGGGTTCAAGGGATTCTCCTGCCTCAGCCTCCCGAGTAGCTGGGATTATAGGCATGCACCACCACGCCCTGCTAATTTTTGTATTTTTAATAGAGACAGGGTTTCACCATGTTGGCCAGGCTGGTCTCAAACTGCTGACCTCAGGTGATCCACCTGCCTCGGCCTCCCAAATTACTGGGATTACATGCGTGAGCCACTGCACCTGGCAAAAAAATCACATTTCTTAATGTCACCATGTATTTTATCAGACAAAATCATTAATTCTTTGGAGGCTATCAAGCTTACAGTGATAAAAGTTTTATGAAAGTCTGATTTTCACTTGAAAACCTCAATTTCATCATTGACAACAAATATATTATTTTCTTTAAAGTACTAGATTCTGTTTTGTTTTTTTTTTCCCCCTTTTGAGATAGGATTTTGCTTTGTTACCCAGGCTGGAGTCAGTGGCATGATCATAGCTCACGCAGCTTTGAATTCCCAGGCTCAAGTGATCCTCCTGTTCCAGCCTTCTGAGTAGCTAGGACTGCAGACCTGTGCCAGCATGCTTGGCTGTTTTTTAAAAAATTGTTTTTGTAGAGATGTGGTCTCACTATGTTGCTCAGGCTGGTCTTGAACTCCTGGCCTCAAGCTATCCTTTCACCTCAGCCTCCCAAGGTGCTGAGATTACAGGCATGAACCACTGTGCCTGACTTCCATTCACTTTGGAGAAATCTTCTGCCAGCTACCTAAACTGGAATAGCCATAATTTATCTACAGTCATCTTTTGAAGTAAAAATTTTTTTCCATGAGGAAAATGTCTGGTTCGGCTTACAGCTCACAACTACACGACTGCTTTTTCCTGAGACATACTTCCATATGCAGCAGAAATGTTTTATCACCACAGATTGAATGCATTTTGTCATAGACTATTAAAAATATACCTACTCAAGAGTCAGGATTTAATGAAATTAGGAACTCCCTCCCTTTTAAACTTAGTGTGAGTAAGGTTAAAAAATAAGACTACTAGTACATATTGATTATACTACTCTGATCTTTGTTCTAATGGGCCAGTGGTTTTATGCTCCCCTCACCTTTGCACCGTAATTGCAGATGAAAAAAGTAAATAACTTCCTTGCATTCTTATGAAAATAGTTTTAATTTTATGGACTGCTGCATAGGGTCTTGAGGAATACCGGGAATCCAGAGTTCGCAGTTTGAGAACTATTGTTATAGATCTTAGGAGGGTGACTTGATTTAAATTGTGGGAAAGGTATTGGGGAAGGTATCTCCGAGGAACAGATTATTTATTTATTTATTTATTTATTTATTTATTTATTTATTTTTGAGACGGAGTCTCGCTCTGTCGCCCAGGCTGGAGTGCAGTGGCGCAATCTCGGCTCACTGTAACCTCCGCCTCCCAGGTTCAAACGATTCTCCTGCCTCAGCCTCCTGAGTAGCTGGGACCATGCCTGGCTAATTTTTTGTATTTTTAGTAGAGATGGGGTTTCAGCGTGTTAGCCAGGATGGTCTCGATCTCCTGACCTCGTGATCCGCTTGCCTTGGCCTCCCAAAGTGTTGGGATTTCAGGCGTGAGCCACCGCACCCGACCGAGGAACACGTTTTTTAAGCCAGGCTAGCCAAGCTTAAAAAGGGGAACAAAACATGGATTTAAAAAGTTTGAAGTAGGCAAAGTTGTTGGTGTTATCAAGGAACTGCAAGAAGACCAGTATACATAAAGTATTATGATCAAGGTGGGCAAGAGTAATAGCTAATTTGCTAGTGCATTTGAGAGTGCAGAGCCCGTTGTAAGGATTCTAGATTTTATCCTGTGACCATGAAATGCCATGAAAGTCTTTAAGCAAGGGAAGTGATATGATCTATGTTTCCAGAAAATGACTTTGACTGTTTAAGGAATTTAAAAAATCATACATTTTAGTTCTTTTCCATATTGGTAGTTGACTATTATTAAAACTCTAAAATCTCAGAATTCAGGATGTACTTAGGTAGTAGTAACTTGATTTTGATACATATTTTCAGAAAGCCTTGCAGGACAGAAAAGAGAGCAAAAGAAATGCTTTTTGGGGCCAAATGACATTTTTTTCTTTGGTTAAAATGTCTTCACTTCCTGTGAAACACCTTTACAAAATTACTTATGTTCATTATTTGGACTAAGTAGCTGAATAAACAGTCATGAGGGTACACACTCAGGCAGCTTATACCTGGGTGCACAGACTACATTCATCGTTGCAACTCCACAAATGTGAATTCTTTATTATAGCTATTATATATGAAGTGCATTTATTTCTAAGAGAATGCCTACTGATCTTGCCCTTCTCCCCCAATTTTTTCATATTAAAGGCTTTTTTTTAAACCTGTGTATCAACAATGACGATGTGCTAATATTGAAAAGTTACGTCTTTAAAGACAAAGCACCTTACAGTCAAATAAAGGGAGAGAAAGTGGCATTGCTTCTAATGCCTCTATTATTTATTTCTCTTCAAAATATTCCTGTGGCCTTGGTGTTTATGGATCTAGCATTGTAACAAAGAAAATGCATGAACTTCAATGTACACTATTCATTTTCTTTTGTTAGCATTTAGCTAACAAAGAGACCCATTTTGAGATTACTACTGGTTTAAATGCCCCATTTTACTTTCCTTTCAATGACATTTGGCTTTTCTGGTTTTGTTTTGGATATATTGCTTTTAAGGGTTTTATATTGAGGAGACTTACACATTTTTTTTCTTATTACTTCTTTTAATCAAATATGGAACTTCACTTGGCTATTGGCGAGTTTTCTACCAAACCAGAAAGAATCTGTAGAGTACACAGTTGGTTAATTGAGATTGGTGGGGCTCTTTTTCCTTCATCTAGATTGGGGCAGACAAAAAGGCAAATAAGGAAAGTAGTCAGGTATCAGAAGAGTTAATTAGGCTTCTGGCAGACCTCTGTTGTTTATTTCTGGAGCAGTGTATCTTTTGGCTATTGTTAGAACCTTATTACACTTAGGAAATTTATGTATGCCTTGAATTTAAATTGTTATTTTAAAAATCACTTCATATTTTGACTGTGTGTTTTAGATTTTCCAGGAGTGCTCTGATGTTAAATATTCTTTCTGTCTGTCTTTTCATATATTCCTCAATCAGAAAAATGCCGTTTCTCATTATTTGATTCTTGGTTCATGTACTACCTGGCCCTAGTCAGGTTACCTAAACATTTCTGAATTACCATTATCTACAGCCCACATTAGCCTTTAATTAAAAAGAAAGTGTCATTTGTTTATGTGCTGTTAAGATAGGTGACCAGAGTGCTATCTTTTAGTTTTCTTCATTTAGAAATCTATAGATTTGACTTTTTTTTTGAAATGGTTCTTGAATTGATGATAGAGGTGGTGACAAGAAGTGAGGATTAGCAGTGCTAATAACATATTGAAGGAAGAGAGGTAGAAAGATTCTGTCTTCTATAAGGAACTTAAATTAATGAGCAAAAAGCAATCCAGTTAAAAAGAGGGCAAAGGACACGAACAGACTCTTTTCAAAAGAAGATACATACGTGGCCAACAAGCATACAAAAAAATTCTCATAATCAGTAATCGCTAGAGAGATACAAATCAAAACCACAATGAGATACCACCTGATAATAGTCAGAGTGGCTATTATTGATAAGTCAAAAATTAACAGATGCTGGTAAGGTTGTGGAGGAAAAGAAATGTTTTACACATTGTTGGTAGTAGTGTAAATTCATTCAGTCATTGTGGAAAACAGTGTGGCGATTTCTCAAAGAACTTAAACCAGAAGTAACTCGGGACCCAGCAGTCCCGTTATTGGATATGTACCTGAAGGAATGTAAATTGTTCTGCCATAAAGACACATGCACACATGTGTTCATTGCAGCACTGTTCTCAATAGTAAAGACATGGAATCTACATAAATGCCCATCAGTGGTAGACTAGATAAAGAAAATGTGGTACATATATACACTATGTAATATTACACAGCTCTATAAAAGAATGAGATCATATCTTTTGCAGCAACATGGAGCTAGACGCCATTATCCTAAGCAAACTCCCACAGGAACAGAAAATCAAATACTGTGTGTTCTCATAAGTAGGAGCTAAATATTGAGAACATGTGGACATAAAGAAGGGAACAACAGACACTGAGACCTACTTGAGGCTAGAATGTGGGAGAAGGATGAGGATAAAAAAACTACTTATGGAATACTAGGTTTATTACCTAGGTGTCCAAATAATCTGTACACCAAACCTTGGCAACATGTAATTTACCTATATTACAAACCCATACAGGTACCCTTGAACTTAAAGAAAAGGATAATCTGCTTCTGACCAGAAATGGCCTGTGGATGAACCCTCATGTTTGCTGTGTGTGCTGTCTTAAGGAGGTTCTGGGACTCTAAACTGAGAATCACTTATCCACAACTTTCTTTGTTTTTTTTTTTCATAGCAGAACAACTTAATATGCACAGCTTTATCTCCTCCCTCCCTCCCTGCAATATGTGAAGTAACATAAACCAATAATTGGTTAATTTTCTTAGCTGTAATAGAATTTTATGAGAATAAATATATTGCTAAAGCACACATTCCCTGGCCTGCAAATTTTTGATACAAAAGAACTAGCTCATCTCTCAGCTTTTGTTCGTTAATTGAGCAATCCGTAATACTTTTCTAACTACATAGCATATCATATGTTTTCTTCAAATAGTTTTGGCTTTATGAGTCTGTAAGTTTTTATGTGATGTGAGAAGGTTGGTTCATGTGAATATTGGAGAACAGAGAAGATTGATAGTTTTGGAATTCAGATTGTAGGGCAGGTTTGGATATTTGACTGAATGAGAGGAAATTAACATTACTCTTAATGTCAAGATAAAGAGATTGTACAGATTTAAGCTACACTTTAGCTCAGTTCTTTTCTGTAGACTACAGTGCAAATAACACATAATCTAGTTTCTTTGTTTTTGAGAATGACTTCTATTTGAATGGGAATAGAGAAAGCTTATTATATAGAATTCTTTTCAACAAGATGCCTTTTTCACCCTACCATGGAGGAAATACGGAAATAGCTTTTCAGAATGCCTTTTATAATGGGTATTTTGTATAGATATTTAGAATTTTATGCTATTATGTATTTTTATTAAAATCATGGTGGATCTTAGAAGTTTATTTTAGAATGTGTTAGAATTTTGAAATTTTAATAGCTTAAATGTGTAAAATCCAGTTAATAAAATACAGCTTCTGAAAACCTGTTGTATCCTTGTCATTGTGCATACAGAGATTATTTTATGCATAGTGGTTTGGTTTACTGTATTACTTAATAGCTGGTATTTCCAAGTACTGAATATGATTCTTTTAAAGGCCATCCAACAAAGACAGAAATAAGGAATTGAACTTAACTGAGGAGCAAGTCATTATTAGGTGTATTAGTTTGCTAGGGCTGTCATAATAAAATACCACAGATTGGGTGGTTTAAACAACACAGATTTATTTTTTAACAATTCTGGAAGCTTGAAGTTCAATATCAAGTTTGTCAGGGTTGGTTTCTCCTGAGGCCTTTCTTCTTGGCCTGTTGTAGGTGGCCGCCTTCTTGTTGCCCCTTCTGACATGATCATATCTCTGTGCAGGCATACTTCTGGTGTCTCTTTTTCCTATAAGGACACCAGACTTATTGGATTAGGTCCCCACTAATGGCCTCATTTGAACTTAATCGCCTCTTTGAAGACCTTATCTCTAAATAGCATTACAGTCTGTGCTACTGGGGATTGGTTCTTCAACATGTGAATTTTGGAGGGGAACACAGTTCAGCCATTAACAGTTGGTAATTAAGAAGGAAAACAAGTGATTTGTAAGAATTGCTTTTTTCTCTTTTATTTAATAAGGTTTGTGTAGAAGTGCAATTGTTCCGTGTTTTTTGTTGTGTATCTCCTAGCCGGAGAATTTTCATCCTTGGGCCTTCTCATCATGTGCCCCTCTCTCGATGTGCACTTTCCAGTGTGGATATATATAGGACACCCCTGTATGACCTTCGTATTGACCAAAAGAGTAAGTATATAGAAATAGCTTTCAAATAGCTAATGTTCTTTTAATAGGACTTGGAAGTTAATTTAAAAACTTATAAATGTGAGCATCATAAGTAATATCTCAATATTTGAAATAAAATTTGTTACAACTAATCTGCATAAAACAGCAAAAAAAGAAACTCTTCCATATCCCTAAAAGGCAACTAGTGTTTTTCAGCTAGCTACAGAAATCTGTCAGATCCGCCAGTGTGCAGATTGTAGTGGTTACATTAATATTCAGAAAAATGCCATGTACTCAGTGTACCAGGAGACAAAAAATTAGTACCCATACCAATTTCATGAAAGATTCTGGGCGTGTTAATCTACTTCTACGTAATGACACTTTCTCACTGTAAATAGATAATGCTGATAATATCTTTATTTTCTTGTAAATGATTTTTATGGGAAAAAATGAGCCTTTATGAAACTCTGAAAGAAACGTGCTATATAAATGATAAATATATTTTATTTTAAACATGCCTACAATTAAGATTGATTTATATTTTTCCAGGAGTCCAGAGTCACATTTTTATTTAGTAGTTCTTACACAATAGATGTATAAAGTAAAAACCTTTTGATTTTATAAAGGTTTTTTTTTGGGGGGGGAGGAGTAATTTTAAAAATACAGAACAGTATAAAGAGTAGTATAAGAAACTGGCCGGGCGCGGTGGCTCAAGCCTGTAATCCCAGCACTTTGGGAGGCCGAGACGGGCGGATCACAAGGTCAGGAGATCAAGACCATCCTGGCTAACATAGTGAAACCCTGTCTCTACTAAAAACTACAAAAAACTAGCCGGGTGAGGTGGCAGGCGCCTGTAGTCCCAGCTACTCGGGAGGCTGAGGCAGGAGAATGGCGTGAGCCCGGGAAGCGGAGCTTGCAGTGAGCTGAGATCCGGCCACTGCACTCCAGCCTGGGCGACAGAGCGAGACTCCGTCACCAAAAA
>NW_016804835.1:1852727-1858277 GCF_001698545.2 Rhinopithecus bieti
AAAAAAAAAAAAAAAAAAAAAGGAAAGAAAGAAAATAAATAAAATAATAAAAGTCCATTTGCAAGAAAAAATTCTTTTTTCTTATTTTTGGCATAAGTTTTCATAATTTGGGCTTTAGGTATCATAGAATATTAGCAATTTGTTAATCCATCTTATTAATGAAACGACTATTTCTAACCTTACTTCCTGAGATGTTTTAAGGAACACATTTTACTTTTAAAACCTTGTTGGGGCATTCAGAAAATTTTAATTTTGGATAACTTGCCGGTGAAGAAATGGAGAATTTTTTCAAGAAAAGAGGTCATACAACCATTTCTTTCTGTCTTTGATATAGGTAAACCCATTTGAGGATTTGTTCTATTCTATGCTAAAAATATTATTATATATATTTTTTACATGTTAACTTTTATCTTTTCTTGTTCTACAATATTCAGTTTTAAGTATAGTTCATCAGAAGGGCCTGAATTACTAGTCTTTTTAAGTTGGGATGGTATTGTGGCAAATTTATATTTTGATCTATCTTAAAAGCTTAATTTTGGATTTTCAGGAAAATAGCATTAGTGAGAATTTTCTCTTCTTGGTATGGCAGAAACCTGAGGTGTGAAATAATACCACACATTTTATTAAAAAAACTCAAACTATGCTTTTGACGTCATGAGTTAAATAGACCAGTGGTTTTCTATATTTCAGTAGGAATTCTAATTATGTTCTTGCTAGCATGTACTGATTAAAGCCAAGGAAAAGCCTAGACCCAAAAGTGATTTTAGAAATAATGAAAGGAACTGATGAAGAGTTTAGATGATCATTTTTTATATAACTATGTAACATATGCAAATGATGAGTAAGTCTTTACATGTATTACTGTTTTACCTGTTACATAAAAACTAGTTCTGTTTTTTTCTCTTTCTCCTTACTCTCCCTCCTTTCTTTCCTTTCTTTCTATTATTTTGTTTTAATAAAAATGAGAATATTATATGGTGTTTCTGTCTTTTGCCAAAGCATGTAGTTTTGTGTTACTGGGTGGAATCTCACTGGATAAGGATATGCATTAATATATTTGTTTTACTGTATTTTGAAATCTCTTTAGTTTACGGAGAACTATGGAAGACAGGAATGTTTGAACGCATGTCTCTGCAGACAGATGAAGATGAACACAGTATTGAAATGCATTTGCCTTATACAGCTAAAGCCATGGAAAGGTATATTGATTGATATAAGAAATCCCCAGGAAATCAAAGACATTAATTTCTTTGGTAATTTAAAACTAGTAAATCCCAATAATTATCAGGGTAAAGAGATTAAGAAATGAGATAAAAAATTGAGACAGGAGTGTCTTAAGGTGGATTGTTGGTTTTGAGTAGTTTTCCTATGAAGGCTGAACATGTCAATTGACATGATTGTTTTATTAGCTGGAAGTATTAAAAAAACCATGGGTATGTGAGTGTATGTGGGTATGTATATATCTTGCTTTGCTTGTATTTTATTCATTCGACATTTCTTTATCTCAAAATAATAATTCCATTCTTTTCTGGTACAATGCTATAATTAATCGTAAAATTTTAGGCTTGTATTTAATTTTGGAGGTCATTTATTTCAACCTTGTGCAAGGTACATGAATCTCTTTTATGGTATGCTTGACAGACTTACATGGTACCTGCTAAAGGTCTTCCTGTGATGGAGTACTCACTGTACTGTGAGCTGAACGAGGACAGGGTCAATATCTATTTTGTTCTCTACTGTGTACCCCACCACCTAGCACAGTGTCCAGCACATAGTAGTTATTAATGTATTGTGATAAAATAAAAAATAATTATTTCAAGGATTTTCTTCTTTTAGTGAAACATTTGGATTAGGATGTCTTCTCTTTTGTAGGTTTCTCTAATTTTTAAAACCATTTCCTATATATGGACTTAATATTTCATATTTAGTTTGGCAGTTCTAAGTATGGTAAGATGATTCCTTCTGGATTTGTTCATTATATTTTCTTACTAAAGTACATGATGCTCTGTAGGCTCTCAGTAAATATTAATTAAATGTACTAATAAAGTCTAAGATAACATTATATTTTTTATGTTGATGTAGCTTACTGTTGGCTAATGTACTTGCGATCAGCCAAAGCTCAAGGCCTTTTCATAATATTCAGATGGATTATTTTCTGTTCTCAGACTTTTGTGTGATTTCTTTTTGTATGTCTTCTCAATTATTCTAAATATGTTTGTCTTCTCAATTATTGCTGTTTAGTTTTTCTTGTTTAGTTCATTGTTGCAGTCTTTTTGGATTATTTCCACTCTTACTCTGTATTCAAAGTATTATTTACTTTTCTCAGTCTTTTATCTGCTTCTGCTCACAATGATAACCATGAGGAATTATATAAATCTGAAGAATTTTCAAAAATCAGTGTGATACTACATTATAAGCAATATAATTTTAGGGTTTTTAATACATTCTAATTCTTCAGAAATGTGAAACCATAAATATTATTTCTTAAATTGTTGTTATAATCAGAACTTTCTCTTCTTCAACCGGAAAAGATAATTGAATATTTTTATTCATTGAGATGTTTGCATATTTTGTCATGAGAAAATATAATTTAGACTTAATAAATACTAATACTTGGGGTGCAGTGGCACGTCTGTAATTCCAGCAGCACTTTGGGAGGCTGAGGTGGGCAGATGACTTGAGCCCAGAAGTTCAAGACCAGCCTGGGCATTGTGGCAAAACTCTTGTCTCTACTAAAAATAGAAAAATTAGCCATGTGTAGTGTCGGGTACTTGTTGTCCCAGCTACTTGGGAGGCTGAGGTGGGATGATTGCTTGAGCCTGACTGGTTGAGACTGCAGTGAGCCGAGATCATGGTACTGTACTCCAGCCTAGGTGACAGAGTGAGACCCTGTCTCAAACAAACCCAAAAAACAATAGGACCAGTAAATTGACAACAATATCCTCAAGGAGGTTATAACAAGATAACATTTTTATTGTTATTTTAAAGGTAAAACATGTACATTGTGGAACATTTAGGAAAGTAGAAACTTAAACCCAGCAAACCAAATTCCTACTTATAATTCCCCCTTTTAAATAGTATCAAATAAACTACTGCCACATTACATTGGGATCCCTAATATTGACCCTTCTTTTCTTTGTAGCATTAGTTGGACTCATTACCTATGTCAGTTATTTATTACTAAGTAACAAAAGCTCTTACTTAAAATTACCTATATCAGTTATCTTTTACTAAGTAACAGATTTAAACTGTGACTTAAAATCACAGCTGTTTATTGCCTAAAATTTGGGGGCCAGGAATTGGCGCAGGGAACGCCTTGATTTGGTCCACAAGACACTGACTGAGGTGGCTCAAATGGGGCTACAGTATCTCACATAGTGTCACTCATGTGTCTTGGACCTTAGTGCTAGCTCTCTGTTGAGAGCCCTCATTTCTTCTCCAGCTGACCTGTTTGTTCATCAAGTAGGGCTTTTTTTTTTTGGCTACTTTCTAGAAGAATAGCTTAGACTTCTTTTTTTCTTCTTCTTTTTTTTGGATCAAGAGAGTAAAACCAGAAGTTTCTAGGCCTATTATGTCCTAGGCTGGAAACTACATAGCACAGTTCCAGTGAATTGTGTTTTTCAAAGCAAATAAGATCACTGTGTCAGCCAAGATTTAAGGAAAAGAACAATATATTGCTCCTCTTGGTGGGAGGAGTAGCATGTATGTACAGGAGTAAGAGAAACTGTTGACAGCTGTCTTTGCTGATGGTCTACTACAGTTCTTCCTCTGGTGGACAATTGGTGTCTCTCTAACATGTCATATACACCCAGGCTTCCCAGGATGTTCAGAAATCTTATTTGCTGTGACCCTAGGCTCAAAATTTATTATTATCTTATGATCTCCATCAAGTTAGGATGTGAATGAGGCTCCTTGAGTGTGGTTCCTCTTTTTTTGGAGGGGGGATGTGGTGGGGAAAGAGTCTCAGCTCTGTTGCCCAGGCTGGAGTGCAGTGACATGATCATGGCTCACTGCAGCCTCTGCCTCCTGGTCTCAAGTAGTCTTCCCACCTTGGCCTCCCAAAGCAGTGGGATTACAGGCATAAGCCACTGTGCTTGGCCTCTTTTTTTTTTTTTTTTTTAAAGAGGCAGGGCCTCATTCTGTCACCCAGGCTGGAGTGCAGTGGCACAATTATAACTCACTGTAGCCTTGAACTCCTGGGCTCAAGGGATCTTCCTACTTCAGCTTTCAGAGTAGTGGCCCTACAGGTACGTACTACCATATCTGGCTAATTTTAAAAGCATTTTTTTAGAGACGGGTCTTTCTTTCTCAGACTGATCTTGAACTCCTGGCCTCAAGCGAGCTTCTTGCTTTAGTCTCCCAAGTAATGTCTTAGTTACGTATTGCAGCATAACAAATCACCTCAATGTATGTATTTTTTTCTTTTTTTAAAAAAATTAAAAACAAACTTTAATTTTTTGGGTGCATGGTGTATAGATGGGGTACATGAGAAGTTTTGATACAGTCATGTGGTGTAAAATAATCACATCATGGAGAATGGGGTATTAATCACTTTAAGCATTTATCCTTAGTGTTACAGACAATCCAGTTATATTTTTTTAGTTACTTAAAAATGTACAATTGAGTTAGCGACTATAGTCACCCTGTTGTGCTACCAAATACTAGGTCTTATTCATTCTATTTTATTTTGTATCCATTAACCATCCCCACCTACCTGCTAGCCCTCCACTATTCTTTCCAGTCTCTGGTAACCATCCTTCTACTCTCCATGTCTGTGAATTCAATCGTTTTGATTTTTAGGTCCCACAAATGTGTAGTTTTTCACTTAAATGATTCTATAGTTTGGAAATTTGGTTGGGTTAGTGGAGACAATTTGTCTCTGTTTCATCTACTGCCAGTTGAGGCAGGTCGACTTCGGCTAAAGACTCCAAGATGCCCTAGCTTCCTCTCTGGGGCCGTGGTGCTGGTTGTCTTCTTGAGGCACATCAGTTTTCATCTTGGTTCTCATCTGTCAGTGCCTGTTGACACTCACCCTTCAGGACTTCTCAGTTCACATGGTGAATCCTCTCTAGCAGGATAGCAATTGAGCAAAAGAAGAAATTTCCAGCTCTCTTAATATCGAAGTCTAGAACTGGCACAGCATCACTTATGCCTCATTCTACTGGTCAGAGCGCATCATAAGGCTAAATTCAAGGAGAGGGAACTACGGATGCTACTTTTAATGGGAGGAGTGACATTGAGCATTGAGATGTGGGAAGAATTTTTGGTGATTAGATTCATAGAAACTGTGGTTAAGTAGTTGAGGGATTATTTGTATATAAGTCTGTGTCCCTTCCATGGTAGTTCCATAGTGTTTTCTCCCGGGAGCAGCTAGTCTTCAGTGTATCTGCTATGCATATCACAGTACCTGGTACACAAAAATATTTCAGTAATTGTTGAATGAATTAATAACTGTCTTGCCATTTGTAATACTTTATTTTCCAAAAGTGGATCAAATGTTCTTTTAAAAAAAATTACATTTTTTTAATTTTCAAAAAATAAACTCTTGAT
>NW_016804836.1:0-1170 GCF_001698545.2 Rhinopithecus bieti
CGTGGGCCACTATGTGTAGTAAAAATCCGTCCATTCACCTATGTTGCACTCTCTCCCACCCAGGAATTATTTTTTTTCTTTTAGCTTTTATTTCTATTTTTGGTTTGGTGTACACATGTGGATTTTTTTTTTTTTTTAAACGGAGTCTTGCTCTGTCACCCAGGCTGGAGTGCAATGGCGCAATCTTGGCTCACTGCAAGCTCCGCCTCCTGAGTTCACGCCATTCTCCTGCCTCAGCCTCCTGAGTAGCTGGGACTACAGGCGCCCACCACCACGCCTGGCTAATTTTTTTGTATTTTTAGTAGAGACGGGGTTTCACGTGTTATCCAGAATGGTCTCGATCTCCTGACTTTGCCATCAGCCCGCCTGGGCCTCCCAAAGTGCTGAGATTACAAGAGTGAGCCACCGCGCCCGGCTTTTTTTTTTTTTTTGAGACGGAGTCTGGCTCTGTCACCCAGGCTTGAGTGTAGTGGCATGATGTGGGCTCACTGCAAGCTACGCCTCCTGGGTTCACACCATTCTCCTGCCTCAGCCTCCCGTGTAGCTGGGACTACAGGCGCCCAGCACCACGCCGGGCTAATTTTTTGTATTTTTAGTAGAGACGGGATTTCACTGTGTTAGCCAGGATGATCTTGATCTCCTGATCTCGTGGTCCGTCTTCCTCAGCCTCCCAAAGTGCTGGGATTACAGGCGTGAGCCACCGCGCCCAGCCTGAAGTCTACATCTTAAGGGATATTTGTGAACAGAATAATTGCTATTGTAATTTTTTTTTTTTTTTCTTAGACAGAATCTTACTCTGTTACCCAGGCATGAGTGCAGTGACATGATCTCGGCTGACTGCAATTTCTGCCACTCAGGTTCAAGTGATTCTCCTGCCTCAGCCTCCCAAGTAGCTGGGATTACTGGCCCCGGCCACTGTGCCCAGCTAATTTTGTATTTTAGTAGAGGTGAAGTTTCACCATCTTGGTCAGGCTGGTCTTAAACTCCTGACCTCGTGATTCACCCTCCTTGGCCTCACAAAGTGTTGGGATTACAGACGTAAGGCACTGCACCCAGCTGTATAAATTCGATTTTTTTAACCTTTAGTGTACATATTGATTTTCTAATAAAACTACCCTAGAAAACCTTAAGGGATTTGTTTAAATTGTGAATTAGTATATAGTATAAAGG
>NW_016804837.1:0-31689 GCF_001698545.2 Rhinopithecus bieti
AAAAAAAAAAACCAAAAAAACCAACCAAACCAAACAACAACAACAAACTAAAACAAACAAAGACAAAAAGAATGGGGTAAGAATTTGGATTTAAACATCTGTAATGCCCCTCCTAGCCTCATTTTGCTTTAGCTAACTAAGGCTACCTATACATGGGCTTTTATTGTCTAAGACTAAAGATAATAATGATATTACAATAATTGAGCAACTATGGTATGCCAGGTGCCTTTATACACTTTTTTTAAAGTTCTCAAATAACTTTGTGGGGGTAACCATGATTAACGTATTTGACAGATGAGAACACAGGTTTAGAGAATTGCAATATGTTGCCCAACCTGAGTCAGGGCTTGGTCTGTTGCCCAGGAACATGCACTTTGTATATGTTTAAACTGTGATGCCTCTTCAAGACAACTTAAAAATCTAAGAAGTGAATAATTCTAATATTCATTAATTATGTAATTTTATCTGTCTGTTTCATCAAATTCCTTGGGGTGAGAAGGACTGTTTATTTTTATATCCCCATTACCTAGCAGTGTCTGACATACATAGGTGCTTGATGAATATTCGTTGAGTTAAATAAAATACTAATCAATTTCTTTTATATAATGCTAACTCATTTCCTGAACTAAATCAGGTAGATTAACAATGCCAGATGTCAGCATTCAAGCATGTGATGTATTTCTACATCTTGTATATCCCTTCTCCCTATTTCTTTAAAGACGGAATCTACTGTGTAGGTTAGAGAGCAAAAATATAATTGATGCTTATATGGTGAAGCGAAAACCCTGTGATAATTAAAAATGCATAGCACCAAGCCAAACTTTATAAAGGTCTATCTTTCTATTTCTCTTTCCCCAGAAAAGTCTGCCTTCTCCATATCAGTGTTCTCCAAACATCATGGGAGCTACATAGGCAATAACTCTATCCCTGGTAGTTTAAAGTAGGCTGGGTGTGGTGGTTCACGCCTGTAATCCCAGCACTTTGCGGGGCTGAAGCAGGTGGATCACTTGAGTCCAGGAGTTTGAGACCAGCCTGGCCAACATGGTGAAACCCTGTCTCTACAAAAAATACAAAAATCAGCTGGGTGTGATGGCATGTGCCTGTAATTCTAGCTGCTCAGGAGGCTGAGGCAGGAGAATGGCTTGAACCCAGGAGGTGGAGGTTGCAGTGAGCCAAGATCATGCCCCTGCATTCCAGGCGGGGGAATGGGGGTTGGGGCAGAGTGGGATCCTGTCTATAAATAAATAAATAAATAAATAAATAAATAAATAAAGTGATGGGGAATAAGAAAATGCTGTTTCGGTTCAGCAATTATTTGAGAATCTACTAAGTGCTGGATTCTAGAGATGTAAAGGTGACAGGTTCTTGTCCTTATGGGAGAGAGTTGGATTGAACTTCCTGTGGAAATGCATCTTTTGAGTAGGAGAGAGTTTGGCCATGAGCGGGGATTGAATTATCTCCCAGTAAAGAATCAGTCTCCACTGTATTTTGTAGGCATTCTTTTAAATTGGGTTTTTAAAAAATTAGATTTCCCCAAAGTGTCACACAATTCTTAGATAGCTGAAGTTATCACCTTTGAATTCCCTTACCATTACAAGAATATACACGGAGATAACCTGAAGGTAATTTCTCCGGTAACTGGGGGTAAAAGGGTGGGCACCTGTGTAGATAAAGAGTAGTTTTGATGGGGCAAGAAGGCCTCTCTCTCCAACCCGCACCTAGGTATCTGTGTGCCAACGGTGGGGCTGCTGATCCATTTTTGTGTCTTCTAGTCTAAGGACACACCTTGCTGGAGAAGAGCACCATGATAAAACAGGAACCAGGTGCTCTAGCAGTTGAAAGATCGTCAGAAAAATGCAGGTAATCAGCAACTTAGACCAAACCCTTGGAAAGACAGAGACTTCCTGAGATTCGGGGATGCATGTTGTTTTACTACTTCCTCAGCATTCACTTGACTAAGGCTCTCCTATGTGGAGGAGCTCCATGCAGCCAGGTGAAATCAATCTTAGGCTTCCTCTATCATTATGCAAATGTAGGTAATCAAGCATGACTGGCAATAACCAACTATCAGTATACAAGGTGTTGCATCACTTTATTTTAATTGCATGATTTATCAGAACAAGAACTATTAACATACAAAGTACCATTCAGTTCAGCTGCAGGTATAGGCAGTGACAAGTATCTAATTCTTAGAAGAATCACTTACTCTCACAATCTGTCCAGACACATTAATCTAAGGACAAGTTTATAAATAGCAAACATGATTTTCACATTGCAGTGTTCTCAAGAATGTATATACAAGTGGGTAGTCCTGTTGATGGGATGTTTTCCCGAGTTCTTTCTGTTCTTGATGTGTTCATTCTTTTGACCCTGGTAGAGATAGTTCTTTCTTTCCACAGAGCAGATTTTCTTTTGTCATCCACCATTTACAATACTCTGTGAATTGGTATTACTTGTTAGATTTATGAAATGGCAATATTTGGATTGTAATAGCTCTTGAGTACAATTCCTTGTGTCTTCTGGTAAGTCTCCGCGTTATCAGAGAGCTTTTAGTTATAATCACTTTCCTGCAACAACAGCCAAACTCAACCACTGAGTTTCAGTGTGACACACCCTCTTTGTAGCTTGCTGGGTTAACCCTTGGCTTCAAGTCCTGGTGATGTAATGAGGGTGGGGTGTATTGGCAATCAGTACATTTCCTTATCGCAATTTACAGTCATTGAAAATCATGCTGTCATTAATCCCAGTCTGACATACCTTTTCTCAAATATTCACAGTGCAGTGTTTTTGTGGCCTAACAAAATTTTTCTCATGTCATTAAAATAAACATTTTATAAAATATAACACTTTAAATGTTTACATCGACAAAACCAGTTAGAGTAACCTACATACACCACATGCACTATACAGTAGTAAGCACAAAATTCCACAGAATGAAACATCACAAAGTCCTGCTCAGGGTGGCTATTCCATCCAGGTGAAATAGCTGGGATTTTCAATTGCCTTTTTCATTGTTTGTTTCTAAGGTATGTTTTGCTTAACACAAAACACACCTTAATGCAAAGTAAAACTCCCCAAAAGTTTTGTTTCCAATTGCTTGTGTGGTGGGAAGCTGACACCGAGACAGAGGCTAATCTTTTCAATCTATCCACCCTTTCTTTGCTCTACCTATGAGCTGTGATTGGAACCAATGAACCTTTTAATAAGATGTATCCTGCTTTACAAACATGCTGACTTACCTTTAAAAATATTTATCAACAAATTACTTGTCTTATTTTGAGTCGTCATTTAAAAAAATACACACAAAACATCTACATGTTCACATTCATTAGATCAGAGTAGCATCATTCTCAAACAGTGGGTTTTTATATGACAACTAAATATTTCATGATGACTAAATTATTTCATACAAATCTTCTTAATGTCATCTATGTACAATACATCCTGTACATTTATAAGCACATTTTGTGTGATGCTATTTTGAAACTTTGACTGTATTGCCTATAAATATTCTTCCAACCAAAGGAATGTCTATACAAAAATTTAAAAGGGCTGGGTGCAGTGGCTCATGCCTGTAATCCTAGCACTTTGGGAGGCTGAGGTGATTGGATTTCTTGAGTCCAGGAGTTTGAAACCAGCCTTGGCAACGTGGCAAAACCCCGTCTCTACAAAAAATACAAATATTAGCCGGGGATGGTGGTGTGTGCCTGTAGTCCCAGCTATTTGGGAGGCTTGAGCCTGGGAGGTGGAGGTTGCAGTGTGCTGTGATCACGCCACTGCACTCCAGTCCCAGCAACAGAGTGAGACCTTGTCTCAAAAAACAAACAAACAAAAATTTAAAAGGGAATGTTTATTTAATGGGCGAATGACACCATCAGTAATGAAAAATGTTATTGACCATACAACACACAAAAGTTTTTTGAAACACTAGAATTCTAAATGAGTGGCCTGCTCTGGGGCTGCCACGCCTGTCCTGAACATTACTATCTCTGCTGAGTTTTCTGTGATCAAGAAGCCCTCAAAATTCACTGCTTCAGATTCCCATATGAAGTCAAGTGGCACCTGATTTTTAAAGAATTCAACCCAGAATTCAAGTTTTGGGACTCCAATATGACAGGAGTGTTGTCACGGCTGCGGGCCGTTGGTCCGTGGCCTGTGGGACCAAGCCTCTGGTTCTGATACTCTGTCAGGTAAGAAATTCCTTAGAATCCAGTAATTTAAATAACAATACAAGTCCTATAATAGTGCAATTTTGGCAAGAGCAAAGAATATCGACGGCTTTTTAAAGGTCAGGCAGTGAAAAAATCATTGGACAAAGTGTGGACTGTTGCTTTGACATTTTACTAGCGCTCTGATGTCTCCCAGAAGGAGACTGGTCATGTGTCCACCTCGTCATCAGCGTTATCTTCTGATGACAACAGAGAAGGATATGGAGCGACACATTTTACGTTCACATAAGTAGCGTTTACATGGACATAGTGCTCCCCAATGAAAGTAGAGAAGATCGCTGATATCCGGGACACCAGTTCAGAAAAGGATGGGCGCATTTCGGCTTTAGGGTGCCAGCATTTTAGCATTACTTCATATCTGTTTCAAAAAGAAAGAAATGCTGTAAGAGACCCTTTGAAGGCAGGCATTTCTGTAAAAGTAAAGAATGTAAGAGGTACAGAAAGACTACTTACAAGGGGTCTGGGCAGTATTCGGGTTGTAGGAGCCTTCTCCCTTGCAACAAGTAAACAGTTATATCAAAGGTGTTCACGTCAGGATAGGGTGGGGCTCCTCTTGTCATGAGCTCCCAGAGTAGTACGCCAAAGGACCACTAGTAAAACAAGAAACAGGACAGTCCAGGTGAGAGATGTGACCATAGAAATACGAAAGGAAATCAGGAGGTCTTGGTAACTAAACTTGGCTTTACATACTCAATATGGTTTCTGTTTTGGGCAACAGTTTTCTTAAAGGCAATTATTAAGCTATACATTTCATGACTTGTTTAAACAGGTAAGGTTTAGATTATAAATAAATGTAAAGTTTTCAAAAAGAATATCTGAAGTCCACAAGATGATGAAGATTCCATCTGTAGTTAGCAGAATACCTCTTCCAAATTCTCTCCTGCAGTTTCAAAGCATTAACATGTTTCTATCCTTTTCTTTTCTGATAGCTTTGCTATGATTGTACATTACTTGTAAAAGAAGAAGAAAGCCTCCCAAAATTTAAATTTGTGTGGTTTCAAAATAAACGTAAATACTCTTTAAGAAATGTAACCACATTGAAAGGTTAATATTAAAAAGGAAGATCTAAATCTGCAGAAGTAAAATCCATATTAAAATCAGAAATAATAAAACTGCAAGGCAACAAGTCTCTCTATTGAAAATTAATTTCAATAAAGCTGCCACATGAAAATGTTAAATGTTAAATCTTGTAAAATAGCCGTATCAGTACTATATAGGAAGATCACAGGGACATGGAGAGGTTAAATGACTTGCTAAAATTCCCCAATACATCTGAATCCACAATGGGATAAACATTTAAGAGTTCCTGACCCTTAGGTCTTGTTTGGTCTACCGAACTTCACTAAACATGCAATTTCTTGATTTAAAACACTGTGCTCAGGATACACCAGGTCATACATATTATCTCCCCCGGACATGTGCCCACGCAAGAATGACACTAGGAGAGTCAGCATGGCCTGAGGCTGCCCCTGTGGAGAGGACCTGGGGGACAGTTCTTGCCCAGCAACACTTCCAGGCCACTCTAAGAGTAGGAAGCATAAGGAGGAAGAAATGAAGGAAGCTTGGAGCAGAAGGAAAATCCACACCAGACAGCTGGAGTAGGAAGACATAAAACCAAGAGGCAAGTGTAGCTTGTAGTACCCAGCAAGAAGGAGAATAAAGCCTGCCTTTGAACACTGCGACTGAAAGAAAGAAATGAGGTAGATACTGTAATTGCTGATACGAATTTCCATTAATGACTTCTTTGCCCAAGTGCAAGAACCCTTGAAGGCTGCTGACTGCCTTGATCTCAACAGAAAACTCAAACCCCTTGCCAGAAGGGAGCTACAGGACTTTGCTGTCTAATTCAGCTTTGCAAAACAGAAGTTTACAAAGCCTGAAAATCTTAGCAATCACTTCTGACATCATTGTGTTAACTTTCAAGTCCCAGAATATGCGCTAATATTTAAAATCAATTTAACAAGTATCAATTGACCCTTGATCACATACGAGTAGGGTACTGTTCATGTTACTAGATAGGTCCCAGGGCTGAATGAACAAGGTTAAGAGAATTGTGCAGGTAACTGTCACACAGGACAATAAGATAAGAGCTGTAATATAGAGCAGTAACATCAAAGAGGCACAAAGGTTGCCAAAAGTCAAAGAGGTAATAGTAGGGTACTGAGAAAGGCTGCAGGAAGAGAGTGACAGTAAGGTGGGTCTTGAGGAACAGGGAGACTTTGTTTTATAGGTGCAGGTAATATGAGGGCAGAGAGACAGTTTTGGGTGGAGGGGTGGGGCCAGGAGTAAGAGTACACATGTGTTCTTTCTTTTCTTTTTTTTTTTTTTGGAGATGGAGTTTTGCTCTTTTGCCCAGGCTGGAGTGAAGTGGCACAATCTTGGCGCACTGCAACCTCTTCCTCCTGGGTTCAAGTGATTCTCCTGCCTCAGCCTCCTGAGTAGCTAGGATTATAGGAGCCCACCACCATGCCCAGCTAATTTTTGTATTTTTAGTAGAGAAGGGGTTTTGCCATATTGGCCAGGCTGGTCTCGAACTCCTGACCTCAGGTGATCCACCCTCCTCTGCCTCCCAAAGTGCTAGGATTACAGGCATGAGCCACCATGCCTGGCTGCGTATGTGTTCTTATTAAACCATAAGTATAATAGTTCACGTTGCTTGACATGTTGGAGTAGGGGAAGAGAGTAGGGACCCATAAGATTGAAATGGGTCTGTGCTGTGGAGGTTTTTAAATGTTCAAAGTGGGTTAGACAGGGCAGGACAAGGTGGCTCACGTCTGTAATCCCACCACTAATGCATGCCGAGCTTAATACCTAGGGGATGGGTTGATAGGTGCAGCAAACCACCATGGCACACATTTACCTATGTAACAGATCTGCACATCTTGCACATGCACCCTGGAACTTAAAATAAAATAAAAATGGTTCAGATGGTAAATTTTATGTATTTTTTTGCCACAATAAAAAAGGGATGAATTACTGATACATTGCTACTACTGACACAACAACATGGATGGCTTTCAAATGTAATATGCGAAGTAAAAGGAGACAGACTCATAAGACTACTGACTGCATGATTCCATTTATATGACATTTTAGAAAAAGTAAAACTCTAGAGACAGAAAATAAATCTGATTTTCTGATTTCCAGGTCCTGGGGATAGGGTAGAGGTTGACTACAAAGGAGCATAAGGAAATTTTCTGGGATGATGAAACCATTCTATGTCCTGATCGTTGGAGTGGTGGTTACACAACTGCATGCATTTGTCAAAACTTGAAGAACTGAACACTAAAAAGAATGATGAGTGGGTAGATTACACAATGGTGATGCCGTTAATCGAAGCCAGGAGGTGAGAAATTGAGGGTTTGGCAGGAAAGAATTTGATTTTGAATGTGGTAAATTTGTGACATTGATGATGACATCCAGGTAGAGAGAATCAAAGGTGGTTATTGATGGGAATGCTTCCAATTGTTGGTGGAGGATGACCCCTAATGACAAAAATCCAGGGAGAGAGCTACATCTGAGAGAAGGAAGAGAAGCCATTGAAGATAAAGAAAACAACCTAGAAGCAGGAGGAACACCAGAAGGTTCAGTGTTCCAGAAACCAAAGGAAGAGGACATTTCAAGAAAAATGAGCATTACGATAATGTTAAATGCTTCAGAATGATGAGGCAGATAAGAACTGAGAACAAGGAAGTCAACACACAGTTTAATGGAAGAACTTGTATTAAGTGTGAAACAATGTGTAATACAATTGCAACACCCATTGCAAAAGGGATCAGAGAAGGGTGTGAGTGATTTCAAGTGTAGTGACACTCCGATTTTGTTTGAATGGACTTAAAGAGTATTCAGACTTTAGCCAAACTCCATTTTGGCATTTTCTAGAAAGAAAACCCAATCTACAAGCAGGCAAGTTTTTGGTCATAGGTTTCAACATACACACAGCTCATTATATGCTTCTGGAAATGTTCCACGTCAACATTCAAGATTGTGCTGTCCTGGAAGTAAAACACTGTGCAAATTTATCCACGCAGTCAGTAACCATTTCCCAAAGCAGCATTACGTACAGATTATTCAGCTTCAGCCTTTATGTAGCACAACATAGTGTCTTTTGATGAGAGCGAGACAGAAATAGCACCATCCTATGTACAGAAACCTATGTAAATTTCCAGTCAAGTATCTGAGTGACTGTAGCTATGGGGGAAGCCTTGGCCTCTTGCTGTCTGTGTGTGTTTGTTGGGGAGGTGGTGGTATTGTTGTGTGTATGTGGCTGTCAAGAAGCTTAGAATCCCAACACTTGCCCTAAACATCCAAAATTTCATCAGGTTCTTTTTCATAAATCAGCTTTTTTGAGGTGTAATTTATAGATCATAAAATTCACCAATTTTAAGTGATTGGTGATGTTTAGTAAATTAAAGTGATTAAATGATGTTTAGTAAATTTATATAGATGTGCAGCTATCATATCATCACAGTCCAGTTTTAGGTCATCTCAACATTCCAGAAAATTCCCTCATGCCCATTTGTGGTTTATCTTCACTCCTTCTCTGGGCCCCAAGCAACCACTGATTGGTTTTCTGACTCTATAGTTCTGCCTCTTTCTAGAAATTTCATATAAATGGAACCATTCAACATGTAATTTTTTTATCTGCCTTTTTTCACTTAACATAGTGTTTCTGAGGTTTATCATACTGTAGTAGGCATCAGTAATTCCTTTATGTTGATGAATGGTTTAGTCCACTGTATGGACACAACACATTTTGTTTATCCATTCACCAGTTGATGGACATTAAGATTGCTTCTGATTTTTGGCTATTATGAAGAGAACTACTGTAATCATTCATGTACAAATCTTTATGTGGGCATATGTTTCATTTCATGTGCTCATTAGCTAGCTATTCATACATCTCTTTGGTAAAATGTCTATTCAAATCTTTTGCTTACTTAAAAAAACTGAGTAATTTTGCCTTTGCTATGGTTTGAATGTGTCCCCCAAAGTTCATGTGTTGGACACTTAATCCCCTCCCAATGCAACAGTGTTCAGAGGAGGGACCTTTAAGAGGGAATTAGGTCATGAGGCTCTACTCTCATGAGTGGATTGTCATTATCTTGGGAGTTACTTCATTATTGTGGAAGGGGGTTTGTTATAATAGAGAGTCTGGTCACCTCTTGCTCTCTCTTGCACTCTCTCACACCTGTGTGATGCCTTTCACCATGTTATGACACAGCAAGAAGACCCTCAGTAGATGTGCCCCCTTGATCTTAGACTTCCTGGCCTCCAGAACTGTGAGCCAAATACATTTCTGTTCATTATAAATCACCCAATTTGTGGTGTTGTGTTATAGCAGCACAAAACAGACTAAGACAGTCTCTTTTTTTTTTTTTTTTTGAGACGGAGTCTCGCTCTGTCACCCAGGCTGGAGTGCAGTGGCCAGATCTCAGCTCACTGCAAGCTCCGCCTCCCAGGTTCACGCCATTCTCCTGCCTCAGCCTCCCGAGTAGCTGGGACTACAGGCGCCGCCACCTCGCCCGGCTAGTTTTTTGTATTTTAGTAGAGACAGGGTTTCACCGTGTTAGCCAGGATGGTCTCGATCTCCTGACCTCGTGATCCGCCCGTCTCGGCCTCCCAAAGTGCTGGGATTACAGGCTTGAGCCACCGCGCCCGGCCGACAGTCTTATTGAGTTGTAAGAGTTGGCTCGGGCTCTTAATGGCAGACTAACACTCAAGTCTGAATGAACAGCATGTTCTTGGAGGATGGGTTAATTCTCCCTATCTTTTGCCTTTACCTGCCACTGTCACTAACATGTCCCCAGTCTCCCTCTCTAGCATCCACTTCTTTCACCTCTTTCAGAATCTTTCAGGATCAAAATCCCAGGCATTAAGCTCTACCCTGCACTATCACTTTCTCTTATCAGTCTCATGCATGCTGAAGCCCTGGTCCTCCATCATGACCTGTGACCTACTTACTTATTGAAAACAAACCCCCAGTCACCTCAACTTATTCTCTAATAGTTCCCCTACCTCCTCACAGGACCTGAAACTCAGCTTTCACTTGAAGCCACAATTTCTTTGAAACTCTTGCCAGTAGGGGCCACACCTTTCCCTCTTGCTGATTCACAGAGAGGTGGATGAGATGACTTCTTGCTTCCCGTGTCACACTCAGATCTCTATCCCATCATCTCTCAAAAGCTACCAACCCTTTCTCTTCAAGTGCATGTCCCCCATGAACATTATTTTCTGACTACCTTGTTTGCACATTTTCCTTTTCGAGTTGTTATCCTCAAGGACTGAAACATCAAATGTTTCTCTACTTCCAGACATCACAGTCCTCCAACTTACAACATGTGAATAGAATAAGTGTACTCTCCAGTCCATTCAACACCTGGGCTCCTCAGCACACTCTAGACTGCCAAAGCACTCAAGTTACTCAGCTTCCAAGACCCTTCTGGTGTACTGAGTAGCAGTTGGCTCTGTTGAGCATCCAATTTCTCCTTGAAAATTTCTCTTCCTCTGACTTTGACGGTGGTCTCTGCTCCTGGGTCCCTTACCTCACTGCTTTTCTCTTTCACTTTGTATACGTAGGTTCTATTGAATAATTGCTTTTGGACTCTCAAAAGCATATTCCCAGCCTTGACCCCTGCTATGGACTGAATTGTGTTCCCCGGAAATTCATATGTTGAAGTTCTAAGCCACAGTGTGACAATGTTTAACGATGGGGTCGTTTAGAGGTAATTCGGTTTAGATAAGGTCATGAGGGTGGGCCTTCATGCTGGGATTCGTGCCCTTTTAAGAAGAGATACTAGAGAGCTGGCTGTCATTCTTTTCCTTTCAAGTCGTCTTAGAGAATGATTGGTATGGTTTGGATTTGTGTCCCCATTCAAATCTCATGTTGAGTTTTAATCCTCAGGGTGGGAGCTGAGGCCTGGTGGGAGGCAACTGCACCATGGAGGTAGATTTCTCCCTTTGGTGCTGTTCTCACGATAAAGTTCTAAGGAGATCTGGTTGTTTAAAAGTGTGTGGCACCTCTCCCCTTGGTAACAGCTTGTCCCCACCTTGGTCCTGTTCCTGCCATATAAGATGCCTCCTCTCCCAAGTTGGTCCTGCTCCTGCCATGTAAGATGCCTGCTCCCGCTTTGCCTTCTACCATGGGTAAAAAGTTCCCTGAGACCTCCCCTCAGTGCTGGGGTATTGCCGGGTGGGACTGTGAGAAGAGGGCCACCATCTTCCATTCCCCAGAATGGCAGATCCACCGACAACTTGCACCGCGTGCCTGGAAAAGCTGCAGGCACTCAATGCCAGCTGATGAAAGCAGCCATGGGGCTGAGCCCTGCAGAGCCACAGGGGCAGAGCTGCCCAAGGCCTTGGGAGTCCATCCCTTGCATCGGTGTGCCCTGGATATGAGACATGGAGTCAAAAAAATTATTTTGGAGCTTTAAGATTTAATAACTGCCTTGCTGGGTTTCGGACTTGCATATTTTGGCCAATTTCTCCCATTTGGAATGGGAGCATTCACCCAATGCCTGTACCCTCATTGTATCTTGGAAGCAACTAACTTGTTTTTGATTTTACAGGCTCATAGGCAGAAGGGACTTGCCTTGTCTCAGATGAGACTTTAGACTTGGACTTTTTAGCTGATGCTGGAATGAATTAAGACTTTGGGGGACTGTTGGGAAGGCATGAATGTGTTTTGAAATGTGAGAAGGACGTGAGATTTGGGAGGAACCAGGGCGGAATGATATGGTTTGACTCTGTGTTCCCACCCAACTCTCATGTTAAATTGTAATCCCCGATGCTGAGGCAGGGATGTGGTTGGAGGTGACTGGATCATGGGGGCAGATTTCTTCCTTTGGTGCTGTTCTTGTGATAGAGTTCTCAGGAGATCTGGTTGTTTAAAAGTGAGTGGCACCTCCCCCAGCCCTGTTGGTCCTGCTCCTGCCATGTAAAATGCCTGCTCCTATTTTGCCTTCTGCTATGGGTAAAAGCTCCCTGAGGCCTCCCCAGCCATGCTTCCTGTAGAGTCTGCAGAACTGTGAGCCAATTAAATCTCTTTTTATAAGTTACCCAGGCTCAGTATTTCTTTATAACAGTGCGAGAATGGACTAATACAATGATTAAAGATTGCAGTCTAGTCTGATTACAGTTTTGTTTCCACATTACCAGAGAATAAATTCCATACTCTCTAGTTCGGTTTTCAAGGAACTCTATGACCTAGTGTATTTTTCTCAGTTTATTCTCATAACTTCCCTCTGTGTTTTCTGTTCTTGCCAAATAATCAACTAAGTATTGTTTTCTTAGAACTTTACAGGTGCTTACACTTTCCTGCTCTTCTGCCACACCTGGATCGGTATTTCCATTGCCCAGCTGCCCAATTCCAAACCTGCTATCCTTTAACCCAATTCAAATGCCACTTCTCCTTAGGGTGGAAGGGGAATGTGGTGAATCTGGCTGCCCAGGTGAGTATTTCTCCCAGCCTCAGCACTCAGGTGCATGCCTTTTGAGGGCTGGTTCTGTGCGAGAAGGATGGCCTTTGCAGATAAGGGAAGTCACTTTACTAGCTAGGCCCAGGAATCATGCCCTCACTGCTAGACTGCCTCAGTTACAGCTTCCAGACTTCTTGATGTGGAATTCTTGCTCGCCTGGGGCTATGAGAATCAGGGCTCATTCCAGGCCACCTGTGTCACAGTCATTGTTGACCATCCCATCTCTTCCCTTCAGAGCCAAAGTTCTTGGCCGACAGGGTTCATGCCTGGTTCAGCTCTGGGCTTCCTAATGAGCCAATACGTTGCCCCACTCAATAAATATTTTTGAATAAATGAGTGAATTTATGAAAATATACAATGTGTACATATCAGACAAGTTCATTTTTACATATGAAGAAAACTGGAATTGGTGATGTTGAATTTCTTTTTAAATTAAGTAGTGATAAAATTTCAAAAAATGTTGGATATGAAAGTAAAAGAGGAGAAAGTCAGAGACAACCAATACATTACCACATCTGACTTGGTGGTAAACTTTTGAGTTTGCAGACTTTCCAAAGCCATCCACTTCACTGGCAGCTTTGCACCTGTTTTGTTGTGCACACTATAGTATTCTTTATCATACATGTCTCTGGCAAGACCAAAATCAGCAACCTTGACTGTGAATTTTTCATCCAGCCTACAGAAAGGACAAAAATTATTACCCGTGGTTGAAACAGAATAATTTACAATGATGCTGAATATCTACAGATTAAACAAGTGGCTTCAGTATTTGAAATCCATAACTTCTGAAGGAAATACTTCATCTAGCCTCTATTGACTAACACCAAATTACAACAGAATTCTTGAATAAAAATGCTCGACATTGGCATTGCCAGTTCAACAGGCTGAGGAAAGAGATCATGAATTGTATGGCGTAAGAAAGTCCTTTTTGCTTTAATGTAGATCTGCAGTAGTTAAGTCTGTCTTCCCTGTGGGTTTACTTTGGTTGCTAAAGGGAGTATGCCAATTGACTACCCAAGCAATCACCAGTCTTCACTTGTCAACTTATTAGCAATACTCAGTTTTATGGGAGAGCATGACAGGGGACTGATAGTTTACTTTTTCATTCTTAAATGAGCTAGGTTAGCACACAAAACTCATATATCCCACCACTGAGGTAATAGAGAACCAGGATACACAGTGAAGCATCTAAGAAAAACAGCAAAGTTCAACAAAAATCAATTTCCGCTATCTGGAGCTATGCATCCTCTGTTTAAGCTGGCTTTTATGTTGTTACATTGACCAAAACCAAGGTAGGAAATTAATAGCACAGCTCTTTCATTCACACATACCATAAGTCATGAATCAGTGCTATGCAAGGGAAAACATGAACTCAATTACAAACTGTTGACTGTTGTATTATATAGCCAGGCAGCCAGACACAAATAAAGTTCTTTGTATATTCATTCCCAAATACCATTTTTGGTAGGGCTTCTGCAGCCTGGCTTCAAATCTACTCTTGGGAAGTTGCAATATGTTGGTATTTGTGTTCCCAGCCCTCTCCTTTTCACTGTCAAATGTTGAAGATCAAGTTCTCCCTCCCCAACACTAATGCAGTGTGAAACCACAACATTGAGAGCTACTGGAGGGAAGGGCTGAGAAAAGCAAAAGTACACAACAGCTGTTTAAGACCCCCTATGGAGAATCCTTTTAAATTCTCCGTTGGATAAAGTCTGAAAGTCCCACCCACATCCCCAGGGCTTACACATCGATTTAAAGTTGTAACAGAAATAAAGGACTTTTGCATGAGAAGAGAAAACAGCCTAAGTAGCATTGAACAGTGGGAAACAGATTCCTCCTTGTCACTTAATTTGGACTGTGGGCACAGAGATTCTAATACTTACATACAGTTTCTTGCAGCCAAGTCTCTGTGGACAAACTTTTTGCTTGCAAGATATTTCATGCCTTTGGCTACTTGAAGACCAAAGCCAATAAGATCTTTTACAGTTGGATTCTGCAATCAAAGAGAGTTAGAAAAGCATAAACTAAGCACCTACTGCTCTAATTTTGATCTTAGAATTCTGAAATGTTTATTTATAAAAAATTATTTTGTCTCAAAAATTAGTTTGGGCTTGGTGTCTCAAGCCTGTAATTCTAGAACTTTCAGAGGCCAAGGCGAGAGGATGGCTTGAGGCCAGGATTTTGAGATCAGCCTTGGCTACACAGTGAGATCCTGTCTTTACTCCCATCCACCGTCCACAAAAAAATTAGCCTGGTGTGGTGGTGTGCACGTGTAGTTCCAGCTGCTTAGGAGCCTGAGGAGGGAGGATCACTTGAGCCCAGGAGTTGGATACTGCGGTGCACTATGACTGTGCCACTGCACTCCAGCCTGGGCAACAGAGACCTCATCTCCAAAACCAAAAAACAAAACAACAACAACGAAAAGTGTGCCCCATTGACAGATCAACCATTTGTGAAGTATTTATTGTATGCAAAACACCAGGCTAGTTGTTTTCATAAATTACAGCTACTTCTACACTTCTGTCAGGCAGGTGTTATAGGCTCCATTTTCCAGATGGGAAAATGGAGATGTTTTAAAATGTGGTTTCATTATTTTCCAGGTATGATGAGGGCAACAGAACAGGAGACCAATGCCATTGAAAAGATAGTTTACTACTCACAGTTTGCTTGAGGAGGGGGAACACCCTGTCATGCAGGGTCACATGGTGGAAACCCTGGGGTCTGGAGGCAGGGAGAGTGAGGGGAAAAACATGAGCAAGAGCCTTCATTGTGGTTTCCCTGGGGAGAAACTGGTAAGGCAGGGTAAGCAGGTTTGGAGCTGGCCAATCTGGAGTATTTCAGCAGGCTCCGAAGATAGTTCTAGTTGTCTGGAACTGGGCCCTGGGGTGATTAGGGCAGGTGGATAGTGGCCCAAAGTGTAAGAGCCTGATAAAGGAAGAGGTTAGGTAAGGGCTCTGGATTGGTTGGTTTGCACAAGGCAGGTATGCTTTGAAGGCAAGTTGTTTACTATTTGTAGGAATTAGCTAGCCCTGGGAGGGACAGTTCCTCCAGGGTCAGTAAGGCCCAAGATGTCAGAACATTAGAAACACGCTGTGAATAGAGGAGGCTCAGAAAGAAATCAACCCAAACCACTCAGCTGTCAAGTCTGGTGATGTCACCGGCTGGCAGTCAGGAACGGGGTATTCTCCTTCAACAGTCATTGAGGAGTTTGTCAGTGCAAGATGTAGTCAGTGGGAACCCTGCAAAAGGGCTGTAGCCCCCCTCAATGCACACAGCATAGAGAAAGGCCAGTTCCTGGTTTTAGGTTTCTCTTTAAGGCACATCTGGGTTTGTGGTTGTTCTCAGTATCAACTCCTTTGATTAAAAAAGGCCATGGCACTATTCTGTTCTGGATAACAAGAAATCTCTATCATGCTTTAATCCTGGGGTAACAGTACCCTAGAGAAGGTAGTACCTCCAGCCACATTAATCCATCAGGGTAATAACAAAAGTTGAAGCCGGAAAGTGGGGTCTGTCAGGGCAGCTGTGTGCTTTGTAAGGTCAATTCGCCTTATCTGCAAAAGTTCACTACCAGGGAATGTTTTATTCTTTTGGCTGAGTAGTATCTCATTACTCTCCTAGAGCTTATTTTCTCTGATAATTTGACCCCATATTTATAAAGTTGCTTTTGATCAACTTCATTATCTCCCACAGAGACTTGGAGAGCAGGAACAAAGACAGAGCCTGAGGCCATCTATGAATTCAGTTCTTGAGATTCTTCTTCCCACCCTCCCTTGTCCTGGCCTGGTGACTTTTAAGTCCTGGCATAAATGTCATGAGAAGAATCTACCACTTGCAAGAACCTAAGAACCTTGTTTTGTAACCCTTAGCTGATTCATTCAATAACTGTTTACTGAGAGTCTATGTGCTAAACACTGTTTCAGGTGTTGGAGCCATAGCAGTGAACAAAATACACAAAAATCCTACCCTCATGAGCTTCCACTCTAATGGGATGAGGCTATGTGTACATATATATGCTTATATATACATCTATATAGCTATTGTTTATTTGTTTATTATCTACTACAGTGCTATTCAATAGAAATATAAAGCAAGTCACACACGTAATTTAAAATTTTCTAGTAGCCATACTCAAAAATAAAAAGAAACAGGTGAAATTAATTTTCACAATACATGTTTCAACCTCAAAAATCCAAAATATTTCAGCATGTAATCAGTATAAACAACTACTAGTGAGATATTTCACCTTTTTTTTATACTAAGTATTCAGAATCTGGGATGTATTCTACACCATACATCACACTTCAGTGCAAACTAGCCTCCTTTTACATGTGGCTCATGGCCATAGTATTGAACAGCTCAGGCCTTGTGTATCAGATGACGGTAAGTGTGATGGGGGAAAATAGAGCAGGGAAGAGGAGTCTGTAGCCATGAGGGTGGGTGGTCATTGGCAAGTTTTAAACAGATTAGGGAAGGCTTATGTTGAAGATGACATTATGGCCAAGAGCTGAAGAAGATGAGGAAGTGAGATATGTGGCTATTTGAGGGGAGAGTGTTCCAGGCCGAGGGAGCACAAGTGCAAAGAGCACCTGAGGTATGAGAGTGGATGGTAAGGGCGAGGAACAGCAAGGGACGCACCTGGAGTTAGTTTTTCAGGTGCCTTCTAGAGTTAACATTCCATATGGACTGAGGCTTGCTCAGCTTCCACTTCTCCTGTGCTGTGCACAGTTTCTGGCACACAGTAGACATGCGAAGGTGACTAAATGTCCCCATCAGGGCGAAGGTAGAACAAGGTTGCTTGCAGAGCAAGTGAGAATCACCGGTCCAGGAAACCCTTCCGGTGTCACTATTTCCCACCAGGATAGAAGACTTTGAGGTACATTTGAATGATGCTAACATTTTAAATGGGCATTTTTGGCTACTAGCTTTTTAAAGACTCAGAGCAGGCAGGCCTGTTTTGAAGGGATGGCTGGCTTACAGCTAGTTTGCCAGTCAGTAAGCTTGGCAGTCAACTTACATGAGTCTCATTTCGAATGAAATTTCGAAGATCTCCATGTTTCATGTATGGTAGGACCACCAGTGGAGACCCTTCACTTCGCAGGCAGATTCCCAGGAGCGAGAGGACATTGGGATGACTAAAATCTTTCATGATGATTCCCTCGGTCAGAAATTGGGAAACTTCTCCTATGTCAGTGATTCCTAAGAAATCCAGTGGTGGAGACATTAACTTCATTATGGAACAGTGAATACTTCGTCAAATTTAGATAGGAAGAGCAATGAAATGGAAAGCCATACAGTTAGCATCTTGTCCTGAGGGTTTGACTGCAGAGTGTTCTTTTTACAACACATCTGAGTGAATGATGCCACTCTGCACTATGCCTTCCAGTCACCTACACCCACTTTTGCAAGACAGAGTCCAGTCAGCCACCAGATTGTCTCCTATAAACTTAGTGCAAAGTTTGTACTTAGGTTTCATAAAGACTGTACCTTTATTTCCCTCATGGTCAGACTTCCAACAAAATTAACCATGTAGAACACTATTTAGCATGTTGATTTGTATTTTTAAAAGACTGAAATAGTTGTGGCAGTAAAGTATCTTGCAGGAAAACCTTTCATTTGTGCACTTAAAGCTCATTAAGTCCCATATAAAGTTTGTAGTAGAGCTGGTTACCATTTTTCAGGCTGCTGCAATTTGCAAGCAGAAAATGAGAAATGGGAGTAGAAAACGCAAGCATGTGAGATCTGTCAACACAGGCAGAGCCAGGGACACTATGTATGTAGAGTACGCTGTTTGTGTAATATAGTAATTTATGGCTGTAATTATGGTTTGGGGTCACCAATGAAGACTTAGTTTGTATTTGGAAGCATTCCCTTAAACAGAGCATGCATTTCATCTTAAAAAGATTTTCTCAATAACAGCTAAAATTTTAAGTAATGTTCCAGCACTAAAAGGGGTAAGTTTCATTTATTTAGAAAGTTCATGTATGTGGAATGCCTCATTCTCCAAAATGTGGATAAATGAGGTATTACCATACTTATGATTTTCAATTTTGGCCAGCGTCGTTTTCTCCTGTTTGTCTTATTTCATTTTTTATCTTTTAATGGAAGTTGTGGTTAAAATTAATTATAGTAACGCCTCTGGGTAAAATGAGTCATTACTTCTGTATGTGCCAACATGCTTCCAATAGTTTCCATAAATGTCACTTGCAAAACAAATATTATAAGCCAGACATAGTTATAGTTAAATGATACTCAGTTCATCCAAGAACCTCATTTCTCTTACCCCCTTATTAATGAGGGCTCTGAGGGATCATTTCAGAGGAAACAGTTCAATGAAAGTCTAGAACAAAACAAATTTTCAGGATTAGGCCTATAATTTCAGTGGTAGCTGATTTTTCCACAAGGGGAAAGTGTAAATCAACATTTTATTATAAGCTATTTATTAGATTGCAAACCACAAAAGTATACTCCATGGTTAAATAAAATGCCACCTACTGTTCAAGGATTTCACAGCACAGTGAATTTTCTTGCCATCATTGTCCAACAAAGTCCCATGATATACACAACCAAAATGCCCTGTGCAAAAGAAAGAACTTGGTTAGTACTGCATCACATCTAATTATGAAATCATTATGTATCAAGCCTTTTATGAGCTTCGTTTTATTCCTTCTTCTTTCTATACAGCAAAAGAGTATGTTTAAAAAATACTTTTAACAATACCATTGTAGGTGTGTAGGTGTGTTTGTAAATATATATGTAGATGCGACACCTTTCACCCAAGAATATAAGCAATGTGATGATTTAATTCATGAATAAGTTGTAGGTGATATGACTCATATTAAAGGCTGATCTAATAAAATATTCAACCATAGTGGAACCACTGAAAAGGTGAGTAACATCTGCCTCATCAAATAAATGTATTTTTAAGGATGACATAGTATTTTAAAATATGAAAATAAAGTTAACCCACATGAAGAACTAAAATAAACACATAAATAAGAACTAAAAGAACACATAAAATAAGTTCCCTATATTCTAATAAACTGAAATGAAATAAAAACATTACCATTAAAAATAAGATTAGTATTATAGAATAAGGATTTCCCCATTAGTCACTGGTTAATACGTAATCCAGGTTGGCAGAAACTGACAGGCAGTTGCCCAAATGAAGCCAATTCACCCTGACTCACTTCATCCAGTTCTCTCTGGCTTTGACCACATAATTTTCCCAATGGTAGCCTTTTATCCAGTGGCAGTAATTTTCCCCAGAGGTGCCAAGTGTCTGATAGCTGTGTAAGTCATTCACTAATTAATTCATCCAGCTGGCCAAGACACCTTGAGTGCCTCGTATGTGAGTGTCAGGCATTAGGCTACCCTCTAGTAATGCAAAGAAGAATAAAATAAAACCTATGCTTTTGAGTGCTCCTATTCTCCTGGAGAAAAACATATAAATACATAGTAGCTAATATTTATAGAGCTGTTAGTGATTATAACTTCAAAAAAATTGCCATTTTAGTACCTTTCATGATAAAAATATTCTAGTTTTCCAGTGTGTAGAATTAGAACACAATTAGTGGGTCCACACATTCTAAAATTGATGCAATTACTACTGAGATTTACAGGCCTATGACAGAACTATATATTGCTCTGAAGAGAAATGGAAAGATGTTTGTTAACAGTGAAGCCACTCTTGGGGAAGAAGGAGCACGGGAAGGATTACGCCCTGGGGTGTTTGACAGAAGAATGTGTGGATGCTACCACAGGGAAGTGAGAAGGCCTTGTGTTCATATAAGACAAATCACGCCGTCAGCTTCTCTTGTATCACACTGGCAGATGCCTGTACAACCTCTTGCAGCACATATAGAATAAAAGGGATCAGAGGCCATTTAGTATTAAGGGTAAAAGCTTTTTAGAAAAAAAAAAAAAAAAAGAGTGAAGTTCATTTCCTGGTTTTTGATTGGTTTCTTTTCCTGTTAAATATTTCCACAAATACTGTTTATGCTAGCTGTTATTGCTGCTCTGGTTAGCTTATTACAAATATTCATTTATCTTTGTATAAAGAAATTGGAGTGCATTGTAGAGATGATATATGTTGCTTTAGATCAGGGGAATGCTATAAATTCTCTGTCTTCTGATGCCGTCCAGCAGTGTACAAACTGCTATAAACCAGGCTTCGTAGAGTTTGTCACTGTTCTCAGGGTAAAGAAAGATTGGAGAGAGATTGAATAAAAATATTCAAAATCAAAGGAGTGATATTTATTTAGTTAGTTAGTTATATTTCTTTATTTTTTTGAGACAGAGTCTCGCTCCGTCGCCCGGGCTGGAGTGCTGTGGCACAATCTTGGCTCACTGCAACTTCCGCCTCCCAGGTTCAAGCAATTCTCCTTGCCTCAGCCTCCCTAGTAGTTGGGCTTAAAGGCATCCACCACCATGGCTGGCTAATTTTTGTATTTTTTAGTAGAGACGGGGTTTCGCCATGTTGGCCAGGATGGTTTTGAACTCCTGACCTCAGGTGATCTGCCTGCCTCGGCCTCCCAAAGTGCTGCGATTACAGGTGTGAGCCACTGCACCTGGCCCTGAATTTTAGAAGAAAGTAAATGGCACCTTCGAAGAAACTATAGTTGCTAGTACGCACAGGATGAGGATGAACTGTGATTTAGTTCTAATATGTTTGGGGGATTATGCAATTGCTTCCATGCACAGGGGCAAATCCCCACAGATATGATTTACAGGGCTGCATTTCTACAGAACAGAAATCAAGTACACTTGTTATCACTGCTCTGTCAGTTGCTTTCTCCATTGTCTAAGTTCCTAATCTGCAAAGGCCAAAGATAAAATGCTTACTGGAAAATCGTATTTAACAAAAAGCTGAGTGGAAATACTTACCTCTTCCTATGACTTCATTGAAATGCACAATCAGGCTACTGGGCCCAATCACTACATGCTGCACTGCCTGGACCAGCTCTGGATTTAGAGCGCTGAGGTCAATGTGGACAGTGTTTTGCAGTAATGGACTGGATATATCAGAGTCTCCACTAGTCAGGATGGGGGACATGTCTGTTAGAGGATACTGCACTTGTCGGCATGAACCGTTCTGAGATGAGTTAGGAAACTGATCTGTAAGATGAAGGAAAATTATTAAAGAACAACAGTAAAACCTCATTTAATGGGGATTGAAACAGGAAGAGCTTTTATAGTGGAATTAGTTTGATAAAGATGATAATAACTTGGGGAAAGATACTGAGTTATATATACAAGCATTTCATAAAATGTTTACAGATTTTCATTTAAATAGACTAAGTATTAACTTTGAAAGCTTTTACCCTCATTTCCTTAGACATTTCTCTTTTATCAATAGGAAAAGCCATGCTTACAGTTTATTTTGAATATACTATGTCCTTAAGAATGGAAGCAACAAAGGTAGTTGAGCAATTGCCTGATCTCACAAAATCCAGCTCAAATGTAAGAAAATGAAAAGACACCTTTTGAGAGACTACTATTTGTTAATGGAATTAATTACTATTGTGCAAAACCTATGGATTCCTGGCCAAGGGAAAAATACACATATGATTGGAAATAAATACTGGTTATATTCCCAGAACTGAAACCTTTTCACATTAGTAGTAAATTCTCCACTGCGCAGTGATGGCACTGGATTTAGTGTTACTGTTGCTTAGAGAAGGCATGTTAGGTCTCGGTTAGTGGACCATCTTTATTGTTTAGTTAAGGGCATTACGAAAGGGGTAAACATTCTTTATAAGTTGATCTTTACAACCAAAGCTCTGTAAGAACCTCAGGCAAAGGTCCCTTTTGCAAGGAGAAATGTTTTTCATTTCAGGGGAAGAAATTGTGCTGATAGTCAATTTCTTAATGCCAAATAGGGCCAAGAAGTCATCCTTTCCACTTTCCCTTTCTCTTTCCACTGGGAATTCACATATATCAAGGAGGAGGCATCATAGCCACAGCAACTGGCAGGAAGATAAACTAGGAATAGTATTGAAATGTATTAGTATGTAACACAGGGAGAGGGTTATGTGGGGGTTCCCTATTGGCACCAAAATATATCGTTTGTTTGCAAATAAGCAGGAGAATCAGAATCTGAGAGAAGGGCACAAAAAGAGTGCTGTTAGTACCTTGACTATTCCTAATCCCACTTAAGCATTTGTAGTATTTTCTACAGTGGACAGTTTGATCAATAATAAATGAACTTGGCCAAAAGTGGTTCCAGAAAAGCCTTGGGCATCAATGATTTGGGCATCAATTATAGTAGACACTAGCCAGAAAAAAGACAGGTGCAACCTTTAAAGAGGGATGTGGAAGATCAGGGAAGTACCTGAAATGTTGGGTGGGTGAGGAAGGAAGGAGCCTAGCCGAGTACTTGCTCCTTTAATTCCAAGGAGTCAGGGTCTCCAAACCTTCCCCAGGGGACTGAAAATGCCAATCAGCCTCTCTAAACTCAGTTCTTTCATCCTCACTTCCCAAGACTTTGCATCTGGAGATCAGAGCTCTAAATGCTTAAAGGTGCAGACATTGAGGGAAATCCTTGGTGAGACACAGATAAAAGTCCTTTGGCATGAAAACGTGACTCTTCAGCTAAATTCAAACGTGCAGAAACCAATTGAAACCATCATTGTGCAACCCTGGTGTCACACCACATAGAACTCTAGGTATCTATGAAAAAGACTGATGAGAATGCTGTCCCCACCGGATGTAGAGAGGAAAGATCTGCAGTTGCCTCTTCATTAGGTTTTGGCTGTGCACCTATTTTCTCATTCTCTCTAGATGACCCTCTTTTACCTGTTTTCTTTTCATGTCTCCAAGGAGCAGGCTCAGTGGAGAAAAAAGTGTGAAACTCAACCTTCTTAGCAATGATGACAGAGCTTTGTTGAGTAAGGAGGTTCAAAGAAGATTAGGTAAGTTTTTTTTTTCAAAGAAAATTTGTAAATTTTAATGATCTCAGATTAGAACTATGAAATGTGCATATAAAATACTAAATGTGGGTATAAAATACTGAATAGATCTAAATTTCAAAACAATAAACTAGGTTTGATTTTTCCACATGGATAAAGGAATGGATTTTTAAAAGTGAATGGAATCAGGGCAAAGACAATGTTTACTATGTGTATCTCCATAGAAGTAACATAAACTTCAAAACACAAGAGGTGGTAAGTGTTGAAAATGTTAAAATGTTAAGTGCTTCATTGCTCTTGAACTTGTTTGGATGAGCAACTTCTAACTTTTCCAGTGTCCTCAATGATCTATGACTCATTTTATTTGTCCAATGGTAAATATTCAACCAAGGAAATGCTTGTACTTGACTCACATCCTGTAATTTCTAAAGATAATGGAGCTGATACAATACAGACATTTTGCTTTTACCAGGAGATTTAAATAAAACAGCGTGAAAAGCTCTGGTTAACCTGAACATTACTAGGCATAGTGTTTTACAAAGCTGATGATATTGACCCCTCCTTTTTTTCATAGTGTAATCGAAGGTTTTCCTTGGCTAAGTCTCAAAATACATTCAAGTCCTAGAATACTGTGGGAAAAAGGCTGTGTGCTAACAGTTCATTGAGAACACTTCAAAGAATTACTAACAGTATAGTTTCAATGTATGGGCTTCAACAGGTAAAAAATGCAGCAGTTCCAGCTTACATTTAAATAACTATATTTTGTAACTTAACTCTTCCTGGATTGTAAAAGAGAGCTTCACAATTTCTTACCATTGCACTTAGATCATAAACAAATTACTTTTGCTCAAATGATTTCAAAATTAACCTTTCCGTGAGATGAGAGCTTATGGACTCTAAAATCATAATGTAAAATCATAATATGATTTTATGTTAAAATATGATTAAAATATGATTTTAATGATGTAATATAAATGTAATATACATTTTAAATGAACATAGGTTCATTTAAAATAAGAGCCATTTAATGCTGTGTCAAATACTTATTTGTCAGAGGTAAATACTTCCTTAAGGTTTTATAAAATATAAATGCAAAACCAAAATAAACAACAAAGTCACAACCCACTGAGGTATATGTATAGGTATTTCTCAGAACAAGAAACTGAAATATACCTTCTGGAAAAGTAGCTCGGTAGTCTACAGATTCATTTGAAACCATTTCTGTAGTTGGGCTTACACTTCGGGCACTTACAAGCCTATCCAAATGAGGAGTGTGTACTCTTGCATCATAGCGAACTAATTCACTGCCCAGATCTTAAAACAGAGAGAAAGAAAGAGCTTGTTAAAGACGGCTATCGTGGGTCCCAGGAGACTTTGACCCAGTGCCCAGAACTCATGGGTTTTATGGACTATGTATAAGACAGCACACAAGAATGTATGACAATCTTAAACTGTAATGACTGTGTTCTTAAGGTAACTTCTAAAAACGAACCCTAACAAAAATGCACCTTTAATTTGCTTTCTCTTTTTCAGCCACAGGAAAAGCCCAAGTAGTAGTAAGAGTGCTATTGATATTGAGACAACACCAGCAGTCAATCCTGTGAAATTCTGATCTGGTTGAACTATTACTTTTCCAAGGACGGTTGAAGAAATTGCTTGCTTCCACTAAAAATGACAAATAAAGAAAAGTCAGCATTTAGCCATGATAGATATTTATACTACACAGGTTGTAGCAAAACCTCTTTGGGCCCCGAATACCACCTGGTTATTGCCATTCTACAAATGGCATAACTGCTTTCAGGATAGTAAGAGATTCCTCAATTTTGCTCCAGTGTTCAAATAATTAGGGGACACTGATCCCTGAAGTACTTATATGGTACTTAGCTGTTTGTATTTTTAACTAGGTATTAGGGATAAAAAGATCTACAAAAAACAGGAACTGAAGTGTAGAAGGGGAGACAGACATATAAATAAATGATTACAGTACAGTGTGGTATGTACCATAGAAGTGTGACTAAATAGTAATCAACAGAGACAATGGGACATTAATTCTGTCCTGGATGGTGGGGTGGAGGGCAGAGAAGACTTCCCATAAGAGGTAAACAATTGCACCGTTATGATGCAACAATAAAGTCTCAAAATACTTTTACTTCAGTTTTGATACACAGCAGAAATCTTTGAAGTCCCTTCTGGCTCTAACATTTTATGATTTTTAGGATTTACGGTCCTTCTGAAATTCCAACTCTGATCTCATGATTCAGCCTTTGATTTTCTAATTTTGTGTGTTTTCCATTTCATAACTTTTCAGAAGACTTCAGGAACCCTTTAAAAATCACTTACTCTTGGATAAATGTGGGATATATACAATGGAATATTATTCATCCACAAAAAGGAATGAAGTACCGACATATGCTACAACGTGGATGAACCTTGAAAACATTATGTTAAGTAAAATAGGCCACACACAAAAAGACAAATATTGTATGATTCCACTCACATGAAATATCTAGAATAGGCAAATTCTAGATCTAGAGAGTAGATTAGAAGTTATCAGGAGCGGGAGGAGAGAAAGGTGTGTGGAGTTGCTGCTTATTGGTTATAGAGTATCTGTTTGGGGTGATGAAAAAGTTCTGGAATTAGGTAATGCTGATGGTTACACAACACTGTGAATGAAATTAATGCAACTGAATTGTACATTTAAAAATGGTTAAAATGGCAAACACTACGTTACATATATTTTACCACAATTCAAATAAATTGACAATATAATATACCAAAACCCATTGAACTGTACCCTTTCAATGGGTGAATTGCATGGTATGTGAATTACATCACAATAAATTTGTTAAAGAATAAGAAAAGATCACTTGCTTTGGTTCTAGGTTGTTTGATTCAGTTGTCTACATGAAAAAAGTTACTGTAAAGTAGTTTAATCCTTATTTTACTTTGTTTGATGCATGCACTTTCCTTTATTTATGGGACTCTATGCATTAGTGATCACTGTGATTGGCAGTGGAACACTGGTTCTGGCCTCCTGGGGTGGTGGGAGGCAGTAGAAGGACACTCTTGGAGACATCCTTATTTCTTCTGAGAATTACAGCAAATTTTGGGAAGAGTGTGGCATGATGGAGAAGCAGTGTGGGTTGAAAGAACTTTTGAGATCTACCTCCCAAGCTTGGGGAAGGAGACAATGTGACAAAAAAAGTCACTATTTCTAAAATAACAACAGGAATGGAGGCTGAGTTGATGAGCCAAAACCCACACATAAATGAGCTTTAATGATTTATTTTAAGCCTGAGAATGACATAATTACACTGGTTTCCTTATTTACATCATGAGAGGAATGCAGGAATCCCACCTCTATATTTAGCTCGCTGTTCAATTTCAGCAGGTCATTGGGGACCGTGCATAAAACGGCTTCAGAATGTAAGTGTATATTCTCACAACTCTTATTTCCAACTTTTAACACTTCACCTTTAACTGCTTCAGGGTCAATATCATTTCCCTGGTAGAAAAAAAAAAGGTTGTTAACACTTCACAGTTCTGCAGGAATGCTAACAATGGCAAAAGAATATAAATATACCGCAAACACAGGCCATGTTGTTTGCCAAGGCACATGATTCTATGATACTGATTTTCATGGCAATTGGGATGGCTGAAGGGGAGCGAGACAATTTCAGGGCACGTACTGGTTAGGAATTATATAACTTTTGCATCAAATTGGACCTTAGAGAAAAGGAAAGAGGTTCTTGCTTCACATCCTTAAACTCAGAATGATGTCTTACCTATCATCACCTCACTATTGTCTTCGGGGGTATCAATGTTTGGCAAAAAAGACGCCATTTAGAGATTCTGTTGTTGCACTACCTAACACTGCCTAATGCAGAGATTCTCAGCCTTGACTTTGCTTTTGGAATCACAGTGAGAACTTTAAAAAATACTGATGCCTGGGTCTCATCTCCAGAAATCTGATGTTAAATCGTTGTTAATGTGTTAACACTGTATTATGTTATGCTAATATTAATACGTTCTTTGTTTGAGTTGGGTAGTTTACTTTCATCCTTCTTGCACACTTGAGTCCTATGCATAAATGAATTCATTTTTAAAGAAATTTATGTGAGATGCTGTATGACCATTATAATTTGAGAGCACAATTCTATTACTTTGAACGATTACATAGTTCCACAAAAAATTTTTCTAAAGTTAGTTAATGTGACATATTTAGTTAACTGAAGTTGCTATCAGGCATTTTAAAAACATCAACATTTTGTTTGAGAAACCTATAATTAGCCTTGCAAAAGAAGTGCAAACCTAGGTATAATTTCTCATATCAAGACCTAATGAGTACAGTTATTTATTGAGCAAGCTATTATTTTGAGGTGACGTATATCAAAACATATTACTATTTTTCTTATGGATAAAGACCAGCCCGTAATAGCTACAATGCTGCTACTTTGTTTTATATAATCTTTAATACTTGGCAAACTCCATTCACATACATGGTCTCATATGGATCTCAATAGATTGATTGGTCAGGCAGTTATTACTCTAGGAAAAGAAGTGGGAAGAAAATACTTCTTTATAACCTGCTGTTGGAGTTTCAGATAAAATGGAAATAGACAAACCCTATCCTTATGGTACTTCTAAAAGCAGTATGTGTAGTCGATTGAACCAGGTCAGCCACACAGGCGGACACACACAGAAGCACATCAATCTAAGAGATGACTTTAGGGCTTCAAATGACAACTTATTGGTTAGGTCTGAAGGGGGATAAAGCCCTTATCCACATAATGTAGGGAATTCAGGGAATAACAAAGAAAAGAGATTAAAGAGCTGTAGGGTTTGATTTATGAGAAAATGTCTAAAATGTGTCTTGCTTGCTTAGATAATAACTAAGGTTGGGGGAAGGGATGAAGGTACAACATTTGCGTTTCCAGTGCTTATTGTTTCAGGCTTAGGATCTCCTTGGTTGTTGCATAAAGACTTCTCTAAAACAAAAACAGATAACACATCCACATCACATATCACATATCTACATCTTATGTTATATGTAGATACCAAAGGATACAGGGTAAGTAGTGACTTGTATAAGCAACTACTATCAGTTATATATATAATTGTTTTAGAGGTGTAAAATCCCAGATATTACAAAAGTGATACTTGTAGCTCACTTCTATATAACAATGGGGCCCAAATAAGGAAAAAATTTTAAAAGGTATGGGCCAATTTTTGTCATTTAAAATAAAAGAAAATAAACAGATTTATTGAGATGTTAAAAAACTTCTATTTAGAACTTTTACTATTAATTACATTAATATTTATTGTTGAATATTAACTATTATTAAATAAAAGTCATTCAACTGCTTCAGAGTGATTTCAGTCACTAAAATCATAATATGTGGGTTTAAAAATAAAGCAACAAAAGAGAGAGCTTTCTGATCTTTAATCTCCAACAGACATAGAGCAATTTAGTTATAACCATCTCATACTATCCTGAAAATATACTCCCCCTGAAGTAGGTATTATTGCTTTACATATGAAGAATTGTTATCTGCTTTACATATGGAAAACTACTATCCAGAAAGGGGCTAGATCATGAAGCAAATCAAATTCCGTTTGACACAAAATCTACTTACCATCTACTGTGTGTTAGACACAGTTCTAGTTACTGAGAATATAAAGATGAGTAAGGATTTCTTCCTCTCACTGCAATGTCAAAATGGATCCATTTCAAAAATAAAAACTAATTACGCCCAATGTGCTATATCAGGATGTACCAAGTCTCTTTCCTCGCCAACTCTGGCCTGGTGTGACATGCTTCTATCCAGGATTCAGGCCTGGAGACTCATGTCTGAGATGGCTACAGAACCGAGCAGATGGGAGTGGAAGTGGGTAGGATCTGAAAAATAACATTATGAGAGGAAGCGTCCTTCAAGTTTTCATACATCCAGGTGGCCTGGGCAAGATCCAGGCTGGGTCTGGGCAAGTCAGTACAGTTTGGTAGCAGGACCCAGCTAGGCGAGGGTCCAAAGTCCAGGGAGATCAGCAGTAGGAAATTAGTGAGGTGGTGGTGAGGGGGTGAGATTTACACTTCACATAGAGGACACAAGTCCCTCAACTTAGGAACCAAGCAATGAACCCTCACAGACAACTTCAGAACTGAGTTCCACCACATGTTAATAGGCATTTTGGGGAAAACTTCTCTGGCCATTTGGGAAAAGCTGGGCAAACCAAAATTAAACTGGTGGCTTTGCTGGCTAGTTGGGGACCTTTACTACTAGGAACTACGAAACCACAGGAATAGATTTTTTACTATCTTTACTATTAGGTACTATGAAACTACCTTGGAAAAAAAAAATATATATTTATATATATTTTAAATATATATATATAATGTGTGTGTGTGTATGTGTGTGTGTGTGTATATATATGTGTGTATATATATATGTATATATCAGAATACCCATTAACCTGGGCAGCACAAAGAAATACTAGTTTGGGAGTAAGCTATGAGCACCACTAATAAGAATAGGTCTTGACACTGGGCCAAATAACCTCTGAGAAAAGAATCCTTCACTTTTATTCTGTCTGAACTCAGAACTGAGTTCATGGTGGTTTTTACTGAGATTGAGGGGGAGAGTTGCAGATAAATTATTCAAAGGGAGAAGGACAACCTCTGGCTGGCTCTGGGCAGCAGGTGGATTGGGATGATTCAGAACCATGCTTCCTTCTTGATCCTTCCAATGTCCACACACTGATGCTTCACCTTCACCTGAGCTCTCAGCATTTGTTCTTGTGATGACAGTGTCATAGACCAAGTCACTGCTCCCTGCCCTGGCTCATCTTCCTGTGCTCCTTCCTCTTGTTTGACCTGACTTTTCCAGATTGAACTTTTGAAGCATCTTTATTCCCATATATTCCTATATGCTGCAGAATAAGATAAACCCCCAAGGCAATGTCAGGCAGTCCTTGTTCCAGCATGAAACAGAATACTTCTCTACTTTTCATAAGATATGTTCATGCATAAAAAGTCAGAAATAAGATACTTAGGGAGAAATACAGTTTCTTTAAACAGAATCAATTTTTAGATATTTATAAAAAGTTAAGAGCTACTCCCCTTAAATAATTGCATAGATATATAAATAGCACATGATAGAAAAGCGTCTCTATGATGGTATTTTAGAACACATTAAATGAGAGTTAATATAAGAAACACTGTAATTTAGTGCATGTAGTGATAGAAGACTAAATTTGGAACCAAGAAGCCTGAGTGTGGGCCCCAGTTCTGCTGTTTGCTCCCTGGGTGACCCAAGACTAATCAGCTAATCTTCCTAAACCTTTACCTGTCTACAAATGGGGGTCATCATCACTGACCTCCCAACCGCATGGGTCCACATGAGACTCAAAATGAAATAAAACATGCCAAAGTACAGTGTCAACTGTAAAATTCCATACAAACATGAGCTGTTGTTGATAGAGGTTCTTGGGGAGTCACGGATACCCACAAAGAGGTGCCTACTTTTGATGACCACTGTCTACAACTGGTTTTGGGGGACTTGAAGCCTTGGCCATGAACTACCTTCTCCATCCATGGGGCTTGGGATTCATTCTGAGGGGTGACTTATGCTTGACCCCTATTGTGTTCTCTCATCCAAACTTGGCTCACCCTTTTGCCCATGGTGTAGTCACTGGGCTTACTATGAATTGAGGAACTCTCACAACTAGGGCAGGAAACGATCACAATCTCTTTTCAGCCTAGGAACTCTTGCACGCATGGCTGCATGAGGAGCATGAACTCTTCCTGGCAATAAAGAACATATCTCATTCTAAACACATGATTCTCTCCAGAACACTTTCATTGATGAAGTACACGTTTTCTTTATTCTTTTCTTTTCTTTTCTTTTTTTTGAGATGGGGTCTAGCTCTGTCTCCCAGGCTGGAGTTCAGTGGTGTCATCTCAGCTTACTGCAACCTCTGCCTTCAGGACTCAGGTCATCTTCCTCCCTCAGCCTCCTGAGTAGCTGGGATTACAGGCACCCACCACCATGCCCAGCCAATTTTTTTTTTTTTTTT
>NW_016804837.1:31945-120096 GCF_001698545.2 Rhinopithecus bieti
AGCCAATTTTGTATTTTAGTGGAGATGGGGTTTCGCCATGTTGGCCAGGCTGGTCTGGAACTCCTGGCCTCAAGTGATCCACCCGCTTCGGCCTCCCAAAATGCTGGGATTACAGGCATGAGCCACCGTGCCTGGCCGAGAGGTAGAAGTTTTAATGTGATCAACTTAACGTGTTGATAGTTAGATTGCTGACACAACAAATATTTTCTTATGCCTTTGCTTTCCTCTCATACATAAGTAAAGTGAAGTATGAAAAAATGTTGAATCATGATACTAAAATAATCTCCCTGAACTGCCGCTGCTCCCACTCGATTACTATTCTGTCACGTGGTAGGTGCTATACACTTGTCAGAGAAAGAGTTATTCTATATATAGGCAAGAAAATAAAGTGTTTTGTGCCTGTCTCTAGAAGACCTTTTCGCCATGTTGGGAATACCATTGACAGGCCGAGGATGATGCCAAATTATGTTTTTCTTGGTCCAACAATTTTGTAGGATGTTGAATAATGGGTATTTAATTTATGGAAAAGGAAGTTTTCTCTTCCATAAAGACTGTGCTTGGAAGGGTAGATAAAGAACCGTTTATCTCTAATCCCTTCATCATAGATACAGAAACAGAAAAATAGAGTTTCTCTGGGTGTAAAACTATTTGCACATAAACCTTTGTTATCATCAAGGAAAACCAAATGGAATCTTTCAAATGGCAAAACAGTAATTGTTGAAAGCAAAAGGTCACACTAGATTAGTTTTATTGAAAAAAAAAGAAGTGATAAAAGCTTATTTCTCCCTTTCTAAAACTAATTAAAGAAGCAGATGAAAGGACTTTGCTGTTGTAAACACACTGTTCATTGGAGCAGGCTTCCATTCAATTTCATGCTGGGCTTGCTTAATTATCGTACAAAACACAATAATGAGGTTAGCAAACTTGTAGGAGCGTGAACATATGCATAAGCTGGGCTGTAGTTAAATTTTTGTTGAAAAAGTCAGAACAATTTTGATGGAAATATATTATTACTTAGATGGAGACGACCCATGAAAGCCTATATTGCTCCCAAATAAAGACTATCCTATTGCTTTATGTTTGTTCGTATTTGCATTCAGATCATCTTTCAGGAAAAAAAAAATTCTAAATGTTTTAACAACATGTTGAAAGATAAATATTTTGCTGTTTCTAGTGACTGCAGCTATGAATAATTCAAGTCTTGAGCATTTTGCCTGTGTTGTTATTTGAAGTAGAAATAACTGAAGGGACATGAAAAAGCTGCACTCTAGTCTGTATTATCCTGCCGCTCTTCTGTCACTTGTCAATCACTTAACCTTTCTGGGTCTTAGTGTTGTTTGTTTGCAACAGGCTTGCTTTAGAAAAGATGACCTGTTATTCTCTATTAAATTATATTTAGAAGCTAATATGTTCCTAAGGTGGCAGATATCTAGTTCCATTTACAAATTAGCTTAAAGATGACCACACCCAGATACAAAATTCCAAGTATTACAAGGAAGTATAGAGATACAATTGATGCATTTACTTTCACAGCTCTTATGTTTTATCTTATAATGAGCACATTCAGGTAAAATGTCCAGGGAAACGTATAACATCAGCAAGATAATGCACCACAGGGATCCTCTTTAATGGATTTGTGTCCCACATTTGCTACATTTTAATACATACACAAGAAAGGGTTTTTAAATGGTTCATTAAAATGCAGTCCACGGTTATTCTTATCTTTTAGTTTTATGCCAAAAGATTTGTTTTCAGAGCTTATATATTTGCTGGTGTTGTATAAGATACAACGGCCAAGTACAACAATTGTATTCCCATAGCTATGAAGTCAATTAAGTTTGAGCTGATGATTTAAGACAGTGTTTAAAGCATTTCTTACCTTAATTTCCAGTACATTTTCATTGCCCATTGAGATCATCACTGGCTTTTCAAAAGGCTTAAACACAGGATTATGTACATAAATGAGATCAAAGTATTTGGAAAGGATCCCATCTAACATGAAAAAGGCTTTGGTTTTCAGGGGGAGTTGCAGATTCAGCTGTTGCAGGGAAGGAGTGGTACAGCAGATTATCTCTGAATTAGAGCGATGCTGACATGCCTAGAGAAAGACACAATTATCCACTGTAAACAGAATACGGCTTGGCAACATTCAGAGCAACTTTATAATTCACCACTCCAATCAATTGAAAATATAGAGTTTTCGAAAAAAATCTGTATTTAACTTCTTAATGTTAGACTATACATTTCTGGAAACACGATACATGCAAAATTATCCAAACAACCCAACCTTCAAAGAAACACAGACCTCCACCTGCCCAGCATAAACCATGCTGATGTATCTGAAGCTGGCCCTCATCCCATCATTTTATTTTCCTTAAGAAGACAGGACAGTCACCTGGAGGAACTGCCCCTTGTTGTGTGAGGCAGGCAGGCAGACTGGGAGCTGGGCTTTGTGGGGTTAGAACGCTTTGGCTCCTCTCCTAGCTTTAACCCAAGCTATAGGAACAGAGGCAGGGCCCACACTAAATAACTCAGTTTCCTCATTTAGGAATTAAGATGAAAATGCTATTTACCACGTAGGATACCACATGGTAAAGTGCTTTGTAAAGTGCCAAGCACCATATGGTGAACATGATAATTAACTATGTAGTTAGGTAATCTTATTAGTGTGTTTTAAGCTATTAATTATTGAATGATAGGTTCTGTGCAAAATGCTTTACAAGGTTGGTCTCATTTAATTCTCATGATAATCCTATCAGTGGGTATTATGATTATGCACAGTTTACAAATTAAGAAACTGAGCTTTGCAAACTTATGTCATTAGACCAGGTCATACAGCTTGGAGTGGCAGAATAGCGAATATAAATCCTAGGCCATTAACTCCAAAATTCAACGTCTTCGCTCCCATGCTATCTTTTTGTCCATGACATATTTTATATTGAAACCTTTTCCTATGCTCTCTATTTTACAAAGCCTCTGCTATTATTATTTCATGCCCTTTCATGTCTCATTTCAAATCTTCCTCTTTGGAATTCTGATTTATGGAATTTTGGAAAATGTAGCTTCCTCTTGATTGTACTTAGACTAAACCAGCAACACATAGTGGTACATCTAAGGTTAACAGTTGCGTTTTTCCCCCAAGGAAAAGACAAACAAGCAACAACATCCCTTAGATTTCCTTTCCTTTGACAAGTATAGTTGGGGATAAAACAATTACTTTTGCCCACAATACAAAAGGACTCAGGATATACATAAAAGGACAAACAGAATTTGTTATTTGCTATTCTCTTTAAAAAATAATTAAAAAAAGATCTTACATTAAAAATGTTTATCAGCAGCAGATAAAACTTATAGAGACATAATATGGATAAAATTATATTATTGAGTTTTATATAAAATTAATATTATAATGCTAAAAGCTATTTATTCCTAATGGACATGAACAATTTTACTGTCATCACAATAATTGTTTACATAACAAGAAATCTGAGAACTACACACTAAACTGCAGGCTTCTGGGGCATAATGTACACGTTAACAAATTAATACACATTTTGTTATGAAGATGATTGCTTTTGTTTTGAAAGGATTACAGTTTATTGGACTTAAAGTTATTGTGGCTGGACCTATATATCTAAATCAGACCTGACCAAGAGTTTTTCCTTGTTAAATAATAAATGGGTTCAATTCATCATGGTCAGCTTTAAATTCTATAAGTGGCAGGGAACATGGAAGGAATACATATCTCTTTATAAAGTAGTTTTCACAAACGACAGTAAAATAAATAGCAAATAGTAAAATAGATCCACTGCATTTTTCACTCTTGTCCGATTCTAATGCATACTTCTACTGTACTAACATGTTTGTGGCTAAAACAACAGAAGTTTATATTTCCAGAAAAATAAACAAATAAGATGTTTATTGTCTACCATTGTTTGAATCATCCTTGGGATATGCAACTCTTATGTGTGACACCTAAAAAGTTTTTAATAAATATTTGATTACAAGTGAATGACTGAAGCTAAAAGGCATTCTGCGTGTCACCTTAATGCTAGTGAGGGAGAAGAAAGGAAATTCAGTCATTATCTTAATAATGTACGCTCAGCATTAATTCGATAAACTAATAATTTCTCAGATTTCTACTTTAAAAGGTCTCATACCAACACCAAAGAGGGTTACTGTTATTCTTACTTGGTTAATGAAAAATTGTTATGCTTTGTTGTGGAGAACTGATGTCCTTTAAATTAATAGCAGCGGTGCTCTAACTTTGTTTGTGGCCATGTGTTGGGATTGGTTTCAAAATCCTTTGCTTCATGTGGTGACTCCCTAGAGCACAATTTCTCAGGAATATGATAAAAATCTAATAATACTCTTTAGAGGTGATGCAATGTGGCTGATTGAGAAGGCCAAGAAAAATCTTATTTGAAATGACCTTATTATTTGGTGATTTGGCTTGACATTTTTAGCCCCAAATTGGTTTTTGTAATTAAAGAACATTGTGGCTTTAGTCTTCAAGAAATATTGGATGGGGAATCTAAAAGGAAGTGCTGTAATTCAATCTATCACCTGACCAATCAAGACCTTGCTTGAGCAAGAGCACTCAGAACTTTCATTCTGAGTTGAGCGCACAAGTCCAACTAGATTATGGTATTTTATACTAAAGAAAAACATCAACAAAATGTATGGAATCTTTGGAAATAACGCCAACCTTTCTAAGGTCTAAACTAAAACTACCACTTTAATGTGACCTATATAAAATAAGGATAGGTGGAGAAACAGCAAATAACATTCACACTTTAGGACATAACATAAATATTTGAATGCTCTTTTCTTGTTACTTGATAATGTGCTAACAAACGGACAAGAAGGATGGTAAGAAGAACAGGAGGCTGTAAGAAAGCATATGTCTGCTGCTTAGGAAGGCAAGAATACTGCTGCAACATCAGCGACTTTTTCCAAGGATTTTATTAGAGCAAAAGGGTCCATGTTCTATGATGCATTAAAAAGGGACTAGGGAAATGCCGTGATTTCCATTTGTACTGACTATCTGTAAAAACACTGCCTCAGGCCAGGCACAGTAGCTCACGCCTGTAATCCCAGCACTTTGGGAGGCCAAGGTGGGCAGATCATTTGAGGTCAGGAGTTCGAGACCAGCCTGGCCAACATGGTGAAACCTCGTCTCTACCAAAAAATACAAAAATTAGCCAGGAATGATGGCTCGTGCCTGTAGTCCTAGCTACTTGGGAGGCTGAGGTGGAGAATCACTTGAACCTGGGAGAGGGAAGTTACAGTGAGCCGAGATCATGCCATTGCACTCCAGCCTGGTTGACAGCGTGAGATACTGTCTCAAAAAAAACCCTCAAAACCAACCAACCAACAAACATAAAAAAAAAACGCTGTCTCAAATTGGTAATCTTCATTCTTGTCTAAACATTATATATGCATGTGTGTATGTGTATGTATTTTTTCCACATGGTTAGCCCAAGACTCTAGATAATTTCAGTTGTTAAATAAAAACTACTATTTGGCTACATTGCAAGGAAATTAACTAGCAAACCTTAAAGGCGAAACTGAAATGTCCCAGGTACCATGAAAGCCACGTGGTTAGAGGCAGAGATGCAGAGCTCTGAGTAGAACCATTGCTCAAAGGACTTACCACTGTAAAGTTCCTTCCTGCTTCATGCACATTTATGACCATCCTCGGGACACTAACTGAATGCAGGTTTTTCCCAACACCTGTTATTGTGCTCCCACCACTGGCAAAGTAAAATAGAAAATTGACAATATTGAGAGGTTCTTTCCACCAAGTACTGTAAGAGAGGGATTCAATTTAATCACCTGCATTGATTACAAGTCAGAGGCACAGTCAACATCAAATGGAAGTTCAAGGGTAACTATTCCTTGGAAACAACTTATTTAACTTGAAAATATTTTTTAAAATTCATATTTCATAAACTTAAGAAATGCATTTGTATTTTATTCACCGAATTACACAAAATAAATATTTCACTTCTCTGAAAAAAATACAAAGAAAACCAAACTTAATTATTGTTGCTAGACTGATAGAGTTAACGGAAACAAGGCAGATTGAACTGGGTCCAGTGAGATACCAATTCAAAGAGAGTCTGGCATAAAGAAAAGGACAAAAAAATACTCTAGAGGATGGAAGAAAAAAGGTGATTCCATTTCTTGGCACTAAGGTTAGTATAGAATTGATATGTACATAATGTAAGTGCATGTATACTATAATGCCACAGTAAACTATTGTGCTATAATCTGTTTAAATGTAACAGAGCAGGATAAAATACTTCTTGACATGAACTAGCATTGATGAGTCAAATTGTACTCAGAACCCGAAAGTAGTTTTCTCTCCTGAATTGGAAAGGCAGCCTTCAAAAGAAACACAACAGCGTCAAAGCCAGAGGTAAAACTGCAGTTCCTCTTGACTATCCTACAGCAAAATCATCCTGGTATTCATTATTTTCTTATACCCATCGGAAGCTTCTACTTACCTAATAAAAGATTTGGTTGGATGAATTTCATAGACAATGGGGTCTTCCCGGTAACTGAAGATGCTTGTCTCTCGGTTGGCTAAGTCAATTTTCAATTTAACAGCAAACTCAGTTGAAATGGTTTGGGCTGGGGTATAACATTCAAGAATACTGTTTGACACACTGAACAAAAAAAGTTAAGAAAATGAATCTTAGCTATTAGAGATACACATATTTTAGAATTATATCCATGAATCAAAAGGATATAACTCAATGGCTTCTAAGTGGGAATTTCCTGAGTGGAAGCCTTTTCTAGCGTAGGCTGTTTAATCCGACTGGATCCCAAACTTAAAAGTTTGGTGTAGAGAAGCTATCCTTCACTGGAAAACATTTGGGATTTAAAAAAAAAAACCTTTAAAGTACTTTTGGTACTTGATTAAACTGAGCTCTTCCAACTCTAAGAAGCAGAAACATAACTGCCTTCCAAACCCAGTCTTCCCCATTTCTTCCCTCCCCAGAGTGACTTAGTCTAATGACAAATCTTGATGAAAATGTTTATTTTAAATTATTGTCAATGACCAGACTCTCACAGCTCATAGTAAAGCTAAGATCCTAAGCTATAACAATAAAGAGGGTGGATGGGAAGACAAAACTGAAAAGTAGGATTGCTAAGAAAACAAGAGAAAGGAAGAAAATCAGCAAAAGGAATAGATGAATTTTGGAAGGAGGAAGTTTTGTCAGTAGGGGAGTAAACAAATAAACATCTTGATTTTTTTTTTCTCCACACACACACAAAACCAATCTGCTTAATTTTTAAGGTACAGATATTAATTGAAATTAATAGATGCAACAAAAAATAAATTTACAACACCTTTTAAAGTACATGTTTTCCACCAATTGAAATGTGTCTAGAATTCCCACTGTTTAGGTAATTTCCAGTTAAAGTAAGTAAAGTGCCACCAGCCATAGGGCCATATTTTGGCGAAATACTTGTTATTATAGGATCCTGGAGGGGAGATAAAAACAAAACAAAGTAACTTGTTCAGCTTATAATTCTAAATAGATTAAGTAAAAATCAAACATGATAGGACAGAATCTTCCTTACCACATAGGAGAATGTACTGTATTGTGTTGTCCCGTGGCCATTTGAAATAATTATGGACATATTGAAATGTTTATTCATGGCAGGACCAACTGTGCATTTCAATCTGGAAAAAAACCCAAAGTTTAATACATGACAAATCCAAGGCATTTTCTGGTTAGGTTGTTTTATAGGAAGTGACATTAACTCTAAATAGTGAGCTGACTGCTTTGAATAGCAAGCAGAGTTTCAAGATAAGCATTAAGGCCAAAAATTATACAACTCCATTTCTATATTATGATAAACTTTATTTTTATTTAAAAAGAGACAGGATCTTGCTCTGTCACACAGGCTGGAGGGCAGTGGCATGGTCATAGCTCACTGCAGCCTTGAACTCCTGGGCTCAAGGGATCCTCTGGACTCAGGAGTTGGAACTAGAGGTGCATGCCATGGCATCTGGTTAACTAAAAAAAAGTTCTTTTCTTTGGTAGAGATGGAGTCTCACTATGTTGCCCAGGCTGGTCTTGAATTCCTGGGCTCAGGTGATCCTCCTGCCTTGGCCTGCCAAAGTGCTGGGATCACAGGCATGAGCCACTGCACCCTGCCTATACTAAACTTTACATTAACTGTACTATAGTACTTATACAGAAAAACAGGAAATATTAGACCTTATCCATGCAGACCTCACCAACTGAATAGTGCATAATAATCTAAGTTTGGATAATATTAATATTTGGGGATAATGTTTGGTCTACTTCAGATAGATAGTATCTCAGTAGCATAGGAAACAATGGGCTAACTACGAATAGGCCAATCTCTTCATTAAACTATGTCAACAGGTACATTTCTGTGGTTATGCTTGTACATGCTAATTTAAATTACTTAAATGATAATGAAATTGTGATGGCATTCCATAGAATTATTTCTGAATGAATAATCATATTGTTCTGAAAAAATTTAAATACAATTTGATTTATTAAATAACTTTTTAAAGAAGAGAATGAATTCTGTTTTACTTTTACAGGTCCTGATTTATAATGCAACGATTAAGAGTTTTGGAGATTTTACAAGGGAGATTTCTAGAAAAAATTTGTTTTGCCATTCAGCTAACAAATATTACCTTCATTGGTGTTTTGGTCTCAGTAAAATGGATATATTTGGACCTTTGTGTAACCCTGAAATGAATTCAATTAGATATAAAATAACCATCTGATAGAATGGGTTCAACCATAAAACTTTAAATGTTTGCGTGTTGTTATTATGTGATAATGAATAATTTCTGGATTCTCTGATGATTATGGAATTCAAAGCTTGTAGAAGGGTACATGTAGAATACAGTAGAACAAGCACGGGTCTTGCATCAGAAGCTGATCAGAGCTGAGTCTGAAGGCTTATTCAGCTCTTACTCTCTGGATTACCTCTGCGAAGCCACACTTCACCTCTCTGAACTTCAGGTACCTCCTTTGTATTATAGGAATCATACTGCTCCCTCCCAGGCCCATGGGGATGGTTCAGTGAGATACAGCCCATATATTGCAGTGCCAGTAAATATAAGCTGAATATAAATTTTAACTCCTCTAAAAAAGTCTCAAACGTGTGATTCAGCTGCCTCACTACATTTCTGAGGTTTAGAAAGTGAATTTAAAAGAGAGGATCCATGCTGAGCTGTTTACTGATTTCTGTAGAAAAAGCCTTTGGAGACTCAACATTTGAAGACTCCAAGGATGGAGTGATCCTAACTAGTGCTACTCTCGCAAATCTACTCAGACAACACTTGAAGACTTGTCACATAAATGGTTGAGAAACTCCTAATTCTGGCCTCTTGTCTTCACCTAGGCCTTGTCACCTTTCTCTCTCTTCAAATCCAATGAGTAAATGGGATTGCAAGAACAAAACAGAACAGACCCACAAGGCATGTGACAGGCCAAGACCCTTTTTAGTTCAATAGATGAGCTTTTTGAGCAATTTTAAAACAAACATTCATTCAAAAACAAAACCTATTTTCCAAGCACACCCCAGCAAAGCGTTTTGAGATCCTTACGTATTCATCGTGCTCTCACTTAAAGTCAAGGTGCAGCTCTCATTTCCAAGGAGAACTCTAGTTTTCTTTAAATCAAATTTATTATTCCTCCGAAATCCAAAGTCCCAGCCACATATGGTCAGCCTTGTCCCTCCTTCAAGGGGTGCACTAGTTGGGAAAACCTACAAGGACAACATAGAACTTAAAAAAAATTCCAATATATTACAATTTTTCATATATGTGGAAAACAAACAAACAAAATGTATATCCTTAAATAGTCTGAAATTCTTTCATTTTCCCACAATTTAGTAAAAATTTAATTTTCACTAAAGGAAAAAGGGTCACAAATTTCAGAGCATCTGGAACAAACATTAAAACTACATGACATGCTAATGAAACAAGTTGTTTTCAGGAGATCCAAAGATGGGGCAAAGAGCAGATGCAGCTTGGTAGGTATAAAGAGCCTTTTCGAGTCCCTCTGTTTTGTCTTCTTTTCTCTTTTCTTTTCTTTTCTTCTCTTTTCTCCTCGCCTTCCTCCTGTCCTTCCTCCTTCCTTCCTTCCTTGCCTTCCTTCCTTCCTTCCTTCTCTCTTGCTTGGGCTTTCGCTTCTTCTCTCCTCTCTCCTTCCTTCCTCTCCTTCCTTTCCTTCCTTCGCTTCCTTCGCGTGTCCTTCCTTTCCGCTTGCCTTCCTTCCTTCCTTCGCTTCCTTCCTTCCTTCTTTCCTTCCTTTTCTTTCCGTTCTTTCTTTCTTTTTTTCTTTTTTTTGAGATAGAGTCTGGCTCTGTTGTTGAAGCTGGAGTGCAGTGGTGTGATCATGGCTCACTGCAGCCTCAACCTCCCGAACTCAAGCAATCCTCCCACATTAGCCTCCTGAGTAGCTGGGATCACAGGTGTGGGCCACTATGCTTGGCTAATTTTTTTTTTCTAGAGACAGGGTCTCACTATGTTGCCCAGGCTGGTCTCAAACTGCTGGGCTCAAGTGATCCTCCTGCCTTGGCCTCCCAAAGTGCTAGGGTTACAAGCATGAGCCATTGGACCTGGCCTTTTTTGGGCCATTCTGAAGTGAATTAATCTTCTAGTGCTCTTTTGCACAGGAGTAGAAACACATTGGGCCCAGACTTTTACTTGCTCATAACTCTGATTGTAACTCTTCATCAGCCTTCAGACTGAGCTCTGATCAAACTCCTTCAGGTGCCCTATAAGCCAAAGTCCAGCCATTATATGCCTTGCTCTGTGCGCTGGTTGTGTGCACTACATTCTTGTTGCTATGGTATTCCCCAGCCAGAGACAAAAGTTGCACAGTAAAAATACTTCATTTGGTATCCAATGTTTGCTCAGTTGCATTCAGCAGCTAGCATAGTATGAAACACATGGATGGTTTTTTAGTACATATCTGCCATTCATTCATTCATTCATTCATTCTTTACTTATTTATTTTTAGAGATGGGGGTCTCACGCTTGCCCAGTGTGGAGTGCAGTGGCATAGTCCTAGCTCACTGCAGCCTCAAACTCCTGGTCTCAAGCAATCCTCCTGCCTCAGCCTCTCTGGTAGACAGGAATACAGGTGTGCGCCACCTCACCCAGCTAATTTTTCAATTTTCTGTAGAGATGGGGTCTTGTGATGCTGCCCAGGTTTCATTCATTATTTATTAATAAAGCACCTCCTACGCGCCAGGCACCAACAAAAGAATACGTGAATCTACTTCTTTATACCTATTAGTTCACATTTATTAATGACTGAAGATTTTTCTTTGTTCTTTAAGTATGGTCACTATTTGATGTATACCAGGCTGGTTAGTTGACACACTCAGCCTTTTAAAAATTATATAATATTTAATACATATGTTGTTTCTTTTAGAAATAGATAAAAACAGAACCAGAGAGGGCCCATAATCAGTATTATAAGAATTTTCCTAATTATCTTCATTGGCATTGTTTTACATCTCATTTTAGGATTAAATTTTCCCCAATGGTTGATGTTAAGTAAATAACAGGCTCATTTTATTATTGCAGACTCATTTTTGGTGTGCTATCAATGGATTTATTGCTAAAACTTGGTCAGTCATGATTTAAGACAGCATTAGGCACCTATGAAGTGTGTAAGATAATTGCTCTCAGCCTAAAACTATTAAAACAAAACACATTTCCAAGTTAAAAATAAGCTTCTTCTCAGCAGCTTTGTGACAATTGAGAAAGGAAATGCTCTTTTGGGGGTGGGGACATATTGTAAATTGTGCTGTAAAGTACAATGGTGGGAAAACTAAGATAGAGGCAACTCAAGAACCAGTAAAGGTATTTGCTAAAGCTCCATTTGTGAACATCTAAAAGTGATTCTTTTACAATTAAGAAGGGCTTTTAGCCAAATTCAGACTTGCAAACATTTCCATCCTTCCTAAGTAAATAATTGCAAACAAAAGTCTTAACTTACCCTTGTTATCAAATCCCTTTAAAGTTTTAGCGTAAAGCTTTTATGATAGCCATTTTACCCATAAAAATGCATTACACAGTTGTGCCTTTCCTGAAAATTTACCTCATCCATGTCTAGCCAAATGAGAGCTACTAGAAAAATAAATCTGTTTATTATTATTATGGTAGAAATCCAGTAGGAGAGAACAAGACATCCAACCCTCCCAGGTCTCTCTTCAGCCTGAGGCAGTCACACAGCTGCTGCAGGCTCTTCTAATGAGGAGGCTTCCCCACTGAAAACAGCTGCCCAAGGCTGATGTTGGCCTGATTCCACTGCCTACATGCCATCTTTCTATGTACAAACTGAAGTCTGTCACTCTACACATATCATCACCACTTTCTATAAAAGGCAAAGGGATTGGATGATGATTTGAGAAAAGATGCAGAGAGCTGTGCAACTGGGGCACTGGCAATAGGAAGAGATACTATAAGCCCTCTGCTAGCCCCTCAGTCAGGATCCAAAAGGCTGGCTCTACTTAGCTTTTCTCTCTGGGCTGGGCATTTTCCCCTTAGCTTATAGGGTAACCTTTACCCTTCTAGGGAAAAAGGAAGGAAGCAGTTGTGAACTACACACCCTTGGATAGACCCAACAATGGCTGGCAAACTCTGAGTTATCCTGAAGGGCAGAGAAACTCTGTGGGCAGGAAATGAGCGTCCGGCATAAAGCCACAGAGGCTGGGTCTCCTACCTGTCTGGATAGGGGAGATACAGTCACAAAAGTAGCCCTTGTCTTTTCACAGGTGAAAGATCACATCACTGATGGGTCCATTCCAACAGTATTTTAAATGATCATATTTTCAAAACCCATTAGGATAAAACATGAGAAAACTAAAAAACAAAAACCAAACAGAACAAAAAAACTCCAAACGGGGTTTCCTTTCCTCTTTAGTAGAGGTCACAAATATATTTACTGGTAGCAGTATATTGCCTGCCTCCCCTCCTACCCCCATATAATACTGCTTTTCTGAGTATTCTTATCAATTAATAGTTCTATGGTCTCACTGGGGTTGAATTTTCAACCCTACAAGATACGATAACTTCGTCCTAATACATTCAGAATACATTAAAAAGTACTCTCCCTTTTCTGAAGCATTTCTCATTGCTCTTTAAGTATGAGATCAGATACCATATTTGAAACAAAATAATGAGCTTTCAATCCTGAAATCTGTCATATCTAGAACTGCAAAGAATTTTAGCCACTGAACATCCTATACCTTGAAAAGCAGGTTAACTTGCAAGTATTAGAAAGTGAAACTCTATACATTAGCTGGATTTTGTGCCTGCAAAGTTGAAGACACTTAAGATTATCTGTCATCTACATTAGGTATTTCTCCTAATGCTATCCCTCCCGTAGATCCCCACCACCCGACAGGCCCCTAGTGTGATGTTTCCCTCCCTGTGTCCATGTGCTCTCATGGCTCAACTCCCACTTGTGAGTGAGAACATGCGGTGTTTGGTTTTCTGTTCCTGTGTTAGCTTGCTGGGAATTATGGTTTCCAGCTTCATCCATGTCCCTGCAAAGGACTCATCCTTTTTTATGGCTGCATAGTATTCCATGGCATATATGTGCTGTATTTTCTTTATCCAGTCTATCATTCATGGGCATTTGGGTTGGTTCCAAGTCTGCTATTGTGAGTAGTGCTGCAATAAACATACGTGTGCATGTATCTTTATAGAAGAATAATTTATAATCCTTTGGGTATATACCTAGTAATGGGACTGCTGGGTCAAATGGTATTTCTGGTTCTAGATCCTTGAGGAAACGTCACACTGTTCTCCACAATGGTTGAACTAATTTACACTCCCACCAACAGTGTAAAAGTGTTCCCTATTTCTCCACATCCTTTCCAGCATCTGTTGTTTCCTGACTTTTTAATGATTGCCATTCTAATTGGTGGGAGATGGGATCTCACCGTGGTTTTGATTTGCATTTCTCTAATGACCAGTGATGATGAACTTTTTTTTCACATGTTTGTTGGCTGCCTAAATGTCTTCTTTTGAGCAGTGTCTGTTTATATCCTTGGCACACTCTTTGATTTTTTTTTTCTTGTAAATTTGTTTAAGTTCCTTGTAGATTTTGGATATTAGTCCTTTGTCAGATGAATACATTGCAACAATTTTCTCCCATTCCGTAGGTTGCCTGTTCACTCTGATGATAGTTTCTTTTGTTGTGCAGAAGCTCTTTAATTAGATCCCATTTGTCAGTTTTGGCTTTTGTTGCCATTGCTTTTGCTGTTTTAGTCATGAAGCTTTGCCCATGCCTATGTCCTGAATGGTATTGCCTAGGTATTCTTCCAGGGTTTTTATGGTTTTTAGGTCCTATGTTTAAGTCTTTAACCTATTTTGAGTTAATTTTTGTATAAGGTGTAAGGAAGGGGTCCAGTTTCAGTTTTCTGCATATGGCTAGCCAGTCTTCCCAACATCATTTATTAAATAGGGAATCCTTTCTCCATTTCTTGTTTTCATCTGGTTTGTCAAAGGTAGATGGTTGTAGATGTGTGGTGTTATTTCTGAGGCCTCTGTTCTGTTCCATTGGTCTATATATCTGTTTTAGTACCAGTACCACACTGTTTTGGTTACTGTAAACTTGTAGTATAGTTTGAAGTCAGGTAGTATGATGCCTCTAGTTTTGTTCTTTTTGCTTAGGATTGTCTTGGCTATGAGGGCTCTTTTTTGGTTACATATGAAATTTAAAGTAGTTTTTTCGAATTCTGTGAAGAAAGTCAGTCAATGGTAGCTTTATGGGGATGGCATTGAATCTATAAATTACTTTGGGCAATATGTCCATTTTCATGATATTGAGTCTTCTATCTATGAGCATGGAATGTTTGTCCATTTGCTTGTGTCCTCTCTTATTTCCTTGGGTAGTGGTTTGTAGTTCTTGAAGAGGTCCTTTACATCCCTTGTAAGTTGTATTCCTAGGTATTCTATTCTCTTTCTAGTAATTGTGGATGGGAGTTCACTCATGATTTGGCTCTCTGTTTGTCGATTGTTGGTGTATAGGAATGCTTGTGATTTTTGCACATTGATTTTGTATCCTGAGAATTTGCTGAAGTTGCTTATCAGTTTAAGGAGGTTTTGGGCTGAGACGATGGGGTTTTCTAAATATACAATCATGTCATCTGCAAACAGAGATAATTTGACTTCCTCTTTTCCTATCTGAATACCCTTCATTTATTTCCCCTGCCTGATTGCCCTGGCCAGAACTTCCAATGTTATGTTGAATAGGAGGGGTGAGAGAGGGTATCCTTGTCTTGTGCCGGTTTTCAAATGTAATGCTTCCAGCTTTTGCCCATTCAGTATGATATTGGCTGTGGGTTTGTCATAAATAGCTCCTATTATTTTGAGATACGTTCCATCAATACCTAGTTTATTGAGAGTTTTAACATGAAGGGGTGTTGAATTTTATTGAAGGCTTTTCTGCATCTATTGAGATAATCATGTGGTTTTTGTCATTGGTTCTATTTATGTGATGGATTATATTTATTAATTTGCCTATGTTGAACCAACCTTGCATCCCAGGGATGAAGCTGACTTGATTGTGGTAGATAAGCTTTTTGGCGTGCTGCTGGATTTGGTTTGCCAGTATTTTATTGAGGATGTTCTCATCAATGTTCATCAGGGATATTGGTCCGAAATTTTCTTTTTTTGTGTTGTGTCTCTGCCTGGTTTTGGTGTTAGGATGATGCTGGCCTCATTAAACGAGTTAGGGAGGAGTCCCTTTTTTTCCTATTGTTTGGAATAGTTTCAGAAGGAATGGTACCAGTTCCTCTTTGTACCTCAGGTAGAATTCAGCTGTGAATCTGTCTGGTCCTGGGCTTTTTTTTTGTTGGTAGGTTATTAATTACTGCCTCAATTTCAGAACTTGTTATTAGTCTATTCAGGGATTTGACTTCTTGCTAGTTTAGTCTTGGGAGGTTGTATGTGTCCAGGAATTTATCCATCTCTTCTAAATTTTCTAGTTATTGGCATGGCGATGTTTATAGTATTCTCTGATGGTAGTTTGTATTTCTGTGGGATCAGTGGTGATATCCCCTTTATCATTTTGTATTGTGTTTATTTGATTCTTCTCTCTTTTCTTCTTGATGATTCTGGCTAGCAGTCTATCAATTTTGTTGAGCTTTTCAGAAAACCAGCTCCTGGGGTTTTTCATGTCTCTAAGTCCTTCAGTTCTGCTCTGATCTTAGTTATTTCTTGTCTTTTGCTAGCTTTTGAATTTGTTTGGTCTTGCTTCTCTAGTTCTTTTAATTGTGATGTTAGGGTGTTGATTTTAGATCTTTCCCACTTTCTCCTGTGGGCATTTAGTGCTACAAATTTCCCTCGAAATACTGTTTTAGCTGTGTCCCAGAGATTCTGATATGTTGTATCTTTGTCTTTGTTCTCACTGGTTTCAAAGAATTTATTTATTTCTGCCTTAATTTTGTTATTTACCTTGAAAAATAATGAATGTACCAGTTATTTACCCAGTAGTCATTCAGGAGCAGGTTGTTCAGTTTCCATGTAGTTGTGTGGTTTTCAGTGAGTTACTTAATCTTGAGTCCTAATTTGATTGTAGTGTGGTGTGAGAGACTGTTTGTTTGCATTTGCTGAGGAGTGTTTTACTTCCAATTATGTGGTCAATTTTAGAATAAGTGCAATGTGGTGCTGAGAAGAATGTATATTCTTTTGATTTGGAATGGAGAGTTCTGTAGATGTCTATTAGGTCTGCTTGGTCCAGAGCTGAGTTCAAGTCCTGAATACCTTTGTTAATCTTCTGTCTCATTGATCTGTCTAATATTGACAGTGGGGGGTTAAAGTCTCCCACTGTTATTGTGTGGGAGTCTAAGTCTCTGAGGACTTGCTTATGAATCTGGGTGCTCCTGTATTGGGTGCATATGCATTTAGGAGAGTTAGCTCTTCTGGTTGTGTTGATCCCTTTACCATTATGTAATGACCTTCTTTGTCTTTTTGATCTTTGTTGGTTTAAAGTCTGTTTTTTCAGAGACTAGGATTGCAATCCCTGCTTTTTTGCTTTCCATCTACTTGGCAAATTTTCCTCCATCCCTTTATTTTGAGCCTATGTGTGCCTTTGCACGTGAGATGGGTCTCTTGAATATAGCACACCAATGGGTCTTGACTCTTTATCCAATTTGCCAGTCTGTGTCTTTTAATTGGGGCATTTAGCCTATTTACATTTAAGGTTAATAGTGTTATGTGTGAATTTGATCCTAGCTGGTTATTTTGCCCATTAGTTGATGCAGTTTCTTCATAGAGTCAATGGTCTATACAATTTGGTATGTTTCTGCAGTGGCTGGTACCAATTTTTCCTTTTCATATTTGTGCTTCCTTCAGGAGCTCTTGTAAGGCAGGCCTGATGGTGACAAAATCTCTCACCATTTGCTTGTCTGTAAAGGATTTTATTTCTCCTTCACTTATGAAGTTTAGTTTGGTTGGATATGAAATTCTGGGTAGGAAATTATTTTCTTGTGCTGAATATTGGCCCCCACTCTCTTCTGGCTTGTAGGGTTTCTGTAGAGAGATCCAATGTTAGTCTGATGGGCTTCCCTTTGTGAGTAACCTGACTTTTATCTCTGGCTGCCCTTAACATTTTTACCATCATTTCAACCTTGGTGAATCTGACGATTGTGTGTCTTGGGGTTGCTCTTTTCAAGGAGTATCTTTGTGGTGTTCTCTGTATTTCCTGAATTTGAATGTTGGCCTGTCTTGCTAGGTTGGGGAAGTTCTCCTGGATGGTATTCTGAAGAGTGTTTTCCAAATTGGTTCCATTCTCCCCTTTACTTTGAGGTACAACCAAGCAAATGTAGGTTTGGTCTTTTCATATAGTCTCATATTTCTTGGAGGTTTTGTTCATTCCTTTTCATTCTTTTTTTCTCTAATCTTGTCTTCACACTTTATTTCATTAAGTTGATATTCAATCTCTGATATCCTTTCTTTTACTTGATTTATTTGGCTATTGATACTTGTGTATGCTTCATGAAGTTCTTATGCAGTGTTTTTCAGCTCCATCAGGTCATTTATGTTCTTCTCTAAACCGGTTATTCTAGTTAGCAATTCCTCTAACTTTTTTTCAAGGTTCTTAGCTTCCTTGTATTGGGTTAGAACATGCTCCTTTAGCTTGCAGGAGTTTGTTATTATCCACCTTCTGAAGCCTNTGTCTTGCTAGGTTGGGGAAGTTCTCCTGGATGGTATTCTGAAGAGTGTTTTCCAAATTGGTTCCATTCTCCCCTTTACTTTGAGGTACAACCAAGCAAATGTAGGTTTGGTCTTTTCATATAGTCTCATATTTCTTGGAGGTTTTGTTCATTCCTTTTCATTCTTTTTTTCTCTAATCTTGTCTTCACACTTTATTTCATTAAGTTGATATTCAATCTCTGATATCCTTTCTTTTACTTGATTTATTTGGCTATTGATACTTGTGTATGCTTCATGAAGTTCTTATGCAGTGTTTTCAGCTCCATCAGGTCATTTATGTTCTTCTCTAAACCGGTTATTCTAGTTAGCAATTCCTCTAACTTTTTTTCAAGGTTCTTAGCTTCCTTGTATTGGGTTAGAACATGCTCCTTTAGCTTGCAGGAGTTTGTTATTATCCACCTTCTGAAGCCTGTTGCTGTCAATTTGCCAAACTCATTCTCCTTCCAATTTTGTTTCCTCATTGGCAAGGAGTTGTGATCTTTTGGAGGAGAAGAGGTGGTCTGGTTTTGGAATTTTAAGCCTTTTGCGCTGGTTTTCCTCATCTTCATGGATTCATCAACCTTTGGTCTTTGATGTTGGTGACCTTTGAATAACGTTTTATGTGGATGTTCTTTTTGTTTATGTTGATGCTATTCCTTTCTGTTTGTTAGTTTTTCTTCTGACAGTCAGGCCCCACTGCTGCAGGTTTTCTGGAGTTTGCTGGAGGTCCACTCCAGACCCTGTTTGCCGGGGTATCACCAGCAGAGGCTGTAGAACAGCAAAGATTGCTGCCTATTCCTTCCTCTGAGAGCTTCATCCCAGAGGGGTGCCCACCAGATGCCAGCCAGAGCTCTCCTGTGTCAGGTGTCTGTCGACCCCCACTGGGAGGTGTCTCCCAGTCAGGAGGCACAGGGGTCAGGGACCCACTTGAGGAGGCAATCTGTCCCTTAGCAGAGCTAGAGTGCTGTGCTGGGAGATTTGCTGCTGTCTTCAGAGTTGGCAGGCAGGAACATTTAAGTCTGCTGAAGCTGCACCCTTTACACTGTGAGGGGAAAATCACCTACTCAAGCCTCAGTAATGGCAGATGCCCCTCCCCCCACCAAGCTCCCAGGTCAACTTCATATTGCTGTGCTGGCAGTGAGAATTTCAAACCAGTGCATCTTAGCTTGCTGGGCTCTGTAGGGGTGGGATCCTCTGAGCTAGACCACTTGGCTCCCTGGCTTCAGCCCCCTTTCCAGGGGAGTGAATGGTTCTGTCTTGCTGGCATTCCAGGTGCCACTGGGGTATGAAAAAAAACCTCCTGCAGCTAGCTCAGTGTCTGCCCAAATGGCCGCCCAGTTTTGTGCTTGAAACCCAGGGCCCTGGTGGAGTAGGCACATGAGGGAATCTCCTGGTCTGTGGTTTGCCAAAACCATAGGAAAAGTGTAGTATCTGGGCTGGAATGCGCCATTCCTCACAGCACCATCCCTCAAGGCTTCCCTTGGCTAAGGGAGGGAGTTCCCTGATCCCTTGCCCTTCCCAGGTGAGGCGACATCCCATCCCACTTCAGCTCAACCTCCGTGGGCTGCACCCACTGTCTAACCAGTCCCAATGAGATGAGCCGGGTACCTCTGTTGGAAATGCAGAAATCACCCACCTTCTGCATTGATCTTGCTGGCAGCTGCAGACCAAACCTGTTCCTATGTGACCATCTTGACAGCCACCTTGAATCTGTCTTATTTTTTGCAGGAAGAATGCTAACTGTCATGGTCTACTGCAGCATGAAATCTTCCTAACAACTATGAACCTAGAGGGATTTATGGACTCAGCTGCCCTACCTTCCCAACTGCAGCTTAAGCCTCACTGACCTGTGCATGGAAGCATGCAACCTTTGAGAATCATCAACTATAGAATGCTAGAGTTAGGAAGGGTGAGAGAGGAGGGAGATTTAAATATTGCAAGAGATTCTCTGGTTCCAGAACATTCTGAAATATTTACTTTATTTTTAAGCATTTTAGTATAGCTTTTATGCTTAGTAAAAGGAAGCACATTAGTTAAATGAAAGGTTTCATTTGAACAGGTTATCAAACCATTTTCTCTACTTAAAATACCAGCTTGGTTATTTTTGAAATGAAATTCTTGTGATTTAATTGCATGGGCACACACATATATTTTCCATATCTATTTCATGGAATAGCAGAGTTCAGATTCCTAGTGTCTCAAATTGCTGAGGTTGTGTGTTTATAAAAGTATAAAATTGCACATGGTTCCAAAAGTATGCTGAACAACAAAAAAGTGCATAAATACTACAGTATACATTTGTTTTCTTACTGTATTTTTAGTTTATTCTCTGGTCGATCAAGCTAAGTCTTAATAACCGTGTCACACCTAACAGAAAATAACTTTGTTTAAAACCCAGTCACCCACTACAAGTCTTGCTCCAAACTGTAACTAAATGAAAACAGCCATGCACTCAGGGGTGGTTCTTGTTCAGACTTGCACATTTTGTTTACTTGGGCATGAACCAGGTGACCGAGACCTTTAACTCGAATCTTTCCTAAGAACTATTTACTAAAGTCCAACTTTTCCACAAGCAGGCAGAGAAAAATACATGCTGAGTTCTCACCAGGGAAGTGTTTTTAAGCAAGATGTTTTGGACCAAGAAATTTTTTTTAAATTGCATGGAGATTTTCACAGTGCCAAATATATGCTTAAGCAACTAAGGCAATGGAGTTAGCATGGCTGCGATGTTAGAGCTGATGTCCATTGCCAGAAACTGAGTTCTCTATCAGCAAGAGATATGCTTGTCTTGTTCTGGACTATATCTCCCCACGGACAAGAGGGCAGCCTGCTAAATGGCACGCACTCAATAAATATTTTCAGAATGAATTAAAGAGTGACATGGCTTACAGAAGTATAGACGTTAGTATAGTCATCAGTTGAGCCTTTGCTTTTTTTCTGCGAGCACTGAAGGAAGACTCACAGCCACCCATGGGTGTTGAACCTCCACCTGCCTCCCACATCACCCTGGGAAATAATCTTCAGTCTCATCTGTGAACAGACTAGGCCACCATCTATGCACCAGACAGGAAGAAAACTGTCCTGTGTGCCCCAACATGGCAGGGATCACCAGTTTGCAGGGTTCAGTTCAGGGTTCCCGGATATGCCATGAGCAGATCTGTTTCTGTGATGGAGGCTCATGTCTGGGCACTTGACAGATAAAGGAAGTGGCGAGGAATCAGAGAGTGGGTGAGTCAGGAGGGAACAGGCCCCACTGTGAGAAAATGGGGAGCACTGTTGCTTATTCGCCATCATTCTTTTATTCACACGGCACTAAAGGTGAGCAGCTGCCCAGGGAGAGAACCTAGACAATGTGAAGCAAGTACTTCAGCTGCAGGACGCGGGGGGATGCCCAAACACCGCCCCCCGCCCACCCCAGGGATAAAGCCATGAGGGAGATGGTGCTTTGGATGACTCACAGCTAAATAAGTAAATTGAGTTTTTAATTTTTTTTCATTAGTGGGATTGGTATCAAAAAACAGACAAACAAACAAAAAACATGTATGCCAGCTGTTAGAGATTCCTACCTTGTAGATTGCAGGCAGACAGATCTGTTGAGTCCATGTCCCACTGGGGCAGTCCTCCGATCGCACACATTTGTCGTGGCACCAGCCACACTGAACAAACGGTGGGGCAGAGAGGCACTGACTGCAGGACTGGAAATGTCTGCAGCCCAAGCCATTCAATGGGATCTTGGTGATCTGTGAAGAGAAGGGGTGGAAAGGGCTTCCAGAGGGGTATCTAGTTTGTTCATTAATTACAAAGCAAGTACACAAAAGGTACACGTAAATATCATTTGATAGAATTTACTAGACTTAGCACCTATGTGTGCAAATCATGTCATAACAGTGATTACAATATTAAAAATCTGATTCCTTCCTTTCCTCTATTGTTAGCAGGTATGTGAAAAAGTAACATTATTGTCCAGTGAGCACAGCATTGTCATGCAACATTAGAGGTTCTACATAGTAGGGACATTGTGCCCTGTCTGAGATGATTTTAAAATAACAAGACAGTATAATTTAAGTGATGGGAACACACTCTCGAACCTCTGGAAAATTCTAAGTAAGGCTGCATATCATTCCGGCATCAAGATGCACATTCTTCTCTAGGAGAAAAGGGATTGTTGGTTGGAGTCGGATTCCAATGTACATTTCCAGGATTTATCTGCCTGCACTAGAGTTCTGCCATTAGGACTGTAATTCTCATTCTGTGTATTTGTTTTTCTTGTTGAGAAATATAGGACAAAAGGAGAAGTTTTGAAAAAGACTTCCCTTAGGTCTAGTCTTCCTTGAATAACAAATTAACTCGATTTCAGAAAATCTCTGGAATACTCACTAAAGAACCTAATGGAGGAGGGGTAAATTTAAGATGAAGAGAGATGTTATAAAGGGCCAAATGACACTGGTTGTAAACATCCATTTGGGAAAAACCACATCTATGGAAATTCCCTGTGAGAACAGCTTACCTTCTTCCCTGTGACAACCAGTGTGTAGCCATTCTGGTTTAATGGATGCTCCACGATCACTTCTGGAGACACCGGGTGAGAGTCCAGGAGAAAATTCACATGAGGGGTTGATGGTCCTGATCGAGAAACCACAACCTAAAAAGCAAAAAAGTTATAACATCCTTATTCCAACAAGCTCAGTTTAAATATAAGTGGAAAATGTGGATGATAATGGTAATAACAGATTAGCAGCAGGGCTTGTGGGTGTTTGAACTAAAGACCCAACAGTTCCTCTCATTGTAAATCAATATGCCATCTTCTAATCTCTTGCCTTGAAGTCAAATTATCTGAACCCCCAAGACAGACTTTGCCTATGGTCTTTTAATGGTTTCAAGGGAAGGAGATCTTTCAATCAATTGGCAACACATACAGACAAATCCCTGCAATTGTATTGGGAAATGGAGGAACAAAAACTCTCTCCAGAAAGAAGACACCACACATGCTACAAAGATTCTGGATTATTTTTTAAATCTATCCTCTTAATCCTCCCCGCCAGGCTGTTTCCCTTGACGTAATGGTTAAGAGTAGTGGACGCGGAGACTGGAATACTGGAGCTAGTTCCAGCTGTGCTACTCTTAAGCCACATTTATAGATCTTTTCAGGTCAAAACAGGCCCCAGCTACTTTGAAATGATGTGCTGTATTTTTTATAAACCACTGTCCCACGATATATTATTACTTGGATTATAAAACTCTGCTTCTTGGTCTGGCTTTAAAATAAGGTCTGATGGTTTTAACAATGCCTGAGAAATGAGGTTTGATGATTGATGTCAGTTTTGCTCTCAGGTATTTAAAATTTGGGATGTTTCCCAGCTATCTAATTTCCATCTGTCCTGTTCCTAGAACCCAGTAATAATAAAGTTCAGAAAGCGTGATTGACAACAATTGGGATAAAATCCGAATGATTATCTTAGATGAACACTTAGATTTTTAGGAGGGTGTTGGAGTTCTCAGAGAAACTTTCACTCTTAAGTAGGCCACTGGGTTGCATATACATGAAGGTGGAGGAGGCTCAGCACAGCCCTAGACATGAATTAGGCAACTGTGAAATTGCTTAACATCTCTAATAGTCTTCTACATTTCATTGAATGCGCATTTACTCGCAGTAGGTATGAAATCACAGGACAAACAAGGGCATCTGTGCGATTACGATCACATAGTCACTACCTCTACCTCAGCTTTCTCATTCATATAATGGGAATGAAAATTACAGGAATAATTAACTGCTTTGTACTCTAACAAACACATACAACATATAAATGTCCTGGGGAACAATTGTGAATCTTTTCTTCAGCACCATAAAGGAGCCAAGTAGCCTGAAGCAATTTGGGAAGATTCTCAAAGTACCTAATTTGTTCTCAGAGAGTAGATTGTTGATAGAGAAACTAACCAAGCCGTACATACAGCCGTAAAAGTTAAACATCATGACATTTGTGCTCTAATGTTTGTTCTACCCTAAACACTCAATGCTTTCAAAACATCTCCATTAAAAAGGGTGGTTATATTTGCACAGAAGTTAAGTGATGGATCAAGGGTCACTTGGTCAGGATGGGAAAGGTTGGAAACTATTGTTATTTCCTAAATTTAGGGCCCAATAGGTATTGGTGATCTTTGCAGGCAAAGTGAACAGAAATTCAATTACCAGTCCCACCTTCCTTTGGGTGCTGGTTACAAGCAGAATATCAGATGTCACACTTCCAAAGCTTCTATTTCAAATTATCCAGATTTTGGTTACCCAATATTGCAATCTTAACTCCCTTCTGGTGCTCACCACGTCTCATTTTTCCTATCCTCCCTCCCAGTACCCCCCATATTTCTTTGGCTGTTGCCAATCACTTCAAACTGCAAAAGTAAAACAAAACACAAAACACAAAACAAAAACAAAAACACAAAAGCAAAAAAACTCCTTTTCTCACACATAGGTCAAAAGCAACACAGAACACCAGTCTGTCTTAATACCCTGACTTTGTTTTCCATCTCATTCTGTGCTTTGCACTTCACTGAAGATTATTCATTACTATGAACCTTGCAATGGACATCTGCATTTTGTGTCTGTCTCCCTGGTTTTCTCCATTCTACTTAGACCAGCTACAAAACAGTCACCTCCTACGGCTCTTTTTTTCCTCCTACCTTCTTGCTCTCTTTAATACCATTTCCTGAATCTATAATAAGCAATCCCTTCTTAATTACTAGGTCATCATCTGTGACTTTATGAAATATCTGAACCCCATCCAGATAGTCCTTTCCCAGAAAGAATTAACCTTTCTCTTTCTTTTTGGAAGCTCTTTGCATCTCTGGACTTGGATTGATTGATATGTGTATCCTCTGTTAAAGAGCTTTGTCTGAAGAGCACCAAATGTATGGTACTTTCATAACAGGTAACTGAGTCACACATTGTGCTAAGTGCTTTAAATGGAGATTTTGTTTACTCCTCACAATAACCCTATAAGGTAGGTACTATTATTTTCCTTAAAGAAAAATACAACATAGAATTTCAGCTAGAAAGTACAAGAGTCAGATTTCCACAGAGCTTTATCTGAGGCCAGAATCCATGTGCTTGACCTCTTAAACACTCAACTGCTAGGCCTTTGGAGCACCAGAGTAAATACCATTGAAAAAGCTTCAACTCTGAGCTCCCAAGAGCCACTCGTGAGTAAAAGTACTAAAACAAATTTCACAATGTATTTGCCTTGCCAGTTACTCTGTGTTTCAGTAATTTTTGCTGCACAAGTTAAGTGTGCCTAAGGAGAAAGTCTCTGCGTCTAAATAGTTTTTGATGGCATAGAGAAAATGCTACTAGTACACTTCACCAAGCTCTACTTTTGATCATGAGTTAGCATGAGTGTTGCTTGCTATAGAAAATGGGATGAAGATGAGAAGACAGGAAGGCACATGGAAAAGTGAGGTGACTTGGAAATGAGAATGCCATTTGGAATTTTGCACAGAGGTTGTACCGCAGATGCAAATGCCTTTTAGTTGATCATTAGCCCGTTCTCTGCAGGGATACCTACTGCTGTAAATGTTTTTCTACCCTTAATTCTTTTCCTTCTCTTATTGCTAGGATTCTAAATAATCGATTAACCACTTTAACTCTCAAAATACCCTTGAAGCAATGCGTACCAGAAATTAGGAGTTCCTTTTGGTTGTCATGGAGATATTTCTAGGGACAGAACTAAATTTGGCATGTAGGTGTAATTCTTATGATAAATAACCTGGCAATCGTAGAAGAATTAGCACAAAATAGAAGACCAACAATTATCTTTTGAGTTTCTACTGTTCAACAACTAATCTTTAGTATTTAGGTCACAAAATATTTTTTCTTTATAATGGCCTTGAAAATACAGGACTAACACATTTGGGGCAGGGCAGAATCTGAATTTACTGGATGGTTGTGGTTTTGATCTCACATAGCCTCTTGTAGGTAGCACATGGGGAAGAAATACATGTACAAATAAAACTGTTGTGGCTAGGCCCCCAAATTTGTAAACCTGAACAAAGTAAATTTGTGTGAGATATCCACAAATATGTAAAGGCCCTATCTCCTTACCTCCCATAGACAGTTTTATCTTTAATTAAACCATTTAATTAATAGAATTAAATTTGAAGAATGATGAATACAATTTAACATGTTTGTATGAGGTTTCTGTGTACTTCCCCCATTGTTTTTAAAGTGGACAATTGAACAGTTTTAAATTTTTTAATTTTTTGAGACAGGGTTGTAGAATGCTTTCATTATCTCAAAAAGAAGCCCCACATCCCTTAGCTGTCATTCCCAGTCTCCCCATATCCTCTTAGCCCTTGACTACCACTAATCTACTTCCTATCTCTATAGATTTTCCTATGCTAGATACTTCATATAAATGGAATCCTATAATATGTGGTCTTTTTGTGCCTGGCATCTTTCACTTAACACAAAGTTTTCTTTTTCTTTCTTTCTTTTTTAATTTTTTTTTTTGAGACGGAGTTTCATTCTGTTGCGTAGGCTGGAGTGCAGTGGCGCGATCTCAGTTCACTGCAACCTCCGCCTCCTGGGTTTAAGCAATTCTCCTGCCTCAACCTCCTGAGTAGCTAGGATTACAAGCGTGGGCCACCATGCCCAGCTAATTTTTGTATTTTTAGTAGAGACGGGGTATCCCCATGTTGCCCAGGCTGGTCTTGAACTCCTGACCTCAAGTGCTCTGCTCACTTCAGCTTTCCAAAGTGCTGGGATTACAGGTGTGAGCCACCGTGCCTGGCCTTAATATAATGTTTTCAAAGTTCTTCATGCTCCTTTTTATCACCAAAATAATATTTCATTATACGGATATGCCACCTTTTATGAATTCATCACTTGATGGACTTTTGGGTTTTCCACTTTTTGGCCATTGAGAGTAATGCTCCTATGAATATTGACAACTTTTTGTGTGAACATATATTTTCACATCTCTTGGGTACCCAGAAGTGGAATTGCTAGGTCTTATGGCAACTCTATTTGACCCTTTAAGGCAGTGTCAAGCCATTTTCTATAGTGGCTGCTCCATTCTACATCTCCACTAGCAGTGTATGAAGTCTCCAATTTCTTGACATCCTCGCTTATACTTGTTATTTTTTATTTTCTTGATTCTAGCCATTCTACTGGGTGTGAAGTGGTACTTCATTGTGGTTCTGGTTTATGGTTCTCTGCCAAATGCTTTCTTAAATTAAGTAAGAGGGTTCACAGCCTTCCTCCCATTCCTCCTGCCCAAGAAAATATTTGGGTATTCCCTGCTTGATACACCAGTCAGTGTTCTGAAGAACAGTCCCTCATGGTCAGACTGGTCTTCTGTGAAGCAGGGTCCTGGAAGGGCTGGAGGCAGGGGAGGGATGGAAGGAACAAAAGTGGCTTCTCCTTAGGAAAAGCAGTCAGAGCAGGAGACGAGGCACTCCCTAGGCGCCTGTGCTTGGCAGAGGCAGTGAAAGGTTGGTGGCATATTCTATGGGTGGGTGCAGAGCAGAGGTGTGGGAGGTGGCGCATGGTGGGGCTGGAACAGCGTGTGTGAGAGTGGACCTCTTGAAGGAGAGGGAGAGACCCCTGGAAGCTGAGGGTAGAACAAGACATAGGGTTTAATCAGAGTTGCTTTGGACTAAGAACATTTCATATCCTTTAATATTCTTGGAGAGATCTGAGTAACCACTGGAATGCTTGTTGGTATTGTACTACTTTCATTGAGGCACCAACATCCAACTCTACTGGTATGGGTTCCACACATGATACTCTCAGTGGCCTTCAATGCATCTGAACTGGATGGAAAGCATGTTAGAAAACATGCAACACAGCCTTTCTTTGCATAGTTATCCTGGGATCAAATAATAGTAGTGCCAGGTGTGGTGGCTCACACTGGTAATCCCAGCACTTTGGGAGGCTGAGGCAGCAGGATCGCTTGAGCCCAGGAGTTCAAGACCAGCCTGAGCAACATAGGGAAACCCCATCCCTATAACAAATCAAAAAACTCCCCCCCAAAACACAGTAAATCTGACTGGAAATGATTCAGTCTTACAGAAATATAGATTAAAATGTAGCCAAGAAGCCTACATACAATCTTTTGAAGACTGAAGTTTCCTTTTACATGAACAAAAAATATGCATTTCTATTTTAAGGCCAATAAAACTGAATGGGAGCTTTGATATCATCTAGATTGATTCTAATTTAGAACTTAAGAACAATATAGGATTTCTATTGAGGTATAAGGAAAGCTTCATTCTTAATGAAAGATGTTGCAAATTATTGGATTTTCTTTTTTTTAAAGTGAGAGGGTCTTGCTCTGTCATTCAGGCTGGAATGTAGTGATATGATCATAGCTTACTGTAATCTCTAATTCCTGGGCTCAGGCGATCCTCCTGCCTCAGCTTCTCAAAAGGCTAGGACTACAGGCATGGACCACCACACATGCCTAAGTTTTTTTATGTCTTGTAGAGATGGAGTCTCACTATGTTGCCCAGGCTGGTCTGGAACTCCTGGCCGCAAGCAATCCTCCAGCCCCTGCCTCCCAAAGTGTTGGGATTATAGGCATGAGCCACCACGACTGGCCAATTATTGGAAATTGAAACTCAACGAAAAAATGTGAGTGAAGATGACACTATTCATAAATGGATCAGGTTATAGCAGGATGTGACCTATGAATTCAGAGAGGACATCTGTTTACCCTGGAGTTCCCAATACAGAATACAGACTCTGGTCCTCAAGGCATATCTGTTGCCTTAATATACAAAAAGACTGAAATAAGAAGCTTATTTAAGCCTTAATGAAGGCATGAGGTTTTTAAATATTTCAGAATCTAGATTAACCTAAAAGAGTTTAATCTGCATTTTCTAGGTATTTCTGATGCCTCTTTCTGCTTTCCTGTTTCAGGTTTCCTATTTTCTTCAGTATGTGATAGAAAGTGGTGTTTATTTAAAAAGAAATCAGAATATGAAGAGTAGAGTTATCTGTTTCAATTATGGTAAATATCTAGTTTTCTGAAAAAGAAAAAAATAAAAAATAAGAAGTAGAAATTGCTGATTGGTACTGATAGCTCAGAAAGTGATAAGACAAAGTGCCAGGTAGCAAACAGTGAAATAAATGAAGTTTACTCTGTTCTTCCCTTTGTTCTTTTTGGTAAATGGGTACAAGTCCTTCTATACCAACTTGACATTTTAAAGGCCAGATACATCCAAAAGGCAAAACAATTTTCCTCTCTGTTACAATACTGATGTGTGTGCTTCAACTTTCTGAGATGAGTCAAAATGAGTCAATACCAGATTGAGGCATTTGTAAAAAAATATTTTGAACATCTAAAAACCAAGTAAGTTAGGAAATTTGTTTAAATTTTAAAATAACCGATTCATTCAAATCAGTATTTCAAATATGTTGATTGCAGAATTAGCTAATTTATACACAAGGTGTACCTCTTTCTGAAATTAAAAAGTAATAAAAGTTCAAGAAACTACTGATACATCATATATATTTCATGTCTTAAAATGTCTCTCTGCTTTTTCCAAAAGCACCCATGCAAGAAATCTCAGTTACTCCTTGCTACCAAAAGCCAAAACAGAAGCTTAGCCTTGTCCTCTGATTTCAAATATTTATGATATTTTAAATTTCTATGCATGTAACAATGTACAAAGTATGTCTTTCAAGGCATGTGTCAATTCATTTTGGGAGACTAAACATAAACTGGACTTGATTTTTAGTTATGGACACAACTGAAATTATTACTTCTAAAAAGTTCTTTCTTACACACAAAAAATTTCAGAACTCTTGAGTGTATTTTCCTCTAAAGAAATATACCAAATCTTCTGGGCACAGTGACTCATAGCTGTAATCCCAGCACTTTGGGAGGCCAAGGTGGGCAGATCACTTGAGGCCAGGATTTCTAGACCATCCTGGCCAACATGGTGAGAAATCCATCTCTACTGAAAGTACAAAAATTAGCTGGGCATGGTGGTGCATGCCTGTAATCCCAGCTACTCAGGAGGCCAAGGCACAAGAATTGCTTGAATCCTGGAGGTGGAGGTTGCAGTGAGCCAAGATTGCACCACTGTACTCCAGCCTGGGCAACAGAGCGAGAGTCTGTGAAAAAAATAAAAATAAAAAAATAAAAAAGCCAAAGCTAACATTCTTTAGGGTTAAAACTAAGTTAATGATGTACACATAAAAAAAGGCAGAGGCAGATAATATTTTTATCTGATCATTTTATAAAAGAGATGGGTAAGTTAGAAATCCCTAAAGAGAATCATTGTTCAAGTTGAAGCTTCCTTCAGTTGTGTCTCTGCCAGATGTCCACAACATTGACGAATTGGGGATCTGCGTCTACATACTCTAAAATGGCAGTAATTCCAAACGTGATGCATACTACAGGCTTCTCAAAGAAAGCACTGACATTCCATGATGGGGGCATGGGAACTGAAGGAATCTGAAGACAGGAGGTTAATAGATAAACGAATTCTTCTTATTGGAAGTGAGTAATTGTTTTTAGGTTCACTGATTACTAACACAGTCCTTTAAACAGTGGTCATAAGTAATGATCTTGAACATGGGACATCTTTTTAGGTGATCTCTATCTCCTTGGATTTCTTACTTAAGATCCAACTGGTCCAGTTAAGAGGCAGAAGAGAACAGGAGTGATGAGTGGGCAGTAACAGCATTTAGATACTGGGAGAGGGGAAAGGGGCATGCGGGAAGAGCTAGGATGGAACCACGGAGCTCAGAAGCAGTGGTGAGAGTGCCCAGGCAGTGGCCACTGGGAGTAGGCACAGTGTAGTGCACACAGTAGTTGCCCAGTGAATATTTGTGGAGCTGAACTTGAAACAAGTCTTGAAAGGGCCCCCCACCTCCCCCTTGCATCCCGGATCCACTCACTCTCCCTGGCCTGATAGTCATGCACAAATATTTTAATAGCAATGCTTTGCATTTAGAGATTAAAGGCCTTATACAAGTGCTGTTAAAAAAAAATCAAGGAAGCATTGTTTTGGATGTAGATTAGACGAGGCGCTCAGAAGGGAGACGTGGACAATCCCTGTGATTAGTCCTGTGATCTTCATGAGAATCCCTCTTCCCTCTCCCACATAGCTGCGTACACTGTGTTAATGTTCCCAAGTCTGGCTCTGTTCTACATCTCCTTCACCAGTTTGTAAGAAGGCACGTTCTCATTGTTCACTTACACTATCTCAAACATTGCTTACCCTACTATTTTACTTCAAAGCATCCCAAGAGAGTGATCATGCAAATAAAAATTGTTTTTAAATCTTCATCTACATTGACATGGCTCTACAGATATTGAGACTTAAATATATGGATGCATCAGTATTTTCAGATACAGCTGCACCTGTACAAGATAAGTTACATATCATTAAACGTTAGGACATGTCAAAAATGTCTTCTTTGCCATACACAAAATATTGTTAGCTAAACAATATAATTCTTTCTAATCAAATAACCACTGTGAAATACCTGATTCACTTTGCACCCAACAGCTGGGGCTGTAGCTTGTGTTCCCAGCCGGAGCTGAACATAAGCACAATAGGAAAGACAGAAACAGCTGCAAACTCTTGGGAGAAAAAAATTTGCAAAGCATCTTTGCCATTAGGCTTCAGGGTAGGAAGGAAGTAAAATCGTTTTTCTGTTCCTTTTTGTGCAGGGCAGCTGTCTTTGGGGAAAAAAAATGTCCATTCTATTTTGTAACAGAAACTTCATCGTATTTACTAAAACACGAGCTGTGGAAACTTAGACCTAGCCATAGATTTAGCACTGTGGCGCAGTCAAAACATTTACAGAACTTTGTAGGAAGTCACTGCTCTGACAGATTAAAGTGGGAGGTCGCCATATCCGTGCTCCACTCCTGACTCCTCCCCCACTATTATTTACTGTAAATATCTGGACTTCAGTGATGTTGACTGATCCTTCAAATGCTTTAGGTTTCTTTATAAAATATAATGGAATGAAATTCTGTTAGGCAAGCGTCAGAGAAATAGATCCTCTATGGTTTCGAATAGCCCTTTGTTCATATGTACTATTATTATCAGGTAAATATGTTTATCTTTCCTACTAAAATTTAATTTCTTTTTTTTCTTTTTTTTTTTTTTTGAGGTGGAGTCTTGCTGTGTCGCCCAGGCTGGAGGGCAGTGGCGAGATCTCCGCTCACTGCAAGCTCCGCGTCCCGGGTTCACGCCATTCTCCTGCCTCAGCCTCCCGAGTAGCTGGGACTACAGGCGCCCGCCACCACGCCCGGCTAAGTTTTTTTATATTTTCAGTAGAGATGGCATTTCACCATGTTAGCTAGGATGGTGTCGATCTCCTGACCTCGTGATCTGCCCACCTCTGCCTCCCAAAGTGCTAAAATTTAATTTCTTAAAGGTAGGTTCTGTGTCACTGTTTCCTTTGCTTCATTCGTCTAGTAAAGCAAAGTTAGGTGGCTCTTGATACTTATTTGATAAATTAAAAGCCACTTTTAAAAAATCAGTGATACCAGTACTTTTCATAAAATAAGCATTTATTTTTACCTTTTGTTTTGGGTGCATAGTTAACGGGCAAAATATCGTTTATTTTATACAAAGGCTGGCAGATAAGAATAAAACATTTGCTACAGCGTTTCTATAATGAGACTGACGCGTGACATATCCTTCAGGCGATGGATTCTGTCACGCAGCAGAATTTACTCAGTTAATAAAGCAACACATTTAAATAAGGAATTTTATCACAACTTTAGAATGTGGAAATAGGCCAGGGAACTTTTGATGTTAAAAAAACGTCAGAGCTAAAGTAATCATAAAAAGCTTATTCATACAAAACCGGATTGGCAAGGTAATGGACGATTTTGGAAAAAAAAAAAGCAGGAATAAAGATAAAAGGGGGCAAATCAACATAACGAACACATTAAGAAATCAATAGATGCCAGCTTCTCTAGTCTGTCTTTGCATTTTTGCAATTTTATAGAATGCAATTTTATATAAATTAAAAACATGTATAAACACAGAACAATACTACACATTTTACACATAATAGATGTGACCATATTTCAAATACATGAGAGCGCATGTCTCTGTGGGAGGGGCGGGGCATCCCTCCTTCAGGTTTGAGAAGTTAAGGATAGAATTAAACGGTCAAGATGGATGAGTTGGGTAAATAAGCACAGTGGAATGGACACAGGAAAGAGGGGGAGAGAAGTTGTAGTTCACTGTGGAGCAATAGAAGGGAGATTACTATGTGAATAATTAGATAACAGGACCTGTATGATTAGTTTTGGGCTAGGAAGGTTCTACTTATGTGGTTTTTGACCTTGAAAAAATTCCACCATGCCATTAGTACAAGAAAAACATAGCTTACCGGTTTTAAAATATGACAATGATCGATATCCAGGCTGCTATAAAGAGAGTGGTAATTAAAGAAATGTTTTGTAGAAGAATACACACATAGGATGTATAGATAGGCAAGTTATAGGAAAAGCTTATCATTCTCAGTTGATTTACTGGAGGTTATTGTCTGATGGGGGTATTAATTACATCCGACAATTATGAAATGAGCATCTCCCTTTAAAAGATATTTCTAGTATTCATAGAAGTCCAAGATTTCCAGAGATGCTATTGTCATTCTTCCCTCATCAAGAATCTACTAACAACTAACAACTCATGTTGAAAGCACCAATAACTGCAAAACAGTAAAAGCTAATCCAACAAGAGAGTATTTTAGTTTTTGCAAAGTGCTGTGGTTCTTGTATCTAGGAAACACAGTAAGTTGAAATGGAAACTTTTGTTGTATGGAAATACTGTTGCTATCCATTAAAACCATTTCTTAATAAAATCTGGATTTTTTTTGTAGTTGAACTTATTTGCGTCCAACCCTATCATTTTACAGAATCAGGAGATCTTGAGTTACAATGGAATTTTGATGATAATGTTGTCCCTTGCTAACTCCTGCCAATATTTCTCAATGATGTGAATGTTTCTTCTCATGGAGATGCGTGGTTCACACAATAGCTCTCCTTTGATTTGTAGCTTCCCTTGAAATAAAAAAAAAATTGCCCAGAAGTGCTTTAATTGTTTCATTTTATTTTCCAATCATGTGACAGAAATTATGAATGGGGGGAAAAAAAAACGAAAAACACCCCACACCATTCCAGATGAGAAAATTAAAGCAACCAGATTCAAACTGAAAGCTTCAAGAACTTAACAAAAAGAGACAACACATTTAACAGAAAGTGGACCAGGCTTCACTGTTTGGCTTTCAGTCTGTGTTCCGGTTTCTACTATGATTTGGACTTTACAGTATTTGCAAATACCTTACTACAAAAACAAAAGCAAATTAATTGCATAATACCAGATAGAACAGGCACAGCTACTCTCAGAAAGCACTTACCTGCATGAATCGACCCTCTGATGTCCCAAGATTAGCGATGGTGAGGTCTCCTTTCACAAAGGTGGATATAGATGTTAACAGGACTTCACTGAATTGACCCATGAATAAGTCAACGCGCTGCAAAGCTGTGGTAAACTCTGCTCGATATTCATCACGGCGCGCTTCACAGCCTGATGAATTTCTCAGGAGCGTCTGGAATAAAATATGGTCATAGAGTTAATGTGAGTCCAGACGTGAACAAGCTGGAAAGAAACATTTCAGTGTGTCTTTTCAGAGCTTGGAGGAGAATGGCAAGGATAATCATGCAAATAGACCAATAGCCACAGATAGGCATAAATATTTCCAGTGACCCAATGGCTCCAATTTCACAAGACATTATTTACAGACTCTAAAACCTTATTATCACAATTCACGCCATGGTTCAGTACGTGCATGCCTAAAGATGGAACTTAGCTACTGCTATTATAAGAGAAACAAAACTTTTAAATGTCTGAGCCCTTGATGCAAAGGTAATGCCTCTAGCAGGCAAGTCTGATGAGATGAATTTGAACTGGAATATAAAATAGAGAGAACTAAAAAAATAGTACTTACCTTACAGAGCTTGTGTAACTATTAAACAAGATAGTTTATATAAATCTCTCACAACAGTACCCAGCATGAGTGTTATATTTCTTTTAGAATTTGTCTAGCAGGTTTTCTGGAAGACCTCCCATGCAATAAAAACAAAACAAACAAAGAGCCCAGCACTTGTAGATAACATCACTTCAGTATCTCCATTCACATGTCTCGGAGACCTCAGATTCAACAACACGCCCATCGCCCATTATAGAAACCACAATCTTCCCCCTGCCTGATCTTAGGATACTACACACCTCAGTGAATGTCTCTACCATTCCTCCATGTGCACGAGTCAGAACTCTAAGTGTCATCCCCAATTCCTCCCTCTCCCTCTGTCCCCATATATGGTCCATCACCAATTCCCAACAATTTCATTTCTAAATGCCTGCTAGATGTATCCAGTCACCTCCATTGTGCCCCTCCTCCCAATTTTCATCCTAGCCACTCCACTCCTTCCTGGACTACTACAGTGGCTTCCTAACTAGACAAACCACATCCACTGTTACCCTTGCCAGGATGATCTGTTCTTCACACTGCAGCAGGATTTTCTTTTTCAAACACAAATCTGACCATATCCCTCTCTATTTAAAACACTCATGCTTCCCCATTGCTCTTAGGATAAAGAACAACATTTTTAACATGGCCTGTATGGCTCCCTTCCCATTATCCAGCCCCTGCCCAACTTCTCCAGATCTGTGTTCTTAGTGCTCCAGTGAGCAGGCCTTCTTTCAGCTCTCCAAATATGTCACGTGTTCTTCCATTAAGGGCCTCTGCAGATGCTATTTCCCTGCTTGAAATGCTCCTTCCACTTCCATTCACCTTATTAACTCCTATATCTCCTTCAGATCTTAGCTTATCACCATTTCTTCAGGAGGCCTGCCCTGACCCCACTATCTAGGTCAAATCCTTCTAGTATAGCTTCTCATAATACCGTCTACCTGTGCACCATAGCATAGCTGTAACATAGTTACAAGCTGCAACTTAACATTTGCTTGTGTGATTTATAAGATAATGTGAAACTTCTCCCAAGCAGCTCTCTGCGAGCAGGGACCCTACTCGTTCACCACGGTATTGCTAGTAGTTGATTAAATATCATGCAAAGTAGATGTTTAGTAAATATTAATTGAATGAATGAACATGTTAATCAATTATAAGTAGATAGGGGATGAGTATAGATATATAAAACTATATTATTAAAGCTTTTTTTTCCCCAGAAATTGAGGAAGTTAAAAGAGTTTGTAAGGGACAAATGGGAGTATTTGGCTCATCTGTCCTGAGGAGATAGCTGGGAATTGGCAAATCTGGGGTAGATAATGGGAACAGGAGAAGGTATTAAGGAAAATGATGTATACCTTGGAAGAAAAGGAGAGCAAATTTCATTACATCTTTGTATGTAACTATAAGTCCAGGAAAATCATTAGGAAGTAAGAAGTTCTCTATTATTGTTCTATATGATAATAATCACAAAATGATCAAAGTATATTTCAAATCATTTTACTGTTTAAGAACAAACAAACAAAAGTTTCTGTGTAGCAACCTTATTCCTTAAGGTCACATGTCTGCCACATGCAATGCAGAGTTTTTACATCTACTGACTTTTATGATTAAAACCACCTAAAATGCTCTATTTTATATATCAACAACTGTTTCTTCACTTTCAGTGGCAATAAATTAGCAAACAGAATCTTAGAGATGCTAAACCCACTGACTCTTATAATTAATAAAAATGTTTTAGGTCTAGAAATTTGCTTTAATACATTAGTAAGTGCTATTTCCCTGTTTAATTGGAAGCATTTCTTCACTAAAGTACTATGGATTACTCTGAGGAGTAGCAGATAACTGAGATGTACCAGCAATTTGGTAGCAACCAATTAATTGATAATTAAGTTTCTATTGGTGATCAATCATCCATTTTGCAGAGATAGCCAGAGCTCAGGGAATCTCCTTAAAAGAGCAAAGACCAATTTTAAATCTAAGGCCATTTGACCTATTCCATTATAGAAGTGGCAGCTCTTCAGGGTCAGGTTTTTGTGGTTGTCTTGTTTCTTCTTTCGTTAGTGTTTCTTCATCTCTAAGTCTAGGTGACATCCTGGGAACTTCAAAGCCTCAAACTTGACCTGGCGTGTGGTGCTGCCAGAGATATAATGGATCCACTGGGATATAAAAACAATTTGGTGGGTGTGAATGAGAGTCTTTGACCATAAACTAGCCACCTTCTATCAACAAGAGCACAGGAATTGTCTTACCATCTTTTAGTCCCAAGGCCCTGTATTATGCCTAGCACACAGTAGGCATTTAATGACAGCTGCTGAAAAATTAGTGCATCTGCAAAGTCACCAGAGATAAAGCCCATCTGCCTATTCAGTTTGCTTTGTGGTTGGTCTTGTTGAATGGGGCCAGCAGAAGAATGAAGAGGAGATGACCACTAAGGGTCTCCTCAGAGAATCTGCAAGCTTGCAGGAACTCACTGATCTTTTGTAAATGGAGGGAGAGCAATACAACCAGAACTTTAGCCTCTGTGCACCTGTTTGCACACATGTAAGACACAAATGTAGAACTCTGTATTAGGGTTAATGCAATATTTATATTGCACACTTCAAGCCTCCTCCTTCACGACAGGAATTAGTGAGATCTCTAAATAGTATCTCCTCAACAACTAATAGGATTAAATTATGTCCCTATTGCCCCACCCAACAAATAAAATTTGTAAATATAGAGACATTGCACAATGTTGGAATAGGATCTGCAGAACTTCTTGATCTTGTCTTATTTAGAGCTAAAAAATAAACTTGATAGGTTCAAGAGGCATTCAAATTTCATAAGCCAGGGTACTCCAACATTTTTCTTTTTCATTTTCTCCATAGCTGAGATCTGCAGAAGAGGTGTTGAGGCACTAGCTTCTAGGAAAAAGTAACACTCCAGTATTCCCTGCAGGAGAGGTGCTCCTTGTCTCTTCCTATGGAGAATCCTGATAAACTCAATGATTGGGATCAAGGCATCAGGGACTGGCTTACAGAGCTGCACCCTGTCTTTGAGCTCTAACAGTAGGACTTCAAATAACAGGGAAGGCTTGGAATAAGCTTTCAGTATCTCAGATGTAAAGCCTTGTGCAAATATGAGTAAATCTCAGTCTGATTCACTATGTCCCTCAAAGATAATCAGCAAATATGTTTGCTGCTCATTTCTGTGGAAAAGATGGGGTTGCTTCATCTCAGCACTGTACACACAGTGCCTGGATGTGGCATTTAGGGTGGGACTGGGGCCTAGCTGGAAGAACAACTACACATTTGCTGTCAGGGGTCTCCTTGCTACCTGTGCTTCCCTCAAAGCCAGGTGTTCTCATGTCTTAGGGTAAAACTGAGCATCGCTGGCAGAAAGCAGTTCTTTGGGACAATAGCTGCTTCGGGGAACTGCAGAAGAGTCTAAAAAGCAGGTTTCACACCAGCACCAGGAGGGAACCAGCCTGACTCTCTCCCATGGTAACAAAGGGAGGAAAAAGGAAGGAAGGAAGGAAGGGAGGGAGGAAATCAAACTTTTTCCTGCAGCCAGAATGTGCCAGGCACTGAGGTGGGCATTTTCATGTACAGTAAGACCCACAACAGCCCTGTGAGGCTTTATCACACTTAGTTTCAAGGAGGAGGAGACTCCGAGAGCCGAGGGCTCAGTCACAGTGCCTAGTTCCCATTGGAGCAGGCATCAGAAAACAGCTCTCTCTGATGTTCAAACTCCTGAATTTCTTTTGCTTCTGCTTACTATTCTGGGGAATGTTCTGAGGATTGCACAATTACAAAAATGGAAAGGGCTTTCTAGATCATCTCATTTAAGTCCCTAATTTTAAGGCTGAAATTAATCTTTATTTTCCGGATAACAGCAGAGATAACCACTAGCATTCTGTACTAATCAGCTTGGCTCTCAAACCTAGCTCTCCTTGTTACCTATTTTGGTTATGAACATACCATGCTTGCATTTAGGTAACTCTGAAATTTCAGTCATCACCACTTCCTCTTTCTCTGGCATTTTCTATATCTAACCAGTCACTAAGTCCTGCTCAGCTCCATCCACAGTGCTGCTTCTGAGCAGCCCTTCCAGCCACACCTGCACTCCTGGCCCAGCCTAGGTGCTTCCTCACTGGCCTTCTGGTCTCCTATCTCTTCTGCCTTGAAGCAGTCTCAGGCTGTCGTTCCCTTCTTCAAAGCTTCAGTTGCTTCCCAAAAGCCTGCAGGAAAATTCCAAGCTCCCTAGTATAGCTTTCAAATCTGCCTTGATGTATCTTTTTAGCCTTTTCTCCATTAAGGTGTAAGGCAAGGCGACCATCTAGGACTTCCAGTGAATGTTAGAGTGGCTATCCTGAGTCAAGACCCTCCCATTTACTGGGTCCTTGCACTGCTTTGCCAGCGGTGCTCCACCTTCCACAGTCACCAACACCCATTCCTTGCTCAGGTGAACCTGAGGTGAACCAGCTCTTTTCTAAAATCTCTCTTTACGAGTTCATTTGAATGTGAGAGGTACATGTGCTTTATTGGCTGGGAAAGGGAAATAGTGACAAAGAATAAGGTGGACACTATAAAGCTGCAGGAAGATACTATAAAGCTTGAGATCTCTGAGACAAGAAGGAAACCCCATGCATCCAATAAAGAATATTCTCTGGGCACACACATGTGTAGCACAACTACAGGCAAAGGAAAGACAAACACACGACTTACAGTTGTTATTTACCCACTTTTCCAGGAGGGGGAGGAATATTGCTAGGATGGGATATTCAGGGGACTTCACATGTAATATTCCCTTTTTGAGCCTGGTGGTAGAGATATGAGTATTTGTATTATATTATATTATACTCACACACAACACATATGTATATGCGTGTGTATGTATATATAGTGTATGTGTGCACATATATTCATATATATAGTTATGTGTTGTATAATGACATTTCAATCAATGATAGACTGAATATATTATGGTGGTCCCGTAAGACTCTATTTTTTTGTTTAAGTTGTTTTTGAGAGACAGGGTCTCCCTCTGTCACTCACGCTGGAGCGCAGTGATGTGATCATAGCTCACTGTGACCTCAAACTCCAGGGCTCAAGTAATTCTACCACCTTAGCCTCCCAAAGTGCTGGGATTACAGGCATGAGCTACCACACCCTGCTAATAATATCATATTTGTAATGTGCCTTTTCTAGTCTATAAATATGTATAGTAGTACATCTATAGATATATTTACACATTTATATCTATAAATATATACTAGTATATTGAAAGATATATTTGTGTATTTATAAAGACATATTTATATCTTTAGATATATTTAGATACACAAACACTTAGCATTGTGTTACAATTGCCTACAGTATTCAGCAGAGTAACATGCTGCACAGGTTTGTGACCTAGGAGCAAAAGGCCACACCATACAGTCTAGGTGTGTAGTAGGCTATTATCACCTAGGGTTGTATAAGCACACTCTATGATGTTCGTTGTATAAGCACACTCTATGATGTTCGCACAATGACAAACTTGCCTATTCACACATTTCTCAAAATGTAAGCAGTGCATGACTGTACATATATATAAAAATTATATCATAAGAAAAATAAATTTTAAAACAATGAATAAATGGAAAATGAGGATGTGGAGAGACGCTATTCAGAATTTTCCCCAACCCAACTTCTTGATGTCCTAAGCAGTTTTGAAACATTCTCATGGCTTTGCTGAGCTCACAATTATAATGTTACGTAACATTTGCAGAGTAGATTATGGTTTTCAAAGTACATTATCTCATTTGCTCCTCTGAACAAGTCTGTGACTTGGGTTTGTTATGATCATCATAATTTTACAGATGAAGAAACTAAGATTCAAAGAGTTGAGTCAATAAATATCAGAGTTTGAATCCTAGTTGTTGATTTTGAATCCTATATTCCTTACACTACATCATACTTCCTATGTATAGGCTCCTGTGGTATTTCTGAGTTGGGATGCCTAAGAGCCTGTTCTAAAAGAAGAATGAGCATGTCCATGGGCCAGGGCTGGTTCTAACCCACAGAGGCATTGATGAATTGCATGACCTTAGCATTTGTTCCTAGTGTTTACAGCGTGTTAGACACAGTTCTAAGCATTTTACAAATATTAATTCATGGAATCTCAGAACAAGAAGCCTAGAAGGAAACGGAGGCACTGAGTGTTCACATTCCCTTCAATGCAGGGCTAGGATTAAGCCTAGGCTATCTGGCTCCAGGGTCTTCACCTCCAATCTAGCACATTTTCTGCTTGTAAAGGGAGGGGTTGAGCGAATTGATTTTGAAATTCTCTTCCAGCTTTATGGGGTGGCTTCCAAAAGCTTCGCTTGCTGATTTTTTTTTTTCGACTCCAAGGAGTGAAAAAAACCTGTTATCAGTCTGCTGTCAGAACACATCATTGCTTGGGATGTTTAGGTGACCAAATGAGTAAACAATCACGGTCCTCCAATCACTACAGGTTGCCCAAAAATTTAGATACATTCTAGATTTTATAGGAAATTTTTAAAAAGCATTGAGCATTTTAAGGCTTATCCACTTCTAAAATAATTATACGTCTCTGAGAAACAACGGTAAACAACGTATTTTATTTTTTATTTTTTAAATTTTTATTTATTTATTTATTTTGAGATGGAGTCTCGCTCTGTTGCCCAGGCTGGAGTGCAGTGGTGCGATCTCGGCTCACTGCAACCTCTGCCTACCGGGTTCAAGCAATTCTCTGCCTCAGCCTCCTGAGTAGCTGAGATTACAGGTGTCCACCACCACACCCGGCTAACTTTTTGTATTTTTAGTAGAGACAGGGTTTCACCATCTTGGCCAGGTTGGTCTTGAACTCCCGACCTCGTGATCCACCTGTCTCGGCCTCCTAAAGTGCTGGGATTACAGGCGTGAGCCACCACGCCTGGCCTCCTGTTTTATGTTTTTTTAAACTTGTTGCAAACTTACTTCCTTAACCCAAAGTCTTATATACTGTCATATAGTTAAAGAATAGGAATTCTTCTACAATTTGTAAGCCTTGATGTGACATGTCAATTAATCTAGTCTTTCTTTACCTTTCTATGAGTATTTGCCAGATATTTTTTTTACCTGACTCAGTCATACAGCTTTTTTTGTAAGAAGAAAATTGAAGTGCTATATATCTCAATATATTTGATTCAAAATGTTTCCCCTAATTAACATTATGATGTATGCAGTGAATATGCAATTACATTTAATTCAGTGTCATTAAGAATGTGGTATATTTAAAATAGTGATTCATTTAATTGATCTATAGGACAGATTTAGCTCATCTATAGATAATTTAAATCAGTCTTGCAGACAAAATTTCAAAAAATATACTATCTAGTAAAATCTTTGCCAGTTCACTTATATCACCTTTCTCTCTTCTTTGACCATGACTAAATATCAGAAGCATTTGAATATATACTTTATTCATAATCATTCTTTGTACAAATTCTAGCTAGATATAGTAATGGTTTTCTGGGAAATACACATTTCGAAATAGAAAGTCCCTCTTTGTCTAGAGCTTTTCATACGGTTGACTGAAAACTTAATTGCCTTAATTTCAGGAATTCTTATTTCCCTAAATTTCACTCATGTGTTTTTTTTATTAAGTAGAACTGGGAGAGAGGACGGCGTGGAACTGACTGCACGCAGGGAGGCACAGAGCTTTCAATTTCAGGGTCTGGCTCTGTTTCTTATAGACATACTTTAACTCTTTACAGTCTGTACTCAGATGTCTAAGATGTTGACACTGAATCCAGAATTCTCTGTAAAATACAGAACAGTCAGCTCTCTGGCAGAGCAAGTCCTTCTCTTTGGGGTCGTTAATGCATGGCCAGACTGTTAGGGTGCTGTGGTAAAACCCTAAGAATCTGAGCAAGTTGTTCTGTGCTATGAAGAGGACTCCATCTGATGTGCTCAAGGCACAGTTGAAAAGAAAGAGGCTTCCGCAATACTTCTGTTTCCACTAACTCCGCTGGAGTAAGTAATCCTGCCTTATGGCTTCAATAGCCATGGCCTGGAAGTCCTAGCAAGGGAGCAAAGCTGGGGGGCAGAGTTAAAGAGGCTTCAATTTCTTTCTGCCCTAGACAGAGAGGGCATGCTCTGCGGCTGTGTGTGCAGCCAGACAGCCGTGAGCACAGCATAAGCAGGCATCTGTCCAGCCCGCCACAGGCTGAGCATTGGTGATTCACAAGGTGATGGAAGCTATTGTGGCTCTGCCCTCACAGCCTCGTGGTGATGACCTAACTCTACACACTCCATGGCCCTCTCTTCCGAGGACCAGCCCTGTCTCCGCAACTGCCTTCAAGCTATGTTTGAATATGCCATCGATGATGTTCAAAGTCATCACTTTTCTCTCCAAACTGATTTCCTCTTCTAGCTTCCTATTTCTCAATGCATCAATAGCTACCCTCTCTATAAGTTTGAGATCTGAACCATCTTGGAGTCTTTCCTTTATTCTCTTTCTCTCTCTCTCTTTCTTTCTCTTCCTTCCTTCCTTCCTTCCTTCCTTTCTTCCTTCCTTCTTCCTTCCCTTCCATCCTTCCTCCTTCCCTTCCTTCCCTTTCCTTCTTCCTTCTCCTTCCTTCTTTCTTTCCCTTCTTTCTTTCTTTTTTCTTTCTTTCTTTCTTTCTTTCTTTCTTTCTTTCTTTCCTTTTTCTTCCTTCCTTCCTTCTTTCTTTCTCTCTTTCTGCCTTCCTTCCTTCCCTCCCTCCCTCCTTTTTCTTTTCTTTTCTTTCTTTCTTTCTTTCTTTCTTTCTTTCTTTCTTTCTTTCTCTCTCTCTTTCTTTCTTTCTTTCTTTTTTTCTTTCTCTCTCTCTCTCTCTCTTTCTTTCCTTTCTCTTCTCCCCTTCCTTCCTTCTTTCCCTCCTTCCTTCCTTCCTTCCTTCCTTCCTTCCTTCCTTCCTTCCTTCCTTCCTTCCTTCTCTCTCTCTCCCTCTTTCTTTCTTTCTTTCTTGCTTGCTTGAAAGGCTGTGGCACTGGCACCCAGGCTGCTGTGCAGTGTCACAATCTTGGCTCGCTGCAACCTCTTCCCTCCTGGGCTCAAGAGATCCTCCCTCCTCAGCCTCCAGAGTAGCTGGGAATACAGGCATGTACCACCATACCTGGCTAATTTTTGTATTTCTTTGTAGAGATGGGATTTTGCCATGTTGCCCAGGATGGTCTTGAACTCATGGGCTCTAGCAATCCTTCGACCTCAACCTCCCAAAGTGTTGGGATTACAGGCATGAGCCAACATGCCTGGCTGATTCTTAGACACTCTTCTAGCGAATTAAAGGAAATCGCCTACATGGCCTCCTACAGTCTGATTCCTTTGATTTTAGAATCTTCTTCCTTAAGCCCACTTCTACAACTTTTTGGCGTAATGCTCCCTAAATACCTTCTCAGCATGTCCTGTGACAACCATGCTAACCTAGCAGAGAACTTGGGTCAGGAGTGGCCCTGCCCTTCCTGGCTATGCAGCTTTAGGATTCCTAGATCTTTAAACCTCAGTTCTTCACTTGTAAAGTGGGAAAACACATATCTATATAACAGATTTGTTTTGAGGCTTAAATGAAATGAATCCAGTGTCAGAAACATATTAAATGGTCACTTCATTTAGAAGACCTACAGTAGACTGATTAATGTCTTCCCAAAATTCATGTCCACCTGGAAAGTCAGATTGTGACCTTATTTGGAAATAGGCTCTTTGATATGTAATTAGTTAAGGATCTTGAGATGAAATCATCCTGGATTTAGCGTGTGCCCTGAGTTCAATGACTGTTGTCCTTATAAGAAGAGAGGACACAGAGAGACATGGTGGACTGTCACGTAAAGACGGAGGCAGAGATTGGAGTAAAGCTGCCACAACCTAAGATGCCTGGGACACCAGAATTGCAAGAGGCAAGGAAGGAGTCCTCCCTAGAGCCTCCAGAGGGAGCATGGCCCGGCTGATGCCTTGATTTCTGACATCTGGCCTCCAGAACCATGTGACGATAAATTTCTGTTGTTTTCAGCCACCCAGTTTGTGGTAATTTGTTATGGGAGCTCTGGAAAATGAATACAATAACATACCATGTGACAAGCTGTTCTAGGTGCTGAAGGATATGGCAGCAAATAAAAAAGACATAAATCCCTGCCTTGTGCAACTAAACAGTTATTATTATCACTATTGTTGGTCTAGTGAGTCCTCATAATGCCTATGAAGACAAAATCCAGTTGTTTAGATCAATGAGCCTCAATTTCATCATCTGTAAAATGGAAACACTCATACCTACTGAAGAGAATTACTTAAGTTCATAAGTGAGGTCATCCATGACTCTCCAAAATTTGTGGACCTGTTATCTGCCCACTATTATTTTACATTATTCTCTAATGCAGGGGTTGGCACATTTTTTGAGAAAGGGCTAGATAGAAAATATGCTAGTCTTTGAGGGTCATGGGGTCTCCGTGGCCTATATGTGTCTGTGTGTGTGTGTGTGTGTGTGTGTGTGTGTGTATGTGTTTAACTGTATAAAAAGGGAAAAATGTAAATAAAATAAGTTTTCACTTGTTGAGTATATAAAAACAGACTATTGTTTGTCAATCCTGTCAAATGCTTCTACCTTGGGTCCAACCTCTACATAGGGAGGCAAAAGATTGACACATACAATAGCTAACTGATGCAAAGTATAAGAACTCAGCTGACAGTTACATTCTGAAAACATGGTACTGGCAGTAAACCCTCTAAGACTAGGAAAATAATAAGATCCGTGTGGGCTTAAACAGCTGGAGAAGGCTCATGGCAGAGGTCGAAGTTGAGCCAGTTCTTAATGGAAGCTGGATTAGTAAAGAGAAAAGAGAGAGAAATACTTGAAGCAGAATATATTTTATGTATATGTGTGTATGGGTTTATATACATATGTGTACAAATGCATTTAAATATAAATGAAATAAATCCTTTTTTCTTGAAGTACCACCACAATTCAAAAGAATCAATTCTACAATGATATGGACTTTGGAATTCTAAGTGTTAAAACTTTTGCTTCTTTATCATCATTTCCTAAGGTGAATCAGATCTGAAGCAGACTGTGTCCATGTGTTTTCGGTTAGCAGCCTTCATACTGCACTTCAATCATAGCCAGGAGTGACAGAGTGATTCATAAAGAAAATTGTTCCAAGCTAGGAAGGTTTTAATGCTTAGTGCAAAGAGGTTTTCTGCTTTCCTCTACTTAGTTGACAGAAACCAAATTTCAATGCACTTACTCATAGAAGTATAAGAGATTTTCAAAAGACACAACACCAATTACCCTGCGCTAACAAATAAAACAGAAGTAGTTCTTCTTGGAGGTGATAAGAGCCATGGTCCGTTTATGCGCCTAACAGTGTCACAGTCAATAGAAACAGGTTGGTAAATGTCTTCACGGAGGGCCAGGAGAGATGAATGATGGATGTAACAAGAATCCTTCAATTGTGCCGCAATATATCGTTCAAGCCCACGACTATATTCTAGCCTGCCATTAATCCAACTGTCATGACCTCTTATCCCTCCTTTCCCTCTTGCCACCATGGAGTGAGACTCTTTACTTATCTGCTCCCCTTGTTTCTGATAGGACCTGTTGATCAGAAACATCCATCTGTGGGCTTCCCTTCTCAGCGGACAAGGTCCCTGCCAGAGGCCCTTACTCAGTTCTCACTGCATCCACACCAAGGCCAAGCTCAGGAAAGCTTCTGTCCATACCAAGCACGTACTTGGTGCCTTTGAAGGTTGACACTGGGATTACGATACTGTGGCCACAGGAAGGATGGTGTTGATAAAGACCTTTATACCCTTAACTTCTTTTCCTTAACCCATATATCATTTTCAACTTGAAATCATAGATTGGTGGCCGATAGTGAAAATCTGTGGATTTCAAATGAAAGCTTCAAGGGTTATCTCTACTGGTGTCACTGCTCAAGCCACTCCCACTAAAGCATTGCGTAAAGTCCCTCTTACAGATAGTATCACCCACTCAAAGGGTGAGTGCTATTGAAAGGCTTGAGAAAACCTTATGGGAGCAGAGAAAGTATTCTCTCTTTCTCCTTTTAATGACTTTAATTCTGAGTTCCAAATTTCGATTACAAAGCTCTGGAATTCCTATGTATTCACCCTCCCTATCTTGATCTTTCCTTTTCCTTTCATTTTTCTCCTTCTTTGTTCTTTGATCAATCTTCATTGCAGACTGGTGAATGGAGCAGGGTGTGTGTTGGGGGGAGGGCAGGCGCATAGGTAATAGTGAAACTCCCCAGTTTTTCTTCAGTGCTAATTTAACTCTTGAAAACTCCTCAATTCTATAAATTAGTTTTTAGGGATTTAGGGGAGAGACCGAAAAACTGTTTTATCTAAATAATTATTTTTGCGAATCAGCATTCTCTTTATGGTAATATATTTTACATACAGGACTCTGTCATACTTCTGTGGTCATCTGATAAATGTATATATTTTTCAAGCTATTGTTTTAGGTGCTGGGACTGTGGAGATAAATGCCATAGTTCATCCCCTCAGGGGGCTAATGATGGAACTGTTGGACACATTACCACGGAGTGTGGTAAGAGACATGGTAGAAATAAGCAGAGTGCTACTGGTGTGCTCAGGAAAGGCAACAAATCCTGAATATTGCGGGGCAGGGGATGAGGTGAAGGCTAGGGAAAATGTCCTGGGGAAGGAAATGCTGGCGTGGAAGTTTTAAAGAATAGGGAAAAAGTGTTAACCTGACAAAATGAGTGTTAAAAGGAATCTGAAGCAGACCAAGCTACACGTGTTAAGGCAGGGTTGTGAGGGAGGCTGATGGATTCTGGGAACTATAAGAATGACAGGTTGCGGGTAGGACAGGGTGGCAGTGCTGTGCTTGAACCATCTCATAACAGTTCACAGAGCCAAGTGTGCACATCTCTTCCTCATTGTTGTTCTGTGACTAATGCTGTTTCGGTGGCACATTGAAACTGGCTCAGTGGGATATTTACACCATAGAAATTGGCAAATGCTACAAATTAGGGGCTTCTGCTGCCCCTCCTCCCAGAGTTTAACATTTACCAGCACATCACTGGGCCTGAAGGAGGACCAGGAAATAGTCAGGGCCAAGGACAGAAACTGCTTAAATATCATATTATTATCCCTCAGATTATCATCAGATATACAAATAGGTTTGCTCTTAACAAAGATTACTTACTCCAACAGCGCTTTAGATAAAAATAGATTGGGTGGATATGAGGAGGAACCACCAAGGTCTAGTTTTATCTTATTGGCATCATTTTCAATACACTAAACAACAAAAAAAACCTGTCTGGAAAGATAATATACAATTTTCTTTTTCTGCTTTGTAGAGAGAAGAAAAGAAGTAAAGATTTTTAAACTTCGTATTTACTATGAATGAAACCAGGGTTTATTTTGAAGAAGGAATACAAGACTGAATTAGAGTACGCTAATGAAGAAGTCTGAGATAGGGTAAATGATTCCTTGGAAATATTAAATTTCTTGATTAAATGGGTGTTGCTAGTTGTCCCCAAAACAGCAGCTGGATAGAGTGCTTAAGAAACTCTTAAATGAAGCTGGAACACAAGAATGAGAAAGTCAACATGGGTTAATGACTGAGTAAGGTTGTGTAAACTATTACTTAATCCCAATTGAGGGTTTTTGAGCCACTGGGGAACTGGGTTCAGATTGATAGACAAGAATAAGGTTAGCAGGAAACACAGCATTAAACAAACAACAGTTCAGTTTAATTTGTGATTTACCCATACTTCAGAGTACAAAAGGAAAGCTTTGCTAATAGCAAGAAAGGTAAAATGAAGCCATGCCAACGTCGTTATTAAAATAATTGGCCAGCCATCCACTGGAACCGAGATTTTATTTATACATTGGCAGTGAAAATAGAAAAAGTGACTATTTCTTAACTAGTTCTTGAACTACCAGCATACAGGGTATTAACTAAGGTGCTGGGAGTTTTAACAGCTGGTTCCAAGAGCCAAGTGCATACAGGGGAAGCTTTCATATCTAAAGATCACACAAATACTTAATTAATATTTACTTATGAAAATTTAGGTGTTTACTTTCCAAATATTTCATAATCCTTCTTTTTTCATGAGTTCATCTGTATTCAATTGGATTGTTATCTCATCACCAGGGTTATAAGACATCAAATAGCATATAGTTAACACCATGGTTACCCTAGATCTCACAATAATTTGGAGTGTTTTTTTTAATAAGAAAACTTCCTTTTGTTAGGTGTGGTGAAGTCCTGGTGTACATTTTTTTCTGTGATTTGTAACTGTGCCACAAATAGTGAATTCCCAAATTTCAATACCGAGGTCAACTTGTTTTCTGTGCAGAATCTACTAAAACAAATGGAATAGGAGCAATTATGCTACCTACTCAGCCTAAAAAATGTAATTGCTACTCATGTCTCATGATTTTCTTAAGCATTTGGTTTTAAAAGAATCTAGACAGAAAATCTCAGAATTAGTCACAATTTACCATACTATGGTATTACTTCTCAAAGCAGGCCTCTTTGTATATAAAGTGGGTCCTCTTTGTACATGTCAATAATCTCTGCTTTGACCTTTTGAAATTAATTACAAGTTTTACCTACTTTGTTAAACTGCTACTTATATATTACAAATCATTTTTCAAACACAGACTAATATCCTTAATATCGGGCCAGTAACAGAATTGATCTTGTGTTTTGCATGCCCAACTCTACTTGAATCAGTACCTTTCCTATAACAGTTCTGAAAGTGAGAGTGAGTTTAGTTGAGAGTAAGAAACATTGCTCATTTTTTTCCACACTGGCTCCAGATAAACCCAATGTAATTGGTGTTTTTCACATTAGAAATACTTCTCAATTACTCTTACTAATACATTTATTCATTCTGGTGTACCATGATGTTGGAGCCACAAATAAGTTTACATTTAACAAATCATCAGTTAGATTATGCCCTATTAGAAATTCCTCCTCTTTATTCATTTAATTCAGTTCCTTAAGCCCCAGGATCACCTAATTTGACCTCATATTCATCTCTATTATTGTACTTTAGAACATTTCCAGAGTCTTGGACCTTCTCATGTTATTGAATACATGAAGAAAAATAGTCTCACTTTCCTATTATTTTTCCTGAGGTTGTGTGTAACCCCTATACACAGTGTACTCTTGTAAACAGTTTTTTACACTCAAGATACTGGTTGCCTTACGGGAAAATAAATAGTCCTCTGCCTGTAATTACAGCCTTCAGGAAGGGGCAAGCCGGTGACCTCTCTGACTTGTAGGCACAGGAATAAGCCCTGAAGCCTCCTATTCCCTTGGAAAATACCCCTTCTTTCTTGGCCAAGCAAAAATAAAAAAAGTGAACACAAAGAAAGGTGAATATTTCTTTTGATGCCTCATACATCTTTTTACACCTGCATTTCAAATCTTCCTGGTCTGTAGAGATGACTAAAACGATACTGCATATGATTCAGTCACACTTCAGCAATTCAGATGGTCTCTGTTCGTTGTGTGAACACATAGATTTCTTTTGAGAATCCAAGTTTTTATATCAAGTAAAATCAACACTATTGTTTATGATTTGCAAAGTATGTGCTTAGGTACAAAGAAGCATGACAAAGTGCCTGCCGTACAAGACACAAACTTATTTAGCTATTTGCATGATTAAATATATATAGATGAACAGGATTAAAATGAAAGAGAAAAGCAAAATGTGTCTGTAGGTAAAGATGAAGGCATTGCCTGTAAACCAGAACAATATAAAGATGGCACTGACTGGAGAGCACTCATTTGTACTTTCATAGGTGCTCATGATATCCTTGTGAGCACTTGTCTCTCCTTTGGCCCTCCATGCACATGATTCTCATGAGAAGGAAATGGTCTAAAAATGGATGCAATTGTGCAGAGTACAGTGCACAGAGGCAGAAAGACAATGTGACTTGGGATCACTTCAGCATCACATTCCCTTGAGTTCTATTAACGTTTGTAATTTTGATAGTTTCAAAAGTGTTTATTTCATGTGTTCTCAGATTCTTATGTTTCTCTTGGTCATAAAACTTATTGGTAATAGGGCAATCCCTTCCTCCCCCAAGAAGAACATGTTCTTCTGACAAATAGGGTACCAAGTGTTGGCCATAGAAGGAAGAAGAGGGAAACAAGGAAGAAACAACTTGGCTTATGTAAGAAATAGTGATTTCCAAAGAAGATGATTAAGGTGACAGGCCAGGAAAGGCAGTGACTGTGAGCACGATTTAAAGTATATTCTTAGCTTCTAGTAATCTACATATTATTTTCTTCATATGAAGAAGAACCACATAATAAAAAGTGACTTAATTCATTTAGAAATCAAAAGAATGTTTAAAAACATTTACAGCTGTTTATTTTAAGGCAGGAAATGTTATAAGAAGTTAAATTCTCCAGCATCATCCTACTTCTTGCAATGTTTTTCTAAGTGTAAGATAGTATGCACTAATGACCGCAAACCACTTAAGAAAGCTGATTGAAGGTAGCAGCTTGTAGTTAAGATGTAAAGCTTGCGAAACAAGTAATGACCATTAGTTTATATATTTGCACATGTACTAAAGACATATTGCTTTCTTTTCTAAAGTTTTAATCTTTATGTAAAAGTTAACTTTCACCTCCTCAGGACAGCCTTTTGTGACTCAACTACCAAATTTAGATATTCCCTTTCATTTGCATTCACAGATGTTTATTTCCCTCACAGCATATTTCATAAATTATCAAGATGTATTTGTTCATTGGTGTGACTGAATGTTTACTGTCATCTTCACTAGTCTATCTGCTTGTTGAAGACAGGTACAGTCTAGCTCATTCTCCACTGTAATACTATCAGGTTTAGAGACTAAATAAATTTCTGTTGAATTTCTGGTTGAATCTTGGTTACATGAATTAATCCTTTCCTCTGTCTCCTGCTGAAAACAATGATTACAAGGTTTTGGCCCTTTTATGCACTAAATAAAATGGTTAGGCTTCTAGCACTTGTCTTAAACTAATAAGATGAAAGAACAAGCAGGTAATGTAATTAGCTTAAGATAAATGGAAAATATTGCACAGTTTATTGTCAAGATATTTTTTAGAGATATTCGTTTTCGCTATTGACTGCTACTGCATTAGTGCTTGTAATCTTCTTAGTGCATTAGCACTAAACACTATTGATTCACTCAGAGCTAACAGACCAATTTAATCTGTGCATTTTCCCCATTTCCTGAGCATGACTTCACCTATAGTTTAGTTAGTAGACTGGTTGCTAGATGCAAGTGTTAATCGGACATTTTAAATTTAAAGCATTTTTAGAAAATTTAATATCATACAAATTTACTTTTTTGATACACAGACACAAATTCTAGCTAATCATGAATAACTATATGTTTTGAGATGATGATTCAGCAAACTTAATTTTTATAAAATCAGCCCTAGAAGAGAATGGTTTGCAAATCAAAACTAACCTTAATTCACTCCTTTTACCTGGGGCACGATTTGAAGTATCATCTACCATTTTAGTGTCCTCTGACTGATGAACATTTTGGTGATTTACCCAAATAAGACAAATGAAGTCCCACTTTCCTCTGATTTCACAATGTTTTTTTGCTTGTGTTATAGTTATACTGTTCACAAATCATTTTTCCCCATTTGTGATCACCAAGAATGGTTAAAACAAAGCTTTAGTCTAAATTAGCATACATCTGCTAGACATTTTTCTTTCCTCTTGTGGGGAGACTGGAAAATATTTCTGAAGTATATATGGGTAGCTATACTTTGCTCCAACATTAGCCTAGGTCTAGGGTGAGGTGCAGTAAGCTGCTTCCCAAGGCAGAGTGAGGTTTTTAGAATAGGAAGTCAACATGGCTCAGCAAGTAATCCACATGCAAATGAACCTGCCTGGAACATTTTAGTTGGAAAAAAATATGTAATTAGCAGACTGGAATGTATCCAGGATCCTAGATTCGGTTACCACATACACTATTTAAAAAAAAAAAAAAAAAATTAAGGGAAGGAGTTCTAATGACTTCAGGAGTAGCTGAGCCCTTGGTTTCATTTTCCTGATAATGAGCACTTTACAGTCCTCCCTGGACACTGGAGATGTGACTTCGGGCACATATCTGGGCTTTGAATCATTGTGAACTCTGTGTGCCCACTGAATCAGTATCTGTGCCAACCCATGAATAAGCAGTGGCAGAAATTCCCGGAGGGCCTTCTATCTACATTCTGACAGGTCCTCATTTTTCTTATTAGACCGAGGAGATAAGAACATAGGGTGGGATGGCCACTGATAAGGCAGAAGTCTGAAGTAAGGATGTAACACCCAAAATGTGAAACAGTATTCGGAGTAAAAAATCCATTGTTACTCAAGGAGGTTCATATCCTTATCAATGCAGCATCCCACATGCTTCCAGAAATCTCTAATCATGTTTATGTCAATGAAAATATCATGTATCAGAGTTGTGAATTCAAAGTTTTTAATTAACATTTGGACTTAACAAAAATCGACTTGAAGATTTATTTCATTTTGTACAAACCCCTTCCTGTTTGCGATACCAGTTTTATCAGGTGACTCTCCGTGTAGAAATCAACTACCTAAATAAGACACAGGTTATAATGCCACCTGTTTGAAAGGACATTAAGAAGAATGTCAAATTAATTCAAAATGCATGTGGCATAGTTAACCCTTCATTCCCCACACAAGTGAGAGATATTATCAATCATATCATGAATTAATATAACCCATGGTAAAACCTACCCACAGTTTTGGTGACGGTTTCAGCATTGTGTTCTCTTGCTATTAGGTTATAAAAACATCACGGCTTTGTTTTTTCGTCTTTTCTGGGGTAGAGAGACCTGTGAATGAGCCACGTAATGGTTTAAAGAGCGGTGGCAAGAGGAAGGGAAAAAGCAAAAGGAATTAGTGGTTCATTTTGTAATATGTTTTCTAACACCCCCAGGGTGTGCCCAGTGATCTCAGGGGGCATTACAAAATTCTGGAAAGAAACTAATTTTAAATTTCTTTTAATAAAAGAATGCAATATGCCACTCTTTGTGGAATGTAGCATGGATAATTAAAATGAAGAAGTTAGGAAGCAGTGGCTTCCTGAGCCTAGGAGAGGATGAAGTAGTGTCTAGAGAAGAAAAATAAATGAAGTGTAAAATTAATGACCTTTTACTTACATTTTTTAAAAAGTACATTGAATCTTTATACCTCAAGGATTTTCTTTCTTGCAAGATTTTGCTTTGGTAGCTATTACATTTGGCATATGGCCAAGATGTTTAATATTTAGGTTCGGAAGACTGTCTAATATTAAGAATGAAGAATCCTTAACAACATTTTTCATATTGGATAACATTTTCTCATTTTTGAACACAATAAGTAAAAAACTCTATAATCTGACTTCACATTTTTCATCCCTAATACAAAATACATTCTCTTGAGAGTGCTAGATTGTTTAAATAAGGCATGCCAAACCAGTATAATTACAGGGATGTTATTTGTAACATTGACTCCACATTCACAGTTCAAGTGGTGTGGGAGATTATAGATATATGGCCTATAAAAGTTATAAATCTTTGTTTATTTTATTAAATATTATGAGACATGCCCTGAGGATGACAGATCAATAACGGTCCTTGTGGTTTCCTGATGGAAGGCTGCAATTATTTTCTTCCATTACAACTTAAATGTAACTCGATTTTACTCATCTATCATCTTTATAATCATACTAAAGAAACATCACTGTATGTTTATTTTTCTGCCTATTCCTATTATTCCTTGTTTGCATCTTGTTTTAATTTTTGTCCTCCTTTAAAGCTGTTCTAATCACTTCGCTTTCTTCCTTTGATGGCTCTGAGTAGTGACTCTTTAACTTTGGCATTCTGTGAAACGGAGACGGAAAATTACTACCTTAACTTTCCTTTATTTTGGGAAGCAGTTGGCTACTCTTTGAATTTGAGTATAAATGATGTTTAAAAACAAGGAAGCCCAATACAAACAACCTATGAGGTTCATTTTTTCTAAAACTGCATTATCTGCAAATTCCTGAATGCAAGATATGTCAAAGTACATAAAAGTAGTATCTTATGTCATGCATACTTAGGATTGAAAGTGAGAGGAAGGAGAACAAATTATACCTTCGAACTTGACTATAGTACAGTTTTGATTCAATTGTCTTTCTCCCCATCCTCTGCACCCTCAAACTACCACCGCTCCTCACCCCATCTTTTTTTGGAACTATTAAATCTTAAGAACAACATAACACAAATTAAGCATTATGGAGGCAGGTAACTCATAACAGAGAGGGAAGTGAAAGACCCTTGTAAACAATAGAACCAGAAAGTGCCTCTTCCAGAAAATAATCCAATCATTTGAATTTGCCTTTCTTTACGCAAGTATTCCTTACAATAATAGCTGCTATTTATTTTGTGCCAAGGACCAAGTTGGGACCTTTTACAGATGTTGTTAATATACCTGTCCACACAGGAGTCCTGCATGCAAGACGATGGGTTCAGAGTTTAAATAATGCTCTCATGGCCATCCAGGTAGAAAATGGTGGAGTTCAGATTTGAACCCACATCTCTGACTTCAGTCTCTTTCCATTAGTCCATGCTGTCTCCCAAAGGGCTAAATTTATAGTCATCTTATTGTGCCAGGTACGTCATATACATTATCCCAAATTTTCACAAAACCCTGTGAAGTACATATTGTTATCTGCATGTTAGCAATGAGACTCAGCCTCCAAGAAGTTAGGTAATGTGGCAGAAGTCACATGGCTGGTATGCAGTAAACCAGGACTTCCACCCAGGTGTGTCTGGCACCAAATGCTTTTCCCCTTCACTTGATCCAACTTTGGTCTTTAAGGTCGTCAAGATGTTGGTGAAAATATTTGCTACAAGTCTTTCAAATGCTTACCTATAGAGCAAAACTTTGATAATAGAACTGCAAGAAAAGCAGTATTGTGTATTAACTGTATTTTCTGAAAGGTGAGAGCTATTTCAAGAACCCTTTTCTAATTTCAACTTTGATTAAATTTTTTTCTAAAATATATTATTTCACTGTTTTAATAAATATTCTATAACTTAGGGAACAGGACCTTTGCTGATTTGGGGATTTAAAAAATTCTCTTATTCTGCATCGATTCTCATTTGTAGGAGATTGGGCCAATGTGTACTGATTCTCTTTTTTTTCCTGAAATTGTCACATTAATCAATCCCTTATAGGTTAGAGACCGTTAGAGATTCCACAGTCTTAAAATTAAATTCCACTTAATTTTAAGCAAGTTAATGAAATTTTGCTACTGCTTATCCTCAAATAGAGATGAAGGTTTTTTCTCCCTACATATGGGTCTTTACAAAGGTTCCATTCATATTATGGGACAATTTTCTCAATTATTTTATTTTGAATAATAATGTGCTATTTAGAGAATATGCATTAGCCTAAAACAACTTCAATCAATACTAGTTTAGTATGCTTCCAGAGGTTGATTGATGAATGGGTAAAGGAGAAGGTAAAGATACTTAAACAGATTTAGTAATTATTTGTGGGTGTATAATCTCACAGTACTCAATGTTGGAAGTCACTGTAAACAAATTCTTCAGAAGCACTTTCAAAAGCAACATAAAAAACAGACACATTGTGAGGATCAAGAATATATTCTTATAGAACAACTGATACAGTCAACAACATTGGTATTCTATAAGTGGGCACTCGTGGCTTGGGATAAGTTTCCAGAAACAGCATCATATGTGGAGACAAAGAGTTCTGAAGCACAAATAGCTTATGGGTGAAGATGATGAGCACTGGGAATTATCAGATGACTCAGAGGGCTTTTGTGATGTCATCAATATGAGAAGATGCATGTGAAGAGTTTGCATAGACATATTTCATGAAATGTGAGACTGGGAAAAGCAACATAATATGTGATCCTAAATAAGCAAGTCAGGCCTGGTACACCTGCCGGACCCCTAAAATGTGAAAGGCCCTTCCCTGGAACTCCCATTATCTGATCTTGTGATAGAAACACTTTTTACACATGGAGGAGAGCTCAAGGAGTGCCAGGAAATCCCTCTTTCAGCAATGTGTCAACACTGAGGACAGGGCAGAAGCATAAGTGGAAAGTTACAGCTGCAGCTTTCTTAACCTTGTCCACAAGAGTCCCTTTATAAATGTATTAGAGATGTTAATAACAAAACTACAGTATGTGTGTCTTTTCACCAAACTTGATGCCAAAGTAAAAACTCAGTTCCAAGAAATTATTAAAAGGGTCACCTGATTTCTGGCCAAGTAAATCTGCCAAGACAAAATGGAGTCATCTTATTGCTTGAGAGTCCTGCTAAACAGCTTTGATCTTGTAATCATTTTGTTTTTTTTGTGTGTGTGTGATGAATGGCTCTAGGTGCCTTCATTTTGGCATTAAGCTAGGAGATGATTATACGCTCATTATTGGAACAATCTGAGGTCTGGATGGGTTATACGAAGACAGAGAATATGTGTAGTCCCAGTCTCAGAAGAAGTTTGATCTTTGTAACCAGAGAAGATAAACAGGCAAATAAATAGAGGAGGTTTGAAGGTATTTGTCTATGGAATTTGGCCAGTGTAAAAATTGGCTTCCTTTGTAAGAAGACTATGTTGGCAAGTTCCATCTTGTTTCCTGCAAGAATTTTTGTGATGGGAGTGATAATGGTTTCAGGTGTGGCTAGTGCATTTTGGGAATTTTTCCTGGGCGATAAAACTGACCTGAATTTCATTGGATAATCCCATCTCTTTGTGTCCCTTGAAACATTAAAAAAGTCAAAGGGGTAGGATAAAATTCAGATGTGTTTTGAGAATTTCTAGAATTGATAAGTATTTTTACATCTCTAAGGATTGAAATGTACAAAATTTAAAAAATGAGATATCAATATACCTTTATGAATTCAATTTTAAATTTTCTTTTTGCCCTACCCTTCTTTTTAATTTTTAACAAAGAAAGATTTAAATAGCAAATCCATGTGCTCTAGGAGCCCTGGAGGAATTCCTAATAGACTCTTTTAAAACTTGTGTCTCAGAATCAACTTACTGGGTGCAGAAAAATATCTCCTCTGTAATGCTATTAACATTATATTTTTATTTCCTAATCCCAGGTTTCTGAAAATCATTTTGTTTCCTTTCATTCTTTTGTAGTTTCTGGTAAAGAAAAGAGGGCTTCATGAGGAATTCTATTGCTTCTTTGCAACATATATTAAATGTATGCAGGGGGAAATAAGTCTTAGTTGGAATGTATGTGCATGTATGTTATGTATATTCATAGACTTTGGAAGAGAGAGGAAGGAAGTTTTGTTTTTAGTTCACCAAAAGATGAACTGACTTTCTTGGAAGTATTTTCCTAGCATCATAAAAAGTTAACTACAGTTTCCATCTAGAGAAGTGTCCCAGACATTTCAGCAAAAGTCAACCAATTGTTTCTGAATTAATATGCCCTTACCCCTCAGCAAATTATATACTTTATGCTATTGAGGACATGTTTAATGTTCTTCCTGATTGCAATTATAACCTTTATATCTTATATTGAAAACTGCTAAAGTAAGTGAAACATACCATGCCAAAGTCAAACTGTCTTTAGAAAAGCTATAATATTTGTTCATTCAATTACGGTCATAGAAGAAACTCGAAGCCACAACAAACACTCAGACCAGGTGATCAACTGACTAGCAAGATAAATTCTCCAGGTATAGCTCGTAGCTGTTACTATATTTAAATCACAGCACTAAGAATATCTCTAACAGCTTCTATGAAAATACCGTTTCATATACGTATAAATAATCATCAGCCAAAATATTTATGCTTATAAATATCAAATAACAACCAGGTAAAGTGCCAAGCTAGAACTTGGTAGACACAAGTCTTTTCCAGAAGGAAGTCCATGATTAAAGTCAAGCTCTAAAAGAAGGACTTGGGAGCAAACATCTCCTCTCTACTCTTACAGGTTGTTTAGAGAAGTATACTAGCTCATTTAAAAATGTTTTATTTACCAGCATTTCAGAAGAGATTTTTTAAAGTTAAGTTCCTTTAAATAATGTCAAGAATACAGATTAATCATTTGTGTATCAGTGAGAGAATATAATCTCATAAGGAACAATTATTTAAGGTGTACAAATTAGCTTGAGCATCTTGTAAATGTTGCAGAGATTATACAGAAATGTCAATAATTATGTTTTATGGGAATTGCTGTTGTGATAAAATCTGCGTAAATCTGATCAGAACTACAAAATCTTATATGGGAAATAACTTTAATATAATCTGAAGTGTCACGAGCACACAAATCTGAATTGTAAAAATATTTTTTCTTTTAGTTAACATATTACATTTTAAAGATGTTAGGTGTAAATGAAGATTCAATTTCTAAATTTTCTTGGAAAAAATCTGTAACTATTTTGGATAAATACCATTTACCAAGCACAAAAGAAGTTCTGGATATTCTTTTTGAGACTGATACTTATTTCTAATTTACACCTCACAGTGTGTAAGTGGGGACTGATGTGACTTACCCTATTAAAACAGTGCTCATGATTGGGTCCATAAAAATGCTGGAGACATCTCACATTGTTTTTGTTGACGATCTTGTTGAAGAAGTCATTGACATATTTGATAGGGAATGCACACATTGCAGATCGATCCATTGGTTCAGCAGAATCTGGCTTGCTTTGTGCGAACACCCCAAAGAGAATGTCATCATTCAGGCTGGCTCCTATTTGTCTAGCAAGTTGGGCCCCCGGCTTGCTGACATATGCAGCCTGAAGGATATTAAACACTTCCTTCTTTGTGGATCTCTTTTTTCTCTTTTCTGTGAGAATACACTCTAGAGGCATTTCCATGTAGGAGTGCAATCCAGAGTTTATGGAACAGAACCTGATTATTCTTGTGTGAAAAGTCTGAGCATTTAGAGTTTCCCTTTGGACTGACAGGAAGTAAATAAAATTGTTGCTTTCAAAGGCATGGACGTACTTAATGGGGTAAGAATCTCTGAACTCAGGTAAAACATCAATGTAGGACTGGTCTGTCAAAAACATAAAACCATCTTTCGTTTCCTTTAGCCTTCTCACTGATATCGAATGCAACGGATGATGCGGGAAATAAGAAGAATTTATGGTATTGCCTACAAAGAAGTTGATGAACCGGTCCTTTACAGATGAAAGGACTTTGGCTCCCAGGGCGCTCACCACACAGTCAGGGCACTGGCTGGGCTCTTCTATCTGTGGGGAGAATATGCAGTGAACCTCCGACTGTATGTCAGCAGTATGATTGTGGGGAAAGACATGTCGCTGGCAGGTCCCTCTGTTGACGCTGCCACAGCTAATGAGTTGATCATCATAGTAGGTGTCGACAACTAGAGCCATGTTGATGTTATCTTTCCAAACGCCTCCTGATAAATTGGCTTTGCTGCTGCAGTCCTGACACGGGAAACAATCTGGGTGTTCCAGCACAGGCCCGGTCTTGTACTCAGCAACCTTCTGAAGGTCTTCCTCATTTAAAACATAAATGTAGTTGGTGGCACCGAGGAAAATGTGATGCTCATGTAGAATGACATTCTGGATGGGTGTTTCCGCGGTGAAGTTGGGAAGCTGATACTTCATATTCACATTCATCTCGGACTTTGCTAGTGCCTCTTTACACTCCCCATTGCTCCTCTGCACCAAGGTAAACAGGAGCACGAGGATGCCAGGTGCAAGCACAGCGGGAGCCTTCATTGTGAGAGGTTTATCTGCCAAAACAGGTTCAAGGTGAGAGCAGTTCAGTTGTCAGAAACGAAGAGAAAACTGAAAGACCTATGCCATTTAAACGATCAGAAATAAAGCTTCCCAACTGGACTTTTACATAGAAGGAAAACAAAAACTCTAGCCAGTTTCACATAAAGATGCATTGTGTGGTTGGACATGACTCCACATAGCTTAATTTTAGAACTCAAGCCATGAACGAATAATTTTAGAGAACCATTGAGATGCAAACAATGTTCTGTATTAAGGTTGATACAGTAACTAAGTTAGACTCATTCAGCAATGAAAGAAAAAACATAGCAACTTTCTTTCTTAACCCCTTGCTGGTTGTTTAATGTGGTTTAATAACTGTGGTTAATGACTAGGTTGATATTTAAAGTTTCTCTGTTAGTCAAGTAGAGGAACTGCGGTTCAGATTCATTTATTCTAGAAATCACAGCAGGCATTGTTTTCTTGGGAGCATGTAGAATTACTAGGCTAAATTTAGCTTCCTTTTGGAAGAAAACAATCATAAATTCTAGAAGCAATATGATCACATGCTGTTTATAGGATTTTGTGTGGAGAGGAATGGTTTGATTATAATTTGGCTACAGTTAACCTATTGTTTTAGACAGACAAATGTTTAATGTAGGATCACTGGGAACTGAAAAACAGCAGGCTGAAAATGTATAAAATAAAACATAATCTTCAGAACTAAAGTCCTAGAACCACTTCTCAGGGAAAAACAACATATTGTTCATTACCAAGTCAAAAGCTATTTAGTAAAAGTACATTATTTTAACGTTTCATTGTATGCATATAGACAGTATTTCTATGAGGAAACATGAATGGGCTTGTTATTCAGTTTTTAAAACTTAAGGTGCACAAGTTATGAACATTGTGAGTTCTCCTTATAATAATTATAGGCAGGGTAGCAGGTTGGAAAGGAGAGGCCTTAGAATGAGTATAAACTAAATAGGTATGACTTTTTTTTAATAGCATAATTCTGATAGTAGAGGGGAGCCTCTAAAAACATACTAGGCATTATGACTGTGCCAAAGACTAACCCTGGATCTACAAAAACCACATCAGAAATCACTGAGCAGCTGGTATGTGCAGGGCTCTGTGCTTGCACTATGGGAAATGGGACATAGCCACTGCCCTTCAGTGAAGCTGCAATGTGGCTAAGTGATAACCCATATATGCTGATTATTGAGGCACTGTACATGGCATTGCAGTACCCTGCATAGCATAAACCAAAAGCTACAAGCGTCAAGGGAAAAAAGCACAGCCTGTACTTAGGATTTTTATGATCGTGAGAAACAGAGACAAATTCACTATGTTGTGAGGTCCAGGAGAGCAAGGACAAGGTTTGTTTGGCTCATCATTGTATCCCAAGTAGCTGGTACAGAGCCTGAGATGCAGAAGGTGTTAAACGAATAGATACTGAATAGATGATGAATAAAAATTAAGCCACAAATTCGAAGTTATGTAACGGTTAAGGGTAGTAGCCAAAATTTGCATCCAAAACTTTTGGACTCCAAATCAAAAATAATTTTACCCTACTAATAGTCTAAGAATTGGGGACTTTAAGAGGTGATTGATAATCATTAAGGAATTTTGAGCTAGAGAGTGATACAATGAAGGTTTTACTCTAGGAAGACTGATCTGGAGGCAGGGTGGCCTAGAACAGAGAGAACCTGGCAATGGAAAGACCAGTTGACAGGCTATTTTTATATTCCACAATGAGGTAACAGGTGCCAGAACAAATATGGTAGCCTCAAGGATAGAAGGAATGAATAAGGGACATATTTGAGTAAGTAGGATTTGATACCCTAATGTATCAAACATGGTGCAAAACAGAAAGCAAAGACAAACAAAGATGATTAGCAGTTATCTTGGAAAAGTAGAACAAGTTATAAAACTAGGGTAGACTGCACTGGGAAGTTAGGCTGAATATACGGGAATGGTAGATTGGTTTTAACAACATTGAGTCGGATGTGCTGCTGGGAAATGAGTGCATGTTCTCCTATAAGGATGACTAGTAGGTTTTACATTATTCACCAGGAAACAGGTGCCTGGAACAAGTGAAGAATGAAAACTCTGAGCAGACAGAGCATTAGTGCCAAAGAACAGAGGCGGAAATGAGAAGGATTCTGAGAAGCCTGCCTTGACTGGGAAAGCGGCATGATCAGTCTTGGGTGAAACAATATCTGTCTTAAGTGAGACACATGAGTGTCAGGTATTTGCCACTGCTGCACTAGAAGGAATAACAATTTAGAACTTGATTGGCAGAGTAACAGAGACTCCACTCGGACTAGAAATAAACTTTGCACATAATCTGCATAGAGGTGATGGTTAAAACCAAGAATGGGTGTGTTCATGAACAGACTAGATGAAAGAAGAGAAGGCAAATGACCTAAATCTTAGGGGATAGCCACAGTAGAGAAATCTGTGGAGGAGTCAAGGAAGGTTAAGGTCAGTGAGGCATCAACAGAGCAAATACTGCACTGTGTCACAAAAGCCAGGCGAGGGTCTCAAGAGGGAGGATGTTGGTCCACATGGAACCTCTTTGTTGATCTTCAAGGCAGTAGTTTCTATAGCAGTGTCAGATGTTAGACTGAGGGAATGGGTGACGAAGAAGTAGAATGTTTGTCAAAGGGAAGACAAGCAGAAAGCAGTAACAGGGTGAAAAGGAGTTTATTCTTAAATTGTGGGAAAGACATATGATTATTGGCAGGACCTCCCCTTTCTTCTACTAACATTTATTGGATGTCTACAAAGGCATGATGCCCTTCCCTGGGAAGCTCAAGTCACTTGATGGAGGCAGTGGGTTAACGGTTATCAGAATGCAGAGGAAGGGAGACCAACTCCACTGGAAATGATGCTAGAACCGAGTCTCAAAGGAGGATAAAGAATGAAGATTCCTGGCTGGGCACAGTGGCTCATGCTTGTAATCCTAGCACTTTGGGAGGCTGAGATGGGCAGATCACTTGAGGTCAGGAGTTTGAACCCAGCCTGACCAACACGGTGAAACCCCATCTTTACTACAAAAAAATTAGCTGGGTGTGGTGATAAGTGCCTGTAATCCTAGCTACTTGGGAGGCTGAGGCAGGAGAATTGCTTGAACTTGGGAAGCGGAGATTGTAGTGAGCCAAGATCGTATCATTGGGGGTACAGGCTATGAAGGGATAAGCAAAGCTAAAGCACTGTAGTTGGACCAGAGGAAAAGATGAAGCCTCAGTAAGGCAAAGCCATGTGATAATAAAAATAACAAGAACATATACTGAGTGCTTACCATGTGCGAGGCATTCTGCTAAACACTGATTTACTCTTCATCAACACCCTGTGAAGAAGGAAGTATTATTATCCTTCTCTTCTAAATAAGCAAACTTGCTAAAATCACACAGTTAGAGCCAGTCTTCAATTCCACGTCTGGCTAAAGAGAACCCATTCATGCTCTTAAGTGCTTCACTATACCGAAGCAGCTTCCCAAGCGAGGCGGGAGCATGCACTAGAACAGAAGTCAGACAATCAGACCTCTGATTCTAGCCCTTTCCCTCTCTAGCTGTGTGACTCCAGGCAATCATCCACCTCTAAGTCCCAGGGTTGGATATTCTCACATGACCATTTTAAGGATCAAAAAGAGATCTCATCTCTGAAAGCACTTTGATCAATAAAGAGTATATATAAATGCTTGCTATTTTATCTGTAATTCTCATTGTTTTGCAATGTACTAGCAAATTTTTGGTGCTGGTAGAGGGAATAACAAGGAATAGAAGAAAAGGATTAGGGACAAATTGTTCTACTAGAGGGCAAATACAAACTGTAAACCAAACTGCAAATATGTATCTAAACCATCTAGAGCACAATGGGAAAAATAAATATTATGTGAAAAGTTAACTGCACTTATCAATATGGTATCAGTGTATCTAACAAAATTGAGCCTAATAAATAATTTATTGCTGTATTTTCTGTAGAAATGATAATGAAAGAAAGGAAACAAATGAATTATTATTGCCAAAGGGAGTATTATAACGAATTTGCATGTTAGTTGATGTCCATTAACGCAATGTGAAGTGTGAATGACGTTTTTTCTTCTATGTTTTTTGAAGAAGTCTTCAAAATAATCTGTAATCCTAGCACTTTGGGAGGCAGAGGTGGGCGGATCACGTGGTCAGAAGATCACGACCATCCTGGTCAATATGGTGAAACCCTGTCTCTACTAAAAGTACAAAAACTAACTGGGCATGGTGGCGCGTGCCTGTAATCCCAGCTACTTGGAAGGCTGAGGCAGGAGAATCTCTTGAACCAGGGAGTTTGAGGTTGCAGTGAGTTGAGATTGCACCACTGCACTCCAGCCTGGTGACAGAGCAAGACTTCATCAAAAAAAAAAAAAAAAAAAAAAAAAAAAAAAAGAGATACTGTATTAAATTACGTTTTTAAAATAAGATTCCTATCTTAAGGTTGGCACATAAGTCACACACTGTACTAAATCTCAGTGGACAAGAATCCAAGAAAATGTACACATGTAGAAATCGGCTTTTTGTTATTTCATTTGATGAGATGGAAAATCAGTGGGGAAGTAGAATATATTTTCTATTTAAAGAAAAACCCTCGCGGAACACAGTTGGAGTTAGTACCTTAGTCTCCTATACCTTCTTTATATTATCTGTTACCATATGGTGATGCCATTTTTCAAGTGAATACATCCAAAAAAGGTTAAACTTTTTAATTAAAGAAAACAATGGGACTAGGGCCCATTGTCGACAACAGAAATCTTAATTAAAACAGAGGTTTCTGTTCAAACCTCAGATAATGAGAAAATGTAATCACCGAAAACGCCCCATTTCCTTGATCATTCCCATTAATAAAGGCCTGGTCCCCATTAACAAAGGTGTGTGTTGGTCAGATCACATCTTTTCTGGGAAATGTTTTGTGTCCTTCCTAAGGAAAGGAGGGAGACCTTTTAGACATATTTGGTGCTGAGCTGGGCACTAAGATGATAACTGCTAGTTAAATGAGTGACAGCTGAGAGGCCAAGTGCACAGGCACTGAGCCAGATTTTAGGGTTTGAATCCAATCACTGTCTCTGTTACCTTAGGCAAATAGGTCTAAGCCTCTATTAAAATATGGGCAGGATTATAGCACCTACCTCACTTTTGAGACTTATTCTAAGGATTCAATGAGTTAATGCATGTAGAACACTGCACGGCACATAGTAGGTCAATGCATGTTCTCTTGTTTGTACACGGCCCCCAACAAACACTTACAAGCATCTAAGTGTCAGATACTGTACAGAGTGCTGAAGATACAAAGATAAATAAAACACTTTCGAAATGTCAATGAGCTCTCAGGCCAGTAGTGGAGATAGACAGATTATAGTTTAAACTCAATGTGGAAATGTCTACAGAGGCCCTTAAAGGAGAACTTAACCAGGACAGAAAGTCACGTGGGCTTACCAATCAATCAGTCATGGTGCTTTCCTCATAATGCATTCACAATTCTGAGGTCAAACAATGGAGAGGACCTAGTTTTAGTTGTGGCAGTGCAGCTAATTATTTGTATGACCCAAGCAAGTTACCCAACTTATTTGAAAATTATAGTGTTGAACCAGCTGTGTGCTGGCTCATGACAGCCTACTATGTGCATCTCTTCCCAATTTGTGTTTCAGTGACCTCATCTTGGCAGCCTGAAATCAGCCATGGTGGGTGTATTGACACCATAGAAATTGGCAAACACTACAAATTGGGGCTTATTAAAGCCTGTAGGGGGATGGTTATTAAATATTTAATGGCATACTCCTGGGTGGAACTAAAGAACTTCAAAGTCTTTCTCATTTCTTTTTTTTTTTTTTTTGAGACGGAGTCTCGCTCTGTCACCCAGGCTGGAGTGCAGTGGCCAGATCTCAGCTCACTGCAAACTCCGCCTCCCAGGTTTACGCCATTCTCCTGCCTCAGCCTCCCGAGTAGCTGGGACTACAGGCGCCCGCCACCTCGCCCGGCTAGTTTTTTGTATTTTTTTAGTAGAGACGGGGTTTCACCGTGTTAGCCAGGATGGTCTCGATCTCCTGACCTCGTGATCCGCCCGCCTCGGCCTCCCAAAGTGCTGGGATTACAGGCTTGAGCCACTGCGCCCGGCCGTATTTCCCATTTCTAATAATTTTCAACTCTGAGATTATTCCCCTATGACTACATTTTACACCAATGCCATTGACTTGGCATATATTGCTTTCACTTCCTCATCTATATAACCTACCAGATCTGGCTGTGTGAGCATTTTAATATTTATATTGGTAGTGAAATACTCCAGAAATACTTTCACTTTTTGTATATTTTTGCCCTGATACATTTATCCCCCCATGATGTGTTTGGATCAGGCTTTCAATATAGACTGTCTTTTCATTGTTTCTGTTATTTTTTCTTTCTGAAATAGTGCTAGCCATTTAACCAACTTTGAGTTCCTTGCTAAAAGGAACATGTAAAGATGATTCAAACGGACTGACTAATTCATTCTCTTAAAATGTTGTGCACATATCAGGTGAAAGTGAATCATCTATAAAACATTTCTTTTATTTCTTTTCAGATGAAAGTTAAGGTAATATCACTGGCAAAACATTTCCTGGCAGTGATCATCTCAGTGGCACCTTGGCCACTAAACTATTGATATTTAGGATTACTTCCTTTAAAGAAGATGGCTCTGTTATTAACAGCTACAAATATCAGTTCAGCCTGCCTTTAAAACCAGCGACTTGATCTGTCCACCATCTGCCCACCTCTAGTTTTCTCATTCAAGTAGCTTACATTGGTCTTTTCATTTCCCAGAAATCTAGCAATACATTTAAATCTCTAAGTATTCATTGAGCAACTGTCAACACTATCACTGTCCTCATCATAAAAACATTGCAGAGCCTACAAAAATGTATAGTGTATTCAAACACTGATTCCTCAGGAAAATACCAACAGAGGCAATAGAACAACTTTTTTCTTGAGAGAGAGACTTTCTAAACCTTGACACAGGTAATTTTGCTTTCTTTAGGGATTAATTTTCTTAGCAGTCATAATTTATAACTACGCAGATAGCACCTTATAGTACATAGATATGGTCAGTTCCATCATCTCTTCTAATCATGATTATCTTATAAGGTAAGCATTATCCTATGTTTCCAGATGACAAAACTTAGGTTCAAAAAGAAGAAAATATTAGCTGAAATCTAAACAAGCAATTCAGTTCTTCTGAGTGTACTTCTAATTGTTTTAAAATGTATGATGTTATTTGAATTGTTTTAAATTATTTGCATTTCTTGGAAAAGATTTTTATTCCAAAGGCACAGTATTTTAATAAATACCTCTTTTTACCTTCCCAGAATCCACTGTCTCTTATACTGGCAACTCTTTTGAAAACTCTCCCTCTCCTATCTGCTGGGACTGTCAATCACATGGTCTGCATCTTTCAACACAGAATGAGTGTGCAAACCAGGCTGGCCTTTCAATGAACTCTATTCTCTTGACATGGAGCTTGGTCAGGGCTGAGTATGTGGCCAAAGCAAGGCCAAACAGAATCTCTTCGGGGATTTAATATGGATGCTGGGAGAGGGCCTCTTTCCTTCTGAGAGCATGAGCACTAAAGATGATTTTTATCTTGGGATGTCTGATGCCCATCTTTGCCACTATGTGGAAAAAGTCAGCCTGAGCATGAAACTGACCCAAGAGGCCAGAGAGCCCAGACACGGAGGGAGGCAGGCTCCTGATGCGATTGTTTGAGCATCTGTATCCAGCCATGTCTTAAGCTAAGGGAAGCCAGTAAAATTTCTTCTTTTCTTCCTTATTTCTTTTTTTAAAATAAGTTTAGTAATGATTCTTTTTATTCCTTGCACCTGAAAAAGTCCTAAACTAACAATGTCTAGTAGAAAATACTACAAACTTGAGTTTAAACACAAAGTCAAGTGCATAAAACCAACTTTATGTAAAATATTCAAGTAATTGGGACTTGAATAATTATTTTAAATATTTCACTTTGCATTTGGGAACATATCTATTAGTTAAGATTTCTGAGGTGGTATACTAGTTTTTTCTTATTATATAATTCCAAAATCTTCTACCATATTTACATAAGATAATGTCAAAATGGAAATAATTGATCTAATTAAAGAGTTAAGATACAGAAACTGGAAAATATTTTAACATTGCTTTTAAGTGCAAGAAAGGGATTTATGATGATGGAATATGGCTGAAGCCCCATATTAAGGAAATTACAGTCATAAAAACAGCCATGGCTAAATTTCCAGGAAGACTTGCCAGAGTGAAATCCTAAGGAAAAATCTTAACCCTGTCCACATTTATATTATGTTTATTAACTTTAAAAGTAGGCCTATTAAAGTTAAGATTCCAATAGAAGATTTCTGATGACATTTAAAATACTGTGTTTATAAACACTCACTGTTTATGAAGAATCATATTACATTGTATTATAAGATATTAATCAAATATTTGGGAGCACCCAATGCATGCAATGTACCTGACTAGATACTAAGAGTTTCTTCCCTCAAAGAGTGTACAGTCCGTGGATTTGAAGATAACACGATAAACTCTGAAATCTAAATTTGTAACCTAAATGGAAAAGTGGATAGATCTACTGGGCTGAAAGCAAATTTGTAAACATGCTTGATTGAATGTTTGATTCTTATGCCTAAAGACTTACAGTTAGTGTTATGATCATCAAAAGCGCTACATTGACTTTAAAAAGATAAAATAATAGGCTGTGTCAAAAATCCCTTCTATTGTAGCCAGACACTACCTTGACAATGGTTTCTAACAGTGAATCGAAGGGACAGGAGGAATCTTCAGAATTTTTCAGCCCATTCAACTGCTCTTTGGCATAATCACATTTAAACATTCCAAAATATTCCGGAGACAAGGTGGACTGTAGTGGAGAGAGTGTGGGTTTTCCTGTCCGACAGACTTAAATGGGATGTGAATATGGCCTTTTTTGCTGACATGCCTTCTGATTTGAGTGTCAGTTTCTTACATTCAAAACATGGGGATAATCATATACATCTCATGGGTTGGCCATGAGAGTTGGAGATAAACTGTGAGAAACGCTGTCATTCAGTTATGCAGCACACCCTAGCATTTAATAAATGTAGCTACTATGCTTATTATCCTAACTTGTGCTTTGGCCAGTTTCTGCCTGCCCTCAAAAAATGAGGAAGTTGGCACAGTCCCTTGGGTGAGACCACTCCAAATACCTGGTGACTGCTTCATCACTTTAGTCCTCTCATCCACAGTTTAAATAGTGTTATTTCTTCTTTTCCCACCCTTTAGCCATCTTGTGGTTTTCCTCTAACCTCGGTTCAAGTTCTTGAAGTCCTTCGAAAATTGCCCCCCAAGACAGAGGCCACAGTAACGGCCTCCCGTACTAGAGAAGTAAAAACAAATAGGAACCAGTATTTTAACTCTTTAAAAAAGAGTTAGCCCAGGCCGGGCACTGTGACTCACGCCTGTAATCCCAACACTTCTGGAGGCTGAGGCCAGACGATTGCTTGAGTTCAGGAGTTTGAGACCAGCCTGGGCAAACTCCAACTCTACAAAAAATAAAAAAATTAGCCAGGCATGGTGGCATGTGCCTATAGTCCCAGCTACTGCAGAAGCTGAGGTGGGAGGATCACTTGAGCCAGGGAGGTTGAGGCTGCAGTGAACCGTGATCACACCACTGTACTCCAGCCTGGATGACAGAGCCAGACTCTGCCTCAGAAAAAAAAAAAAAAAAAAAAGAGTAAGCCCATATCCCAACCGAGATTTAGCGAGTAAAGATATAGGATGCTGAATTAAAATTGAATTTCAGATAATTTGTTTAGTGTAAGTATGTCCCATGAAAGTATTTTATATGACAATCCTAGTTGTCAGCAAATGGGGAAAAACAAGGGAACAATAATCTTTTTTACCCACAGAACTCAGATTAAAAAGATTTGGGCCAAACCTATTTATCCTTTGGGCTAGAATGTTTTTTAAGGTTTCTGTGGCATATATGTATTGCAAAACTGCATAGCATTTTTTCATTTGGGTTTGCTTCTGTACATCTAAAACATGCTTTAAAAGTTCCTGACAGGTGGTTTTAAGTGTCGTATGAAGGTATAACTATGTGAAAGGGAGTAAAGAAATTTTTTCCCCCTACAGTTGTACTGTATATGGCAGCCTGTCATTTACATGAAATTTCTGAAACAGAAAGGGTATTCCCAGGTTGATTTACATGCTTTATTTATAATAAATGAGCTCATTAAAAAATTTAAATACAGGTGGCTGTAGGAGATAAACAAGTTAAGCTTCGTACAGGAATGATTTGCACATGTTATAATTAATGTTTCCAGGGGGTGCTCTAAACAGTTTCTTGGTTATTACACAAATGTTGTTTCTTTGACAGACAGTGCTTTTATTCAGATTCTTATCAGCTTTTGCATCCCCTCTTAGTCCTATAATCATTTAAAAAGTTGAAAACTGCTGCCTCTTAGCATAAGAAAAAGCCAATTGTGCATTTTCTAGTTGTAACATATGATTGAGACCATTATCCAACCCTGATACAGCAAGAGTAAAGATAAAAAGAATAGAATGCCATTATATCCTCAGGATTATCGTTTATAAATTTATATTCTGTCAGCAAACATCTTTGTCCTTTTAAGAATGGTTGAAAGTACTCAACTTCTGGGAAAGAAGAATAAATGGACATTTGTTTTTACCATTGTGCATAATGTAAAAAATATTGTTCAGAAATTACGTTGGACTCTCAGAGCCCTGATTGACAGATGGGCTTTTGTCCCATTAATAAATTGTAGGTCAAACAAAAATGTTTCATTGCCCTTGAAAGTGTGAAGGTTGAACTTCCCCAATGTAAAGAAAGTGCTAAAATGCATGAAAACCTATACAAGTATGTTTTTTTCATACTTTTCAGCCAAATGGATGGACATAATTTTGTGATTCAGACTGTGTAGCAGTGTTACCAGTTTTTGTTCAATTAATCCAGGAACACTGAATAACACAAATCCACAAATCACATTTGAGAAACATCTTTCCAAGTCTATATTTAAAAAAAAAAATAAGCCAAGCAACCTTTGCCAGTTGCATTCAACTACAGGGTTTGGAAAGGATAAACCTACTGAACAGTCAGAATGTGAACCACTGAAGGGAGACAAGTTGGAGAGGAAGCTGGTACATTACTCACGAATGAATCAGACATTCCCTCCCTTCTTGTTTGAAAATGTCCTCGGCATAAAGCATGGTACAATTCCAAACGAGGAACTGTGCTCAGGATTGAATTTATATGACTGATCAGTTTCCTTTGCTGTTATCGAAAGCAGATATCAAATGGCTGTGGAGGAATGCAGGTGGTGAGTGAACCCCATTCTTTTCATAGTGGCTGTCACATAAAGAAAGAAAAATCAGCACCCAGGGACAGAGGGACAAAGGGGAGAGGTGTGAGGGTGCCAAAGGCCAGGGCCCCTCTTGCCTGAAAACGTAGAGCCTTTGAATGAGGTGGGCATTCCTTGTAATGCTATTTTCTCTTAGGTCTGAATTTATTTTGCTTATTTTGCTCACACCTTAGAAATTTTCCTGGAAATCAATGTTTGCAAGTAGACTCTGACATGGAATGAACTAAGGTCTCTTTTTCACGATCAAAATTGTCGGTATATGACCTTTTCTTATTTAGGCAAAGTAGACAAGAATTGTTAGAAATCATGAGAATACTGTGAATGTGAAGGAATAGCCAAACCTGGCCATATTTTGTACAGATGTAGATTCCTTGGGTGAACATAATGCAATTCTAACAGTGTTGGAAGAAGAATTAAAGCATATAAATAGCATTATGTTGAGGTCAATATGTCACCAGAAAATAAAGAACAAAACAAAACTATTTACAAATATCTTAAACACTTTTAAAAGAATAGAGAATGCTGAGCAAATGGATTCTCGTAAATCTAGGATAGTACAGAAAAATAAGTACAGAATCCAATTTCTGAAACTCAGTAAACACTCTGGATCCTTGAAAAATCAATAAAGCAAAAGGTTAGGACAACCTGAAAACAACTGTGCTTAGGATTGCATTTACGTAACGCATCAATTCAAGGAAAAGCAATTCAGGACAGGTTGTGTGTATATAGGCGGTATGTGTGTTTATGGGAGAGGAGAGAAACAGAAGAGAGAATAGAGGGCAAGAAATTAAAACAAATAACTTTTCCAACCATACAGGTGTTGCCCCTTGACTGGGAATCCCCACCTTCCACCCGCAACACTCCCAGGCTGTGCTGTCAAGTGTGCGCATGTCAGTGGAGCAGCACGGGGAAGAAGAGCTAACTACACAGACAGAAAGCAGGGCCAAGGAGTATTTCAGAGGGATACTACTTGAGCTGTGTCTTGCAGGATAAGTTGGAGCTGCTCAGGCACAGCTGAGGTAGGGGACAGACAGTCTGGATGGAGTGCACTCACACACAGGCACCTGGGGAGAAGGTGCAGGGTTGTCCAGGAAGTTGCAATTTGTATAGAGGCCAGGTGGACTGGGTTGACAGTGGAGGAAGGTATAAGGTTAGGCTGCGGCCATGTTACAGAAAGTCTGATATGTTTTGTTGAAGAGTCTCCAGAGAATTCCGAAATCCATCTCTCCAATATCACTTTTGTCTACGCAACAGCTATTTAAGACCAAATTTGACCAATATTTACTGGGATCCTACTATGCGTCAGATGCTTGGGATACATCAGTAAACAAAACCCAACACCCCTGCTCTTGTGGAACTTACATTTTAGCTGGGGGCAGCAATTAATACCCATAACAAGTTGATGATGTAGTGTTTTAGAAGTTGATGTGTGTTACAGGGAAAAACAAAAAGCAAGGTTGGGGCATCAGAACTGCCTGGAGGAGAGGTACAGGGATAGGTTTGTAGTTTGGAAATTGGGAAGATGGCTTTTGTGGACCCAGCTGAGATGGGAAAAGAGATTTCTGGGCAGAGGCAAGAAGGAAGAACTAAGTGTGTCTGGTGTGTCTGAAGCACAGAGAGGGGGCCGGTAAGCCTAGACTTTGGTGACCGGGAGCTGAGATCAGACAGGATGAAGCAGCAGAGCATCTAAGGCCGCGCAGGAACCTGGGAGATTCAGGTTTTTATTGGAGTGAAATGGGGAGTCATTGCAGGGTTTTGAACAAGGAGGGGATTATGTTGGAATGTAATCACCTTGATCGTGTGGGAGAGAAGTCTGCTAGTGGCTGGGGGGCAGTTCAGGGCAACGGTGGAGTGGTGAGGCCAGCTGGGAGGCTCCTGTGATGTTCCAGGAGGGGGACCTGGTGGCCTGGGCCAGGAAGGACGGGGAGAGTGGGGAGATGTGGCCGAATTCTGGTTCTATTTTGAAGACAGAGCTGTTTTGTCACATGCCTCAGATCAAACTCCATGGAGTTTGATCTGAGGCATGTGAGAAAAAAAGGAGTCAAGAATATGCCAAGGATTTTGACTTTTTTAACAGAAAGAATGACTTTGCCAGTTACCGACATGCAGACTCTGGTTGGTGAAGCATGTTTGTAGGATATGAGGAGACCAGGAATGTAGTTTTGCCCATGATGGAGGTTTTTTTATTTTTATTTTTTTGACATGGAGTCTCCCTCTGTTGCCCAGGCTGGAGTGTAGTGATGTGGTTTTGGCTCACTGCAACCTCTGCCTCCCAAGTTCAAGTGATTCTCCTGCCTCAGCCGCTTGAGTAGCTGGGATTACAGGCATACATCACCACACCCGGCTAATTTTTGTATTTTTAGTAGAGACAGGGTTTCACCATGTTGGCTAGGTTGGTCTTGAACTCCTGACCTCAAGTGATCCACCCACCTCAGCCTCCCAAAGTGCTGGGATTACAGGCAAGAGCCACTGCGCCCAGCCTGACAGATATTTTTTAGGCATCTAAGTGGAAATGCCGGGCATGCAGTTGGATGTTTGAGTCCCAGGGTTAAGGAGAAAGGTCTGGGCTAGAGATTTAAATTAAGAAGTTGTCAGCATGTGGATGTCAGGAAAAGCCATGAGAGTGGATGGGACCTCTGAAGAGAGGAGTGTAGAGAATGAAGAGAGGAGGACTGAGCGCTGGGGCCATCAAAGCTAATAGGCCAGAAGACAAAGACAGTTGGGACAAGAGACCAAGAAGGAGCAGTTGGATATCCTTCTGGTACCTCCATCTACTCCCACAAAACCTGGTCTCCCTCTCTGTATCCTACCTCAGTGCTGAACATGTCCCATATTTCCAGGACATCATCCTTGACGCCCACCTACAAGTGTTTTAAACATGTCCATCTCCTTATTGGTTTCCATGCCCATGGTCAGGGCAGTGTCACTTCATACCTGGATTACTACAACAGCGTCCTTGCTGGTCTTCCCTCTCCATTCTCACCCTGATCATCTTTCCGCTAGCATACCAGAGATATCTTTCTAAACTGACAATTTGACTATGTCACTTCTTTGCTGAAAAAAAGGTCAACCCCTTGACAGAGCTTACAAGCCACATATCATTTGTTTCTGCCCCACTCTCCAGTCTTGCCTCTTGCCATCACCCCATTAGAAATCTAGGCTCTGGCCACTCTGCCCTCTTCAGTTCTTGAAGCAAGCCATGTGCTGAGCCACTCTGGGTTTCAGCACATGTGGATCCCTTTTTATGGATATTCTTGCCCTCAACTTCACACGGATAAGTTGTCTCTCTTTAAGCCTCATCTTAGGGAACAGTTCTGGCAAGCCTTCTCTGATGCCTCTCTTACCCTCTAGTAAGGAATTAGGAACTCTCCCATGTGCTCGAACATCAAACCGATCTTCCCCTTATCTAGCCTTTATCATGCTATATGGTAACTTATTTATCTGTGTCTCCCATCAGAGCGTAAGCTCCACTTTTAGCCCTTAGCATAGTGTCATTACATGGCACTTGGTAAGCATTAATTGAATGAATGGACAACAGAATCAATTAATATATGAAAGAATGTTCCTGAACAAAGTTCACGGAAACAAAGCATTGTGGAAGGAAAGGAAGGACTAGATTACACAGATACTAAAGTGATAAAAATTATGTGGGAATGATTCAATATGGATTTTGATTGTAGAGGAGACTGAAAAGCCAAGAATGGCTAAAAAAAATGTCTCTCTGGGTATCATAAACCAAGGTAAGGAAAATAGGGAGAGGAGACTTTGAGGGTAAAGATAATTAGTTGAGTTAATAACCCTGAAGCTACGCTGAGGCAGCTTCTGGTCATCTAAGTGGAGGAGTCTATAAGGTAGCTGACAACATGAAAGTGGTGGTGTAGAGAAAAGAGGAAGTGAGAGAGAGAGCGGTTTGTGAACCACTCGTCCATCGGTGTACTGGAAGTCACTGAGAGATCACTTGTGAATGTGTTTTGTAAGTAGAAAGGAGGAATTCAGATGGAGCCTTAAAGAAGACTAGAATCTAAACTTTACGTTCTAAAGGGTAAAAGAAAATTGTAGGCAAAGAAAATGTGAAGAGGTAAGCTAAAGGAGAACTTTCAAGAAGGGAGAAATAAAATGTATGGTATCAAATTCTACAGAGGGGTCAAAAGGGATGAAAACCAGTGTCCATCAGATATGGCCATGAGGAGGGCACTGGTGATTAGAATGAGGACACTTTCTTGGGTGTGTGGAACAGACTGCTTGAGTTGAATGACTTAAGAATGAATGGGAATGAAGAAAGTAGAGAAACTGAGTTAGACATTTATTTTAAAGAATTCTTTATTTAAAGGATAAAATGGAAACAGGAGTGACTACTTAAGGAAATTGTGTATTCAAGATCCTATCAGGATGCCTGACGTGTGTGCTTTATTTCTTTCTAGAAGAATAAGTTGAGTAAGAGTTGAATGAAAAATAATAAAGCCAAGGAATACTATGCAGACATAAAAAAGAATGAGATTCTGTCTTTTGCAGAAACACGGATGAAGCTGGAGGCTGTTATCCTTAGCAAACTAACAAAGGAACAGAAAACCAAACACTGCATGTTCTCACTTATAAGTGGGAGCTAAATGATGAGAACCTATGAACACAAAGAAAGAAACGACAGACATTGGGGTCTACTTGAGGGGGCAGAAGAGGGAGAGGAGCAGAAAAGATAACCATCGGGTACTAGACTTAATACCTGGGTGACAAAATAAACCCTGTGACAAGAGTTTACCTATGTAACAAATCTTCACATGTACCACTGAGCCTAAAATAGAATTTTTTTAAAAACGAAAAATAGTGAGGGAGATTTTAAAGATGGGAAGAGTTGTAAGGTGGGTAGGATACATGAAGGAGGTGCTCAAAGGTGTGGGGAAGAACGGGGTCAAGACTTAGGTAGAAAAGACTGTTTCATCCTTTGAGACAGAAAGAGGTAATAATGGATGACATGGAAACCATTGGGCTTGTGTTTACTCTCTAAAATATAAGGGAAGATCTTATACTGAGAATAAGGGGAGCCCAAAAGATGCAAGAGCTTAAGAAATGGTGAGAGTTTGGAATCACTGCAGTGAGCATGGCGAAAAGTGGGACTGGAGACGTGCAAATAGACTTTCTGGTTAAGAGAAGCAGGTGCTATGAATTGGGCAAAATGGGAAAGAACCAAAACAAGAGTGAAAGTTCACTCCAGGTCATCCCTTACCCTAATGCACAATGCCCATTCTCATTGAATGTCTACACTGTCAGTAGGCAGTCTTGGGCATTAAATGGTTACATAATTATGAACTCAGTGGTAAATTCCTTGTCATGTTTATATAATTCATCAGGTCTATGGGCCCTTATTAAGAGAAAATGCCAGCATTTGATTATTTTTATTTCAAAACCAGTTTTATTGAATTCTGCAAGGAATTACTTCAGGGAAAAGAAAACACATTGAAACAGATACTCTCCTCTCTTTTCAATAAAGCCAACAGTCTAAAGATGTTAAAGAAATGAATCACATATAACGATCATCTAACTCTGAAAATTAAAACCCATTTAGGGATTATGAAGGAACCTTGATCCTGGATACCAATCTAAGTTATTTGTCTAATATCTTTAATAATGTTTGGAAAGTAATTAACTTATGACATAGATTCAAGGGCTGTAACCTTTCATTGTCATTAATGAAACTGTCTGGGATTTTATCTGCACTTTTCTGGTGATTTAAAGAACAATTTTTTTTGGTAGGCTCTTTGAAGACCAAAAGAATGTTTAAAATCACTGGGCCTTGACGTACAGATTTCAATGAACAATAATCCAAGTATGTGTTAGTGAGACTGAAATAAAATTTAGAAATATCTTAATTTTGACAAGACAGAAAGGGAATTTTTGAAAAGTCCAAAATGCATATTCATTTCTGTTAGGAGGAAGCTTTTTTTTTTTTTGTCGACAATCTCTGCTTTTGTTACTTCTTTACATAATTCAATAGAACTTAAAATATTATACTATTTGATGCTCATTAAAAACAACAACAGCTAAGGTAATATTTTGAGCCCAAAGGTTCGCCTAGGTCTTAAGTAATCATATTGGTTTGCTGTCTTTGTATTAACCAGAGAGTTGTGAGACCACAGGCTCACTTCGGAGAGTGTAGCCATTGGCTGGAGCCAAATGGATTCTGTCTGAAGAATGACAGTGGCTCACCTAAGACCCTCAGAGGAGCAAAAAGACAGGCAGTGAAGGCAGGCCTTGATAGAAGCTTTCCTCGAATCTTTATATCACTGTCTGAATTCGTGTTTAGAATAGAAAAATACAATTTCTACATCCATGCTAGTATGAACTTTGTATAGCCAAGGACCAAAGAAATGGTCTCAAGGTAATATCCTCAAGGAAAGCTAATATATATCCCCAGAGACAATATCCCAGTGGAAAAGGATTATAAATACAGGTTTTAGGGCCATCACTTTTGATCCCAACAGGAATTTATAGATTATAATGAGCTGATATGCTAGAACATTTCAGTCATGAAAATGGTGTAAAACCTTTATAAATTTGCCTGAGTTTTCTTTTCATATTTTGATTTCCTCAGAGAAAATGGAATTTCATTTAGAGTTCCTGGGAGTAGATAACAGAGTGCTTAGCACATGCCTCTGACACTCAGAATAAAAGCTTTTTCTACTTCTGTGACAACCCTGCTATTCTTCCTGGTAACTGAGGGGAGGACAGACTAAGAGGCCCAATTTAGGACTGGGTAGATGATAGTCTATCTTTCCCCAGAATCAAATCACGTGTAACACAAGTTCGTAGAAATTTAGACTTTGCTTACCCTAGGCCCTACCATTTTCCCTTGAGCTTTACTGTATTCCACACCCTCCCTCCCCCACTTTTTCTGAGACAGGGTCTCTCTTTGTCACCCAGGCTGGAGTGCAGTGATATAATCTCAGCTCACTGCAGCCTTGGCCTTCCGGGCTCAGGTGATCCTCCTATCTCAGCCTCCTGAGTAGCTGGGACTACAAGTGTGCACCACCATGTCCAGCTAATTTTTGTATTTTTTTAAGAGGGGGGTTTTGCTATGTTGCCCAAGCTGGTCTCAAACTCCTGAGCTCAAGCAAACCACCCACCTTGGCCTCCTAAAGTGCTGGGATTACAAGCGTGAGCCACTGTGCCTGGCCTATTCCCCATTATGACCTGCCCCTTTGCTACTTAGAATTCAGGCAGCCTGATTCATTTTTTTTTTTTTTTTTTTTTTTTTGAGATGGAGTCTCGCTCTATTGCCCAGGCTGGAGTGCAGTGGCCGGATCTCAGCTCACTGCAAGCTCCGCCTCCTGGATTTACGTCATTCTCCTGCCTCAGCCTCCCGAGTAGCTGGGACTACAGGCGCCCGCCACCTCGCCCGGCTAGTTTTTTGTATTTTTTAGTAGAGACGGGGTTTCACGGTGTTAGCCAGGATGGTCTCGATCTCCTGACCTCGTGATCCACCCGTCTCGGCCTCCCAAAGTGCTGGGATTACAGGCTTGAGCCACCGCGCCTGGGGCAGCCTGATTCTTAATGGTACATTCTCTTTATGACTTACGGTACACTCAAGCCCATGACCCTTCAGCATATCCTGCCCACCTTTCCCCTTCCTTTGCCTCATTGATCCAATATCCCACCTAAACCTCCAGCCCTTCTCCTTTATTATCTATTTTCTATATATGGCATAAGAATTGTCACAAAAAATCTTTCTTAAATTGAACTACATTTTCCCAGCTGTTCAAATACTCAGGTAGTCATTCATTTTTCAAGTTGTGAAACCTTTACATTGGAATTTTAAAAGTCATATAAATATGAATGTGTACAAAAACATTGATATATGATTTATTACTGATGGTTTGGTTCCACCAATGAAATAAAAATTAGGCATGTCTAAACAAAGCTGTATAAATAAGTCACTGCTGATACAGTGCTATCTACAATTACATGTCAAAACAAGCTGTAATGATGATATATTTAGTAAATCTTCAGGTTAACCTAACAGAATCTCTATTTTAAGACCATATTAACACAGTTTTCCTTTTACCCCCCTGCCCCCTCAAGATATAAGAAATTGCCAATTCCATCACCCCAGATATGATACTAAAACAACACGCTTTTCATCAGGAAAGGTTTTCTGAGGATAAAATGTGATGAAACTCACTATATGGTGAAACTCACTATATGGTATCAAGAAAGATCTCAATGCCTATGTTTTAGCATGATAGTTTATTTCTTTATGAGAGAAGGAGCTTCTGTCTCCAAAGCAGCCGTTCTTTAATCATGTCATTTGAAATACACTTAAAGCTATGTCGAATTCATATAGGAAGTCTAGTTACCAGAAAATTACACATTCACAAACAGGAAATCTAACTACAGCAAGAAGGTGTTTTCCCCCCACACAATAGAGTTCAAAGATGTGTCATCCATGTAATTTGGAGCAATACCCAACACCACTCTTATGGCTGAGTTTTCCTCTCTCCCTTCTCCTATATTATGACAACTTGTGATTATAGCATTACGTTTTCTAAGCCTGTTTGGACTTGCTGCTCTTGCTTATACATACAAGAGACCTGCCCTTTTTCTGTGCATAGCTTTCAATCAGTAAGCATATCAAGGTGGGAGGAAGGATGATAGGAATAGTAAAAGGGGAAAAATCAATTTTTCAGAAAGCATATGGCAACAACTGAATATTTAATCAAATTAGTCTAGAAATTCCTTCCTCTTTTCAGCACTCTGTGCAAGGCAGTTGCTTCACGGTGCAAAATGAATTTCAATAAATGTCATATATTTAGTAAGACGGCTTATTTTAAAAATTTGTTGAACGAGGTCACTGACTCAGAATAGATCTCATTCCAAGGTATGACAGATGGATATCAATATTGAATAGAAGAACTGACATTAGCTAGAAGTTTCTGGGCAGAAGAAAGAGTCATTCATTTAGCTCTCTACAAAATATTTACTGATTACCTACTATGTGCCAGAATAAAATGATAAATATTTGGGCTGTGTATTTATATTACAAAACAGAGAGGAAATGTGTCAAAATAATTTCCTTGGGGTTAGTAAGGATTACAGCTGAATATTACTGGTAAATAAGGACTTTAAAAAGTACTTACAATTTTCACATTGCATCATTCAAACATCCATACTGTCATGGTTGCAGGATTTTAGACCTAATCAGATTTTTGAGGATGCTGTTTACTGACGCTTAGCAAAACCAACTTCCTATTTTTCTCTGGAACAAAAAGCCCTTACACAACTTTAAAGATTTCTTGGACATCAAAGAGCTTAGAGGGACATACAGTTTGTGAGTAATGATTTAAGATTTAGTGAATCAAAAACACAAGGATTAAATTTCCCTAGTTTTAAAATTTAATAGCTAAAATGCTGGTCTAAACACACTCTGGTCCCAAGCAAAGCCAAAATTTCTTTTTAAAGTTAGGTTGAATTGTCTTACCGACCTAAAACTTGGCTGGGTTTTCCTTTCCCACATGATTAGGCCTCAAAGGAGGCAACCTATCTCTAATAAATTTACCACTTCTCTTTTCCTCTGACTTGCAACGACTATGCTATTTCAAAGGTCTCAGCTTTGAATGCCTTTCTTTACATTTTGAATAAAACATTACAAATTAGAAATCTTCCACAGTCTTATCAAACAGTTACTCCCCCAAGTCATTCTTTTTTTTAAAAAACATACAATTTCCAGTTGGACCTGAGAGTCTAGGTGCTGCCTCAGAATTCCAACTATCAAGGAGTAGGAGACCATTTCAAAACAGGAACAGGCCACTGATCTTAATATGTGCACTGTATATGCACTGTTTCATGATGTATTATTATAATTGCATTTAAAATAGTAGGAAGAAATAGAGTACATAATCTTCCTTTCTAACACAGTGGCCTTCTGGAGGGCTGCTAGCTTGGGCATTTTAGGATTAAAGGAAATAAGTTAGCACACAACCTGTTTGAGTTTTTATTCCTTTGGAAAAATAGATTTTAACACTGATCTGATTGCTTTTAAAGGGCACTGGAAACCAGGAGGGCAGTACATGTTTTGAGTTTCAATGGCAGGTTAATAACAACGGGTGAAGTTTAGTCATATCCAGAGAGAGAGAGAGAGAGAGAGAGAGAGAGAGAGAGACAATATTCCAAAAGGTGGAGTTTATCCTGAATCAGAGAACTTGGAAATGAAATTGATGCAAAAAGCCATGATGGATTCAGGTTTCAGAAAATGACTACTTCAGTTTAAGAATGACATAACTAGATGACCCTTTAGTTTAGAAATGTACATAGTTTGATGTAAAGTATGTGGGCTGATGAGTTTAGAAAAATAACTGCGTGCCAATAGGAACTGACATAAAATATTGGTCTTAAAAATTTGCTTAGTTAATTTTCCAGAGAATTGCAGTTAATTTTCTGAGAATTTTAGAAAATAAAATATTTTGTAGAAGCAGTCCTGGGGCTCTTGGGCCATGCATGCTGCTGCAATTGGGACCATCAGGAGCCCAATCTGGCTTGCAGACTTTCTGCCACTGTAAGCTGTATGGTGTTTTAAAGACACTGAGTCAGCATTTTAAAATTGGGAGAGTCCTAGCTTCTCTTGAAAATTTGAAAGATACTATCACATGGGCCCAGGCCATACACTGAGCCTCACAGCAGCTCTAATCATGCCAAGTGGTGACTGCCCCTATGCTTTTCCTAAGCAGTTTGTCAATCCCTAGTGAAACAGTTTTCCTCGTTTAAATTACCTGTTTACAAATCTTGATACAGATATAAATAGGGGAATGAGGGAAAAGGAAGAAAAGAGGAAGAAAATCCAAGGCAGTGACTTAATACTGGAAAGGAAAAGGAAGGAGAGTGAAAGGGAAAGAAAGAAGTGCATAGAAGACAGAAGCTGCACACCATCAGCAACTGCCTCTTGCTGTCTTTACATTTACACCGCGGAAGGGATCAGCGGAAAAAAAGCCATGGGTATCGCTCTCAACAAATCCCACTGCGCCAGGCTCACAGTGTGGAAAATAAGAAGGAAAGTTGTCCAAATGGAGCAATATCGCTGATAGAGGATGGAGTATGGGATGAGATCAGGTGAGTGCCAAAAAAAAAATAATAATAATAACAAAAAAAAATCTGGATCTTCTTCTTCCATGTCACATAAACCAAGAGATGTGGGCCACTCCTGTATCTTCATCTTTAACATGGTAGCTAATGATGGCAGGCACTGTCCAGGTATTTCCCTACAAAAACAGGGGCACTGTTCAGGTATCTCTCTCCAAAACCAGGGACTCTACGGACAGTTGTGCAAGCTTTGAACTGCACAATTTCAGGAAAAACAAGATGAGAATAGCACTCCTGAGAAGCGCTCCTGATATGCGTCTGGCTCACTTCCTCATCTCCTTCAGGCTCTAGCCCAAAGCCCACCTTTGAAGACAAGCCTTCCCTGACCTCACTACTGAATTTTTCAATCACCATCCCACTCCCTCTTATCCTTGACAGTCCCTATTCTCTTTTCCATTTTATTATGCTTGAAGCTATTATCATCACCTGACATACAACATATTTTAGTTATGTATTTCTTTGTTTGCCAAGTCAATAGAACAGAGTGTCATGAGGTTAGAGATTTTTGTCTGTTTTATACTCTGTGGAAATGCCAGATTTTAGAACTATGCCTGGTAGGTTGTCAAAAAATTATCCTGAATGAATGACTAAATCCTCATTCACATTCTTGGAGTACGGGAACCTCGCTTCCACGATAACTTGTGATTCTCTAGGCACATTTCATAATTGCTATCCTTCATTATATTAGGAGATACACATTTTCAGATTCTATTGCCCATTATATAATTGCCTATGGGCCCTACAGCTACATAACTTATTACAGAAATTAAAATCAATGGGATTAACCTACATAAACATAGTTGCACACATTTATGCAATCACAGAGAGAAATATGTGTACCTGGGTATGTGATTACAAAGTAAACTGTTTTTCATTTCACTGTTCTCACACCTCCTGCTACAAATGCCACACGTGATTTTTTCTCTCAATTAAGTTTTACAGCTTATAAAAGCACTTTCTTCGTTTTGTCCCATGAAAAGCAAAGTAGTCAGATTTTACTGGATGTTTTTATTGAGACAAATCCCAAGGGGAATATACTAAACTGTTTAACAAAGCTGAAAAGATATCTGAGAATGGGTTTTCTGATAGAAGGATAGATTACAAAATTATTCATGGCTCTTAATCTGATAACAGGAGCAGAATGCCCCACACATATGAATGAAACCTTTTCTTGGTATGTCTCACTACAAAGAAAAAAAGAAAAGAAAAGAAAAAAAAAAAAAACAAGAGAGAACTGGAGAAAGAGAAGGTGAGAAAAACTCCAGGGACTAGATATGTTATATTCATCATTTATCACTACCTTAAGCATCCCTAATTCTACCTCCGTGGAAAATGTTTCCAATAGTTGATGGCTGGGGAGAAGTGGTACGGTGCTATTGAAATAGCATGGAGTAGTCTCAAGCTCAGTTTCCTTGTCTATAACCTGAGAATGTGAAGATATTATCAGACTTGCCTATCTTGTAAGGTTGTTTTGGTATCAGAAAGACGATGTATGCAGAAGCAGCCTGAAAATTTTAAGGTTTTCAAGTTCCAATCTTTGATTTTTTAAAAAAAATTCTATTATTTCATAGCAAATAGGATGATTTCAAAAGTGTTTCTCGTGTGATGTCCTCTTAATAATTATGAATTTGGGTTCATTTTATATGTGATGTTTGTCTGTATATCTAGATTGTAAACTTCTCAAGGGCAGGTTCCATTTTTTTCTTTTACAGAAAATGCTGTAGTACCTAGCACATAGGATACTCAACCTATAGGTCCTAGCTATTTTTGGTCAGGCAAATGTGGATCTGGCAGCAACTCAGTGTCAGTTGAGAACACATCATCAAAGTGATTCTGAACTAACATTAGTCAGTGTATCTATCATTTATTACTGAGAAGTGACTATTTATTTTGCACTGAGCAAAACCCATGAAGAAACTCTGCCCTGAGGGCTTGATGTCAAAAACACTAGTTTCAGCATATACCAGCCAGGAAAAGAAGGCTCACTTCCTGACACTTGAGTTTCTATATACATTTTCTCCCCTTAAGAGGGCACAATGAGGAAATTGAGTATCCCATGAATAAACACAGCAGAACAAGGAAATCTTAGGGATTTAGACCATGGAAAAGAAAGCGTAGATGGCTCTGGTGAGAATCACTAAGCCTAATGCCTAAAGAAGAAACCAGCAAACTGGGCTGGAGAAATGGGGGCACAGAAGGCCTTGAAAGCAGCTCTGACCAAACCAAGGGAAAGGGTTGAGTAGGAAGAGGACAGAGAAATGGGAGGTAATCCGAATGTGTGAGGAACTGTGCTCACCATGGGGGTGTCATCACGTCCTTGGTGCAGCCACTTGGAGAAAATGAGCCAGTTAGAGGATGTTAGCCCCTCTGAGTTATTCACCTTGTTTTGAGATGACCACATTTGAGAAAAAGTTTATTTGAGACTATTATGTAGATGTGCAGAAGGATAATTAGACTGATGCTATTTCAAATGCTATTTTAACAATAGCTAAGGAAATAGATTTTTGAAATGTATTTCTTAGTCTAGCCTTCATTAAGACAAAGTTTTTTTAAAGACTTCAAGATTAATGCAAGGCATATACTTACATAGTCTTAAAAGGAATTTATAAAATATGGATATTTCTCCTGCTTAGCAAAGGGTCATTTTTCTCTATTATAGGTTTAAAAGTAGTGAAAATATTAGTTATGAGCTTTCATATTGACTGGCTGTGATTAATCTGCTACATTTTTATCATGAAGATAAACTTCATCCACTAATTTCGAAAGCATGTAGTATACATCTGATGTAAACCCCTATTGCCATGTATCAAGAACAAAGCAATTTTGAAAAAGCAGTAGTCGGTAGACCATCTTCTATATGCCACAAATTCCATCATGTTAAAAGCAAAACATATTTAAGTTAATAACTATAGCTTATGCACCATTAAGTTTGAAAACTGAATAGAATTTTTAAAACACCAGCACATTTTATAGGCTATCAGACACATTTTTGGTACTACAAAAATTTCTTATGAATGATGTAAATTTTCCCTCTGTTATTCAGCAGTTTAAAAAGAATGAACATTGAATACACCACAGACTTGCAAATGATAGGAACCAAAGTACCTCACTTATGTTCCATTATGGAAGTTTACATGTTCAAAACAAAGCTCAATTAGCTTAGAACAAGGAAGGAAAGCTATGTACCTGTAAATAATCCAAGTACCACTTACACTGTTTACATAAAAATGCAATTGATGTCCCTGTAGCACATAGAAACACGATGTACATCATTTTCAGATCATCTTCATGCAGAAAAAATTCATTAGTCAGCTATAATAGTTTAGCTGTAAGGGGATATAATGTTTTTCTGAATCCATTTGCATGGCAATGTGCATGTGTCTGGCTGATGGAAGCGACAGAATAAACCTCCACCCAAAGCTACAGAATGTGAACAGTCTTCTTAAAATTCAAGAGAGGGTCCAGATAGTCTATATTGCCTCCAACGTCAGTTTTTACAATCTTCTCACATCCGTGGACCATCTTAACATAGCAATTAAAGTATCTTGATTATTTTGCCTAAGAGAGTTGACAATATTTCATTCTGCCCGAGGGCTCCTTTGAACATAAAACTGTGATAAGGTAAAATACACTGGGCAACTATTCATGCGTGAGCCACTGGAGCCCTCTCCAACTGCCAAATTAGCAAATGGCTCTTTTAAAACATGAAAGATATGAATGGGAAACCGTACTTGGGAGTAAATTCTGCATTGACAATAGTCAGGGGAAGTACTTTCACTGGTGCTTTAATTATCGGGTCAGCACTACGACTGGCCACATTGCCCAGCCTCTGGTTATAATCTATTTCACCTAATAAGATAGATGTCCTCCACAAGCCCCAGAAAGAGATAAGGTACGATGGAAAATTGATGGATCACAAGCCCCGCGTGATTGCCAGAAATGAATTCAGACTTTCACAGAAACACCTACCCCTTGGAAGGACCCCGACATAACACAGATAAAGCAAGGCTGGGAACAAGGAAACAGCTAGGCTCAAACCTTGCGGGCTGCATCACGGTGGGACGAGGATGACCGGATCCTTTTTGTAAAGGCTGAGTCAGATCCCAGCTTTAAAACTTGCTGGGCCATAACAGTCATACATCACCCACTGTCCCAGCGCCCCTCTCCCTCCTAAGTCATACAGGTGGCCATCAGAGGCAACACCCTAAAACGACAAGCCCCATTCTAGTTTCGTCCTCCCCTGGCCACGACTCTTCAGTTTCCCAAGCCCGTAAACTCTAGCCCACCTCCGTGGTTTTGCCCCCTGGAACAGCAGTCAGGTCTCTTACGGGAACAAAGAAAGCAGAACCGCTGGGGTGAGGGGTGGGGTGCGGGATTTGAAAGGGGCTGCAGTTTTACCTTGCGGTGCCCAGGAACCAGTGGAGAAGTCAGCGGCGCAAGGACCACCCGCGCGCTCCGCGCCTCCCCGCCTCCTCGCAGCAAGTCAGCTGTCGCCCCGCATCTGGCTCGCGCCCTCCACCCGGCTCTGCATCTGCTCACAAAGCGCTCGGGGCGCCGCGGGCGGCGAGGGCCTCCGGGTCACCTGCGGCCGGGCCGAGCCCAGCGCTCCGCCCGCCTGCCAGCTCGCTCGCCG
>NW_016804837.1:120531-134950 GCF_001698545.2 Rhinopithecus bieti
GCCGGCCGCGCTCCCTCCGCCCCTTCCCACACGCGCGCTGCCCTGCCAATGACTCAGCCGGGCATCGGCGCGCGCGGCCCGTGGCGGCCCGGGCGCGTTGGGGCCGGAGGCACCGCCAGGCGACCACACCGAGGCGCTCGCCTGCCCGCCCCAGCACGTGTACGTCTGCCTCGCGCGCTGTCCGTCCGCCTAGTCCGCGGGTTCCGAGGACCGCTGAGGTGGGGATTGGCACCACCCAGAGGGAAATAGGCCCCCGCCCTTCCTGCCGTCCGCGCCGCGCCTGGCCCCGCGGGGGTCGCGTTTCCTCCCGCCTCTGCCCCGCCCACGACAAGGTGAAACTTTCTAGGTGGAGAAGTTTTCTCGCCCTGACTGCGCGCTCTCCTCCCCCAGCTCAGGCAGTCTGAAGTTAGCACAGCCGGAGATAAGCGGGACCGAGACTCCCCCTCCTGGCGCTTGGGAGGCGAGTGTCACCCCGGGCGCAGAGGCAGGGCGCGCACCCTCCTGGCACTCCGCTCGCTGACCCCGGGAAGGGCGCGAGCTCTGCTCTCCGCCTGTCCCACGTCTCCGCTAACCGCCCCGCGCCCACCCGAGTACAGAGAGATTTGGGCACCGCAGACACAAGGAGTTCATTGTTAGAGGCGGAGGTAGAAGTGGATGGACGAATTGTCCCAATGATTTCATTATGCGACGATTATCCTCTACTGTAATAACTCAGATTTCTGCAAGGAAGAACAACAGAGGAGTTTAACCCCGAGGAGACTTCCATTTCTTTTTCTTTTTCTTTTTTTCATAGCCGGAAGCAGGCTGATTAAATAACTGGGCAAATAACGATGAACAAGGAAAACAGAACAAAAGTTTAATTCTTGAATGTTGAAATCTTATGATGATTTTTTAAAAAGAGCTTTTGGGGCCTTGGTGAACTCTATCAGGTGTAATTGTGTTGGGATAACTTTATATTTCGCTATAAAAATTGACACCTACAAGAGTAAATGAACACTCAAAGGTAATAGGATCTAAGGAACGGGCATTGCCGGTTAGGACTTGAGTTCGTTCCGACTCTTACACGGGCCTGTTCAAGCATCTCACACGGGCTTGTTCAATCATGGCAATAGATAATGAGACATAGATCTCTTCGTTATTGAAAGTCATGGGTTAAAATAACAGTTACTATGCAGGTTCAGGTCTTATTTACTACAGAATGAAAGACAGAAAAATACGGTGAGAATAGTTATCATTTCCCAAGTGCCAGGCATTACCAGAGGTTACATAAGAGTGATTTCAATCCTCAAAAGAGATTACCTCGTGATTCCCCAGTTTTATGGAAAAGGAAAGTTCCCGTTACGTTGCTATTGAATTGAACCATTTTGCAGGTAGAGAAACTGAGTCCCTAAGAGTTCCCAGAAGAGTCACACATCTGGTTAGTAAGAGGGGCAAGGTCAGAACTTAGCTCTCAGCCCAGTCAGGTGTCCTTCACACCATACCAAGAGGTCTCCGCTGGCTAAATAAACAACGCGACCTGACTGGAGATTTCCTGATACTGCATGGCATAATTTATCAATGACTATAGCTCATTAAAACAAAACAAAACAAAACGAAACAAAAAAAAAAAAAAAAAAAAAAAAAAAAAAAAAAAACGAATTTACTGGTTATAAGGCACTGGGCCCATTTATGGACAGATCAATTACAGATTTTGGGTTCAGTAACAGCTTTCAATAAAAGGTGAATAAATTAATGAATTTAAAAAGTTTTACACACACACACACACTCACACACACACAGCCATGGTTGTCTAAAGGAATGATTAGAGTGCTGTTTCTATTTCCTGGTTTCCATAGCAATATGTTAACTGGATTTTTAGATCACATTATGTAGTTGCCTTAACAGGTTTTCTGAGTTTGAGTGCCATGATAAAAATATAAAAGAAAAAATTTACAATTAAAGTTGTAGAAAGACCCAGAAAAGCCAATGCAAACTGGAAAATAAAATAGATGATAAATACAAACAACCTGTTATGTATTTTCAGTACTGAAGCTTCCTAGTTTATAATAACTAACAAAATTTCAATCCAATTTTGAAACTGTATTGAAAATTGTCACTTCACTTATTAACTGTAAATAAGGAGATACCATTTAATAAAAATAGCATAACTAACGATAGCATAACTAAAAGTATCTGGGTGTGTGAAGGTCAAGTAATTTTTACACACTACTTAGACAGATTTTATTGGGAAAAGGTTTACAGATAATTTCAGATTTTTGGAAATAAATGGAAACAGATATTTTAAAAGGTAATAAGAGTTCTGTAATTCAATTTTGGTTTTGCAGCAAACTTTTAATTGTTGCTGTTTAACTTTCCTTGGGTTCATGGCATGGGTGACACACTGTATGATGAAGTTCTGTTGGTATTTTCTTAACCAAACCAAATCCCTTGTGGTCCACACTGTTGGCTGGCTAAGCCAGCACCTGTTCCCAACAAGATTTTTCTGTTCCTGCCTCCACTCTTGGGGCTGGAAAAGAGAAATACTTGCTTTCCCAGACTCCTTTGCAGCTAGACATGGCCATGTGATATCATTCCAGTAATGAGGTGTAAGCTGAAGTCTGCTGGGGCCTTGTGGGAAAGGGTTTAAGGCTGATGCCACTCCTTTTTCTTTCTTGCTTCTTGATTTCGTATATGATGCCCAGTGAAGAACTATCCATCTTGTGACCAGTGTGCAGAAGTTGGTGCTGACATTGCTGGGCTACAGCACTACTGCCAGTACATACCTGCTTCCAGATTTCCTGTTTTGTGAGAAAACAAAACAAAACAAAACAAAACTTGTTCCAAACACTGGTAGCTAGGACTCCTGTCACCTGCAGCCGAAAGCAATTAAAACTGATAGACCCCCCTCAAATGGGGAACAACACCTCCAAGACTGAGTTGAGCATAATAGTTAAGAGTTTTAGAACCAGACAACCTGGATTTCAATCCCAGCTCTGTCTCTTGCTAGCTGTATAACTACAGGCCAGTGGATTAAATTCTCTTGTGTCTCATCTGTGAAATGGGGATCATGATAGGGTTATTGTGAGGATAAAATGAGGAGCTACAAGTAGAGCACATGGAACGGTGTCTAGTAAAATATAAATGATCCAAAGGCATGAGCAGTTGTTATCCACTCACTTGTGGATAAAACATAATGTTGAACTATAAACAGGATCCCATCTCTTAACTTTGAGATGGGCCTAGTGGTAGCTGTGATGAAGACAGAGGAACAGCCACCTCCTGCTCTAATATGCCCTATCTTTTTTTCTCTCCCTTTAACACATTAAAATTTGAATCTTTGAAGGCACTCTTGAAGTTGGTGCTGTTTTGTAATAAAATGAAAGCAGTCTCCTAAGAATAGGGGCTTCATGCTTGCAGTGTGTGTTGAAAAGTCCCCCAGACATATACAGATGCACAGAATGTTTTTAAAAGTGTGAATTGTGGTAGAAAGACCATATGCTCTGCTGTTTGCCACTGACCTACCATCTTCTCTTGGGCTGCATTTGGCCCACCTCTGATCTTGATGCCACTTTCTCCTGTAGGCATTAGAATCTGTGATCCCTGCCTTAAAGAGTAGTTACTCTGGAACACCTTCTCTCACTCTGTTTTTCCCTTCCTCCTGCCCCATCACCCCTATTATTGTGCCTATAGCAAATGTCTCTACAAAAAGACAGTAGAAGAATTCAGGTAATGGCACCTAATATCATTTCTGAGCACAAATAAAATTTGGAAATATAGGACTCCTATTACCTTTTCAGAGCTATGTCATGTACATTCAAATGTTGAAGGTTTTGAAAATTCATGTGATAAAACAAAACAGCAAAACTAAACCAAAAACCAAAAAAAACCTTCTTAACTTTGCTTACCCTACCATCTCCCCAATTTAATTGACCACAGAGTGCTTTGATTTTTCTTAATATCTTCAGTGTCAATTTCCTATAAAATTAGTTTTATAGATTATACACTTTAGGAAACTTCACCTTAAAAAATGGAACTGCCAGCTACAGAGGGTTAAAACTGGGCACTTTGGGTATGAACTGCTTTTATGTTGATTTATATTGGTCATTTATGAGTAGCTGGGCTCTCTAAAAATAAATATGCAATGTTAAGTTATCTAAAAATATGACTGAGCATACTTAACATTGAGGACAAGAATAAGACTGCTAGGCTACAAGCTAAAGTATCATAATGTTAATTAGAAGACCTAGGAAATTGTAGGCAGAAAAATTAAAAATATATTACCATCTCCAACAGGGTGCTGCAATTCTGTTAGCAATATGGTTCATTTTCACATCCAGCTTATGACCTCTCTCCAAAAATCAGGCAAAGGTATAATGAATTTACCTCTCATTTATTAAATGTGTACCATGTATTCATCATGAGTTTCGAGCTCTGCTTACATCCTCATTAAAAAAAATCTCCAGAATAGGTATCATCCTTCTCGGTTTACATTGAGGGAAATAAGGCTCAGAGAGATCATGCAACCTATCCAAAGTCACACAGCTGTCTTAAGTCTGTGTCATTCCAGAATGACTGCACTTCCATTATAATTATTTATTTATTTATTTTAATTGAGATGGAGTCTTGCTTTGTGGCCCAGGCTGCAGTGCAATGCAGTGCAATGGTGCGATCTCAGCTCACTGCAACCTCTGCCTCCCAGGTTCAGGTGATTCTCCTGCCTCAGCTTCCTGAGTAGCTGGGATTACGGGCTCCCGCCACCATGCTAATTTTTGTATTTTTAGTAGAGACGGGGTTTCACCATGTTAGCCAGGGTGATCTTGAACTCCTGACCTGAAGTGATCCACCCGCCTTGACCTCCCAAAGTGTTGGGATTACAGGCATGAGCCACCGCGCTCGGCCTCCGTTATAATCATTTTAAACTGTCTCTGGTTCTGTAGTGAATGATGCAGTCATTTAACTGGGAGCAGTAGACGTAATTTTTTTTTAAGCTTTTATTTTAGGCTCAGGGTTACATATACAGGTTTGTTATATAGGTAAACTTGTGTCATGGGGTTTGTTGTACAGATTATTTCATCACTCAGGTATTAAGCCTAGTACCCAAAAGTTATTTATTTATTTATTTTTTTTTTGAGAGGTAGAACTTAAGGCATTCTTTCATTTTCCTTCTCTGTCTACAAAGTCAGCCACAACCTAAGGCATGGCCACTTCTCTTCTGGCTTGACCCTTGGGGACTGATGTTGCCGTGCAGGCCAAAGGTGCCATGATGTCCATCTGTAGAACACTGCACAGGTCGGAGCCAGGGTTCTGGGCAGTCAAGCTGGCCTAAGTTGTGGGCTGTAGGTGCCTAGGACTCAGACCTATGGGATGTTAATAGGGACTGGAATGTTCCTTCTCTAGTGCCTCTGTTTTCACAATTTCTGAGCTCTCCTTTGAGAACCTAGGGAATGTGAGAAAGAAAGGAAAAACCAGATGACAGGCAATGAGAAATCCTAAGAGAGGGTATTTTGGAGAGTCTCTGTCCTCTTAGAAGATGAGAAATTAAGGCCAAGACTTCCAAAAAGTCCTGGAAGGCTGCTTTCATAACTCTTTGACCTATCAATGCCTCTATCTCCAAAGTCATGTTCATTTATTTTTCTTTTCTTTCTCTGTCATTTACCTTGTGGTAAATTTTGGGGAAGAAAATTTTCATTTTTATACAGCATAGTATAGCATCATTTCCAAATTACCTTATCCAGTCAATCTGTTAATTTAAACTTTGGCACCAAAATAACCTATCTTGTAAAATAATGCGCCAAGAAAAATAAAGTGCTTTTTTTTTTTCATCGATCAGCATTTCATTAAGGATGGAGTTTTAAAAATGTGTCTGTGAGTGTGTGAGTTTGTGTAATTACCGCAATTCTAGGTTTTATGGCTAACTTGATGTGCACTTTGGTATTTAACCCCTGTGGATCAGTTTCTTCAGCTATGAAAACCGTTCCAAAGTCTCATGAAAATAATTAAAAAATATATTAAGTATCAACCACAATTTTACTGAAGCCAGTCCATTTAAAGCCAATATACCAAACAATTTACTAACTGTAGTATATGTAAGGGGACATTATACTAGAAAGTACATCAGTGTGTGGTTCTTATTAACTACTGCCTTGTCCAAATATGATTAAATTCTTTATTCTATTCCAATAGGAATGATTTGATAATCAACTTAGGGATCTTTTATTTGGTGAGTCCAAAAGTAAATTAGACAATTTAAAAATGGCTATAAAATTTAACAGTTTAAGAGGGAATATATAGGTCTTATGGCATTGAAAAGGGATAGAATGTTTGGAAACTTCGATTAGAATCACTGTAACTATTATATATGACTAACATATTTAGAAATATGATTAAGATAGTTGTATTAAAATGCTTTTCAACAATTTTGCACCAGCCAGGGTTTGAGCTTTCTTTTTTTTCTTTCTTTCTTTTTTTTTCTTTAATAATCTTAGAGCCTAAACGTAATTACTATTAATCTAGTCCAAAACACATAGAAGAAATGGCAATAACTCTGGATTAACCTTGGTTAGCTGATGAAGAATTATTAAAAAAAAAAAAAGAAAAAAAAACAACACAAACTGTGACCAGCCAAGGGTTGCACTCAGAAAGTTGGCAGTGATGTAAACTGCTTAGGACTTTCAGTTTGTTGACCTATTAGAAACATTCCTGCCTTTACTTACAAAATCCAGTGAAATTCAACCAAACTATCCCCAAGAGGCAATTGCAAACTAATCTCTAGAAAAAAGCTGTCAGATCTGATAAAATCATCTGCAAACTTTCGTGCTTATGTTGAAGGAACTTTCAAGGAGTGTATAACCTGAATTAGAAAAGACATCTTTTTAAAGCTTTCCCTGAAGTGTCTGGTCCATCTGTTGTGGGCTGAGCTCCCCGTGTTGGAGCTGTTATCAGGTTCTGTCAGCTCTCCCATTGCTACTGTTAACAAATGGATTTGTCTCCCCAAAGTTAAGAACAACCAGATGTTTCCTTTGTTGTTCTGTATTCCGATGGCAGGTCAAAAATATGTTTCAACATCACCGGTGAAATTGAGATTTAGAAATAATCTTATTAATCTGATCAATGAGGTCATATGATTTAAGGGCATTTCAAGATTTTTTTTTTTTTTTTTTTTTTTTTTTTTTTTGAGACGGCGAGTCTCGCTCTGTCACCAGTCTGGAGCCTGCAGTGCCGGATCTCAGGCTCACTGCCAAGCTCCGGCCCTCCTGGGTTTATGCCATTCTCCTGCCCTCAGCCTCCCGAGTAGCTGGGACTACAAGCGCCCGCCACCGTCGCCCGCTGCTAGTTTTGATATTTTTAGAGGGAGGACGGGGTTCACCGGGCTTAGCCAGGATGCGTCTCGATCTCCTGAGCCTTGCTGATCGCCCGTCTTCGGCTCCCAAAGGCTGCTGGGTATTACAGGGCTGAGCCACCGGCCCGCCCGGCCGCATTTCAAGATTTAAACTGAATTTCAACATTTGGCCATGTACATTTATTGGATTACTCCCAAAATAATTTTTTTTTTGGTAAATGTAAACCTGTGTTTTATGGAAATCATAATTTGTATGGAAGCAGCTATAAATATGGAATAAAATATTTAAACATGTCAGATCTTGTAATTCATGAATTAATTTCTTAACCAAATGTTTATTGAGTCCCTACCATGCACCTGGGAAGTGTTAGTGTCTGGGACTACAAAGATGAATGAGATGTGGTCCTTTGAGGAGCTCACAGCTAGCACAGAAGACAGACATGTCAATCAGCAGACCTGGTACAGTGTGGCACATGCTATCCACTATTAGGAGAATGTTATGGACTGACTTTGGCAATTGGGAGAAGGTGAGGAGACAAGGAAGACACCACAAAGGAGGTCAACGTTTGAGTCACATCCTATGGGATGAGAAGGAGTTTGTCAGGCAACTGTATTTGCAAGGGGATGAAGGCACACAGACTCCTGTGTTGACATAATCCTATATTCAGGGTTTTACAAAATAGTTTAAAATAGTTGGGGCACAGTGCATTTGGGATTAGGACAGGACATGGAACTAAAAACGTAGGTGGGGGTCAGAATATATACAAGGGGTCTCGCATATCACGCCAAGAAAGATGTATATGGTGGGTGATAAGGAGTCACTAAAATAATTTAAGTAAAATAAGCAGAATTTTACATTTTAGAAAGATTTCTGTGGTTTAATGGAAGGTTTGGAGCAGGGTGAGATTGCGGGCAGGGTGGCAAGAGAGAGGAGCACTTTATTAGTGCTGGAGAGCAAAGAGGAAAGCTTGATAGAAGGCAGTGACTGCTGGGACACAGGGCAGTGAGGAAGGTCAGATGGACACTTAGGGTGTGGAATACACAGGATCACTTAGAGGTAGTGGTAACTGAGCAGTTCTCAGAAAGATTGCTTTTTGTATACACGGACAGAAACATCACGATGTACACCATAAGTATATATACCATTTTTATTTGTTAATTATGCATTAATAAAGCTGAGGGATAAAAGATTGCTTTTTGTTTGTTTTATTTATTTGTTTTTATTTAATGGACACTATGGGACACTATGATGCATTCATTTTGGACTTGTTGCATTTGAGGTGAGATATTTACTTGCACCTGCCTACAATGAGCTGTTGGTGATCAGGTAGTTATGTCAAAATAACAATCAATGTGCCAGATTGTTCTATTGTCTACTTGGTTATGTTTGGGACTATGTTTTTCAGACTCTCCCTTTCTACATAATTTCAGATTGGAGTTGGTCCACAGGGAAGTTGTGAGTTCTGGGAGGCAGAAGGGAAGCAGCTGCCATGTTCTGAAGGTTATCGGCACCTGTTGGGGATAGAGAGAGACACAGAGGTGTTAGCAGGTTCCTGTTTGCCCTCACTCCCTGCTCCTTCCTGATGCTGACCTTGTCCCAGGTCTTCTACTAGGCTTTCTACAAGATGCTTTGCCGAGAACTCACAGAGGCCATAGACCTGAAGAACCAACAACCTTCTGTAGGCTTTGAGGTCCCACTCCCACAGCAGGACGTGTTGGCTCCGAGGAATCACTGCAAGTTCTGAGTCGTCTGTGGCTTTTCTCTATCGTTTTAACTCCACTTTTCAGATTTTTACCTTTCCTGCTCTTCCCACAATTGTGCAAGTTCCAATTCCTATAATAAATTTCTACTTCCATATCATGCATAGTGGTTTTTCTTCCCTGATCAAATCTTTTTAAAGTGACAGCCAAAGTGTATTTTTAAACAAAATCCCTTAAACACATATTTTATACTCAAAACCTTCATTACTTGAAATTGTTTTGATTTTGAGAGTCTGGTTTTTTTCCCCTGACTTTCAGATAGTGATCACTAGTACAGAATGATGATCTTAATGTGTCCACACATGAGAAATTATCAGGAGAGCTAAAAAAAAAAAAAAAAAAAAAAAAAAAAAAACCTCAAGAAAAGTCAACATTAGGTTCTTATGCTGTTGAAAGAAGTTGTGTGTGTGTATGAATGTTTTAATATATTCCGGTGTTCTAGAACTATCTAGGCTAGAGAGCCAGGTATGAAAGATCACAGATGCCTCGGAGATAGGGAAGGAGGACCAGGGCAGATGGTGGCAGGAAAAGAGGTTTCCTCCTGCTGGCAGATGGTGTCCTTCTAGGGGAGGAGTGTGCGGTACATAGACTTGTTGAAAGAACAGCTGTGGAACAGAGGTCCTGATGCCACTGGCTCAGTGAGGATCCCTCGTAACCAAATCAAACATGGAAGTGAGTGGAGGCTACTGCCCAGATTCTAGAATACACGATTGGGTTGCTTATCTGGGTCCACTCCCACTCTGGAGAGAGGGTAGAGTTTAAGTCCAAGGCTGATAATGAAAAGGTATCAACTTTGTTGTTGGTATTGGGAAATGAGATTTGACCTAGAGAGGTGTGTCCTCTGGTGGTTCTTGCTGTTTTTGTTTTGTTTTTTGCCTCTGCCTTCCAAAACCAGTGAAGGAGAAGCTGGGTGTTTCCTAGCCCAAGAAGAGAAACAGTGTTGCAGCTTTGCAGGCAAAGGCGAGGGCATTGGCCTTGTCAGTCTCCTCCATGGAGATGGCCTTCCTTCTTAAGTATTTGCATGGCACACCCTGATTCCTACTTCAGGGTCCAAGCCTAACCCTGGAAAGCTTCCATGACTGGTCTTCTCCCTGGGCAGGCTGACAGGTTGCCTTATCTGTTTTACACTGGCACTTCATATTCCTAATTTAGCCTATCTCACACTGTATTACAATTAGCCATTTATGTGGCAGCATAACCCAATGGTATATTAATTTGTGAAGTTTTTTTTTTTTTTCTCACTTCTACTTTGTGGATCAGAAAGCAGAAGGCAAAGAAAATGAGAAACGCTGTCACTGAGGGCAGGGGGAAGTAGGAGGTCTCCCATCTCCTTTGGAGTGTTGTGTATTTGGAAGGGACTGCCGCGCTGCAGATGCAAGCTGACCCAGCTCTGCATTTGCGTGGTTAGGCAGGGCACCAGAAATTACACCTTTTCAATCAGTTTGCCTGTAAACATTGATATCTATGTATATACAAAGTTTTCAAAATTCATAAGCAAGTCTAGAAATTGGACTGTGTCCGCTGCAGACACTCTGCAGGCATATCAGGAACTGGAGGCTGTGCTCGGGGAGGAGAGCGTTCATGTGCATGACTTGTAGCTTTGCTCAGCCTCCCACTAGTTAGTTTTCTGAGGTAAACCCCCTTCATGGGCCTGATGAACCCCTGACCTTCGCTGGGTAATTAATAATCTTCTCCTTCTCCTGGGAGACAAATACGATTAACAAACTGTGACAGTGTCTGTTATTCTTAAGGAAGTCACACTGAGATCAGTGTCACCTCCCAAAGGGTATATTATACATCTTACACAAAAGCAAAGTCGTGTAAAATGTGCAAAATTCCTGTGACAAGTTTCTTTGTCCAGATAACATGCTTGCTGGCTGTTTTCTACTAGATAATTTAAAGGTATTCACCATTTAGTTTCTCAAATGAGGCAAGAAAATTGGGATTCGATACGTCCGTTAAACCTGTTGCAGATGAGGTAAAACATGTGATTGGAGGATGCCAGTAAACCTATCTCACGGGTCTGAGGGAGGAGAGTTGTGCCTGGATGTCACCCAGGACTTGAGTATACCTCTCTCCCCTTGGAGGGTTTGCTGACCATTACCAGGGCCTTTGGCTCTAGAGGAGGGACCATGCCTTTTGCCACCCTGAGACAAAGTCAGCCATGCCTGCTAGGGCTCCTGGACTGCCCAGGCAGATAAGACTTCACATCAGCCTGTGATTGCCCTTTGGGATTCTGCAATTACTTTCTCATAATGAAAAGAAGCTAAACAAGCCTGACCTAAGAAGGATCCCTAATTTGGGCAGTATTCTAAAACATACAGAAAGGCCTTAGTTTTTGAAGGACAGTATAATCTTTTTGGAGGAATGTTGATATTTAATTGCTGCCAAGTCATATGGTCATTCCAGGCAGAGGGAACAGCAAGTGCAAAGGCCTTGAGACAGGACCATGTTTGGCATCTTTGAGGATAATAAAAGAGGCCAGCATGGACAAAGAAAGTAAGTGAGGGAACCAGTTTCAAATGTATTTGTCATAATTATTCTAAATAAGTCAGGAGGTCTTAATTTAGTAAATAATCTTTGATAATAGAAGTAGATAAAAACATCACGGTAAATTCAATAATTTTTCTTTTTTGCTCTGAGTATTACCTATTTTATCTGTAGCTCTGATAATTTGTTAGTTAACTTACTAGGTAACTTCGGGCAAGTTACTTAACCTGTGGGCTTTTATTTCCTGCTCTTAAAATGAATAATTGGGTACATGTAATATTTCATGTCGTATTTGGCTTTAAAAGCTGATCTTGCATTGGGTTATCTTAATACTAATTAGTACTTCCATTAGAAGGCTTGGGTCAGAGGAAGCCAAACTTAAATCAGTAAATACTGGTGCTCATTCAACGTCTCTAGAAGGGTTGGTTAGAAGAGACTCATAGTGCTAAGGTTCATCTGTAGATTTTAAAGTTCTTCCGTGTTTATTATACTCATAGAGAAAAAGATCACAGGCTTTACCCAGGCAATGTGGTTCTCATTTGACAAAATAAGTGAGTTTTTAATATAGCTGTGGTCATCTCAAGGTCACAATTAATAAAACTTTTGGAGCTTTTAATGTACAATTATATGACATAGCTTACCAAAAGTTGAATGAGCACTCTTAGCAATAAAGAGTGTATGGAACAACTTCTTTTTTTTTTTTTTTTTTGAGACGGAGTCTTGCTCTGTCTCCCAGGCTGGAGTGAATGGCGCGATCTCCGCTCACTGCAAGCTCCACCTCCCGGGTTCCCGCCATTCTCCCGCCTCAGCCTCCCGAGTAGCTGGGACTACAGGCGCCGCCACCACGCCCAACTAATTTTTTGTGTGTTTTTAGTAGAGTCGGGGTTTCACCGTGTTGGACAGGATGGTCCTGATCTCCTGACCTGGTGATCCGCCCGCCTCGGCCTCCCAAAGTGCTGGGATTACAGGCGTGAGCCACTGCGCCCAGCCGGAACAACTTCTTAAAAATCATTCAACAAGACTATAATAACCAAAACAGCATGGTACTTTTACAAAAACAGACACATAGACCAATAAGACATAACAGAGAGACCAGAAATAATGCCACACACCTACAATTATCTGATCTTCGACAAAGGTGACATAAACAAGTAATGGGGAAAGGAGTCTCTATTCAATAAATGGTGCTGGGATAACTGGCTAGCCATATTGAGAAGATTGAAACTGAGCCCCTTCCTTAAACCACATATAAAAATTAACTCAAGATGGATTAGACTTAAATATAAAACCTAAAACTATAAAAACCCAGGAAGATAACCTGGGAAATACCATTCTGGACATAAGAACCGGCAAAGGTTTCATGACAAAGATGCCAAAAGCAATTGCTACAAAAACAAAAAATGACAAATGGTACCTAATTAAACTAAAAAGCTTCTGCACAGCAAAATAAACTATCAACAGAGTAAATAGACAACCTATTAAATGATAGAAAATATTTGCAAACTATACTTTTGACAGAGATCTAATATCCAGAATCTATAAGGAATTAAACAAATTTACAAGCGAAAAAACAAACAACTCCATTAAAAAGTGGGTAAAAGACATGAACAGACACTCTTCAAAAGAAGATATACATGCAGCCAACAAGCATGTGAAAACTGTTCAGCACCATTAATTATTAGATAAATGGAAATCAAAACCACAATGAGATATCATCTCAGACCAGTCAGAACGGCTATTATTAAAGAATAAAAAAATAACAGATGCTGGCAAGGTTGCAGAGAAAAGAGAATACTTATACACTGCTGGCAGGAGTGTAAGTTAGTTCAGCCACTGTGGAAAGCAGTGTGGTGATTCCTCAAATAACTTAAAACAGAATTATCATTCGACCTGGCAATCTCATTATGGGGTATAAACCCAAAGGACAATAAATTGTTTACCACAAAGACACATGCACACATATGTTCATTGCAACACTATTTACAATTGCAAAGACATGCAATCAGCCTAAATGCCCATAAATGGTAGCCTGTGTAAAGAAAATATGATATATAAAACACCACGGAATACTATGCAGCCATAAACAAAAGAATGAGATCATGTCCTTTGCAGCAACATGGATGGAGCTGGAGACCATTATCTTTAACAAATTAACACAGGAACAGAAAGCCAAATATTGCATGTTCTGACTTCTAAGAGGGAGCTAAATAGCAAGAACACATGGACAGAAACAGGAGAACAGACACTGGGGCCTACTTGAGGGTGGAGGGTAGGAGGAGGGAGAGGATCAGAAGAAATACCTACTGAGTACTAGGCTTATTACCTGGGTGATGAAATAATCTGTACACCAAACTCCAGAGCACACATTTACCTATATAACAAACCTGCACATGTACCTCTGAACTTAAAACAAAATTTAAAAGAAGAAATAAAATAAAATCCACTTTCAGGAGTTTGTGTCCAACATCTTTGATGGATATATTGCAAGGTGAAACAAAGAATAGCAGTTACCTTAACCTATTATCTTTCCATTCTTATCTTCTATTACTTGGCACTCTGCTTTCTACCTATGCTACTCAGTGTGTTTTAGACTTTTATATGTCTTCTGCCTTTTCTTTCTGTTACTTGGAATTCTTCCACCACTACCCCCAACTCCTACGTAACCAGACTTTAGTTGTCAAAATCATAGCCATACATCAAGATCCATACCAAATATTTCCTTACTCATGTAACTTTTTCCTGATTCTCCCAAGAAACTCAATCTTTTTCTCCTTTAAAACTCATAAGATGTTATTTGCTCTTTTTTAGTGATACCTATTTTATTCTCTTGGAAACATATCCTCCCTTCTT
>NW_016804837.1:136891-193200 GCF_001698545.2 Rhinopithecus bieti
GAAAAACTTCTTTTTTTTTTTTTTTTTGAGACGGAGTCTTGCTCTGTCTCCCAGGCTGGAGTGAATGGCGCGATCTCCGCTCACTGCAAGCTCCACCTCCCGGGTTCCCGCCATTCTCCCGCCTCAGCCTCCCGAGTAGCTGGGACTACAGGCGCCGCCACCACGCCCAACTAATTTTTTGTGTGTTTTAGTAGAGTCGGGGTTTCACCGTGTTGGACAGGATGGTCCTGATCTCCTGACCTGGTGATCCGCCCGCCTCGGCCTCCCAAAGTGCTGGGATTACAGGCGTGAGCCACTGCGCCCAGCCGGAACAACTTCTTAAAATCATTCAACAAGACTATAATAACCAAAACAGCATGGTACTTTTACAAAACAGACACATAGACCAATAAGACATAACAGAGAGACCAGAAATAATGCCACACACCTACAATTATCTGATCTTCGACAAAGGTGACATAAACAAGTAATGGGGAAAGGAGTCTCTATTCAATAAATGGTGCTGGGATAACTGGCTAGCCATATTGAGAAGATTGAAACTGAGCCCCTTCCTTAAACCACATATAAAATTAACTCAAGATGGATTAGACTTAAATATAAAACCTAAAACTATAAAACCCAGGAAGATAACCTGGGAAATACCATTCTGGACATAAGAACCGGCAAAGGTTTCATGACAAAGATGCCAAAAGCAATTGCTACAAAACAAAAAATGACAAATGGTACCTAATTAAACTAAAAGCTTCTGCACAGCAAAATAAACTATCAACAGAGTAAATAGACAACCTATTAAATGATAGAAAATATTTGCAAACTATACTTTTGACAGAGATCTAATATCCAGAATCTATAAGGAATTAAACAAATTTACAAGCGAAAAAACAAACAACTCCATTAAAAGTGGGTAAAAGACATGAACAGACACTCTTCAAAAGAAGATATACATGCAGCCAACAAGCATGTGAAAACTGTTCAGCACCATTAATTATTAGATAAATGGAAATCAAAACCACAATGAGATATCATCTCAGACCAGTCAGAACGGCTATTATTAAAGAATAAAAAAATAACAGATGCTGGCAAGGTTGCAGAGAAAAGAGAATACTTATACACTGCTGGCAGGAGTGTAAGTTAGTTCAGCCACTGTGGAAAGCAGTGTGGTGATTCCTCAAATAACTTAAAACAGAATTATCATTCGACCTGGCAATCTCATTATGGGGTATAAACCCAAAGGACAATAAATTGTTTACCACAAAGACACATGCACACATATGTTCATTGCAACACTATTTACAATTGCAAAGACATGCAATCAGCCTAAATGCCCATAAATGGTAGCCTGTGTAAAGAAAATATGATATATAAAACACCACGGAATACTATGCAGCCATAAACAAAAGAATGAGATCATGTCCTTTGCAGCAACATGGATGGAGCTGGAGACCATTATCTTTAACAAATTAACACAGGAACAGAAAGCCAAATATTGCATGTTCTGACTTCTAAGAGGGAGCTAAATAGCAAGAACACATGGACAGAAACAGGAGAACAGACACTGGGGCCTACTTGAGGGTGGAGGGTAGGAGGAGGGAGAGGATCAGAAGAAATACCTACTGAGTACTAGGCTTATTACCTGGGTGATGAAATAATCTGTACACCAAACTCCAGAGCACACATTTACCTATATAACAAACCTGCACATGTACCTCTGAACTTAAAACAAAATTTAAAAGAAGAAATAAAATAAAATCCACTTTCAGGAGTTTGTGTCCAACATCTTTGATGGATATATTGCAAGGTGAAACAAAGAATAGCAGTTACCTTAACCTATTATCTTTCCATTCTTATCTTCTATTACTTGGCACTCTGCTTTCTACCTATGCTACTCAGTGTGTTTTAGACTTTTATATGTCTTCTGCCTTTTCTTTCTGTTACTTGGAATTCTTCCACCACTACCCCAACTCCTACGTAACCAGACTTTAGTTGTCAAAATCATAGCCATACATCAAGATCCATACCAAATATTTCCTTACTCATGTAACTTTTCCTGATTCTCCCAAGAAACTCAATCTTTTCTCCTTTAAAACTCATAAGATGTTATTTGCTCTTTTTTAGTGATACCTATTTTATTCTCTTGGAAACATATCCTCCCTTCTTTTTTTTTTTTTTTTTTTTTTTTTACATTGCAAGCTTCTTGAGGGCAGGAACCACATCTTTCTCATTTTCGTACCTCGTACTATAAGAGGATTCTCAAATCTGCAGACAAAGGTTCGTAGTCTTATTAAAAAACAAAGAAAACCTTTCTAATGTGTATAGGAAAATGCATATATGCATTCTTCTTTAAAATACTTGTATTACTGGATGAAGCTATTTTCCATATTATCATAGATGACTATCATCCTTTCTATTTCATCTGTATTATTAGCAAACAGACTTGTCACATTTATCACATTTTGATGACCAGAATTATTTTCTTTGTGTAAGTCATTAAAGTTAAATTTGATATTCCTTTGGAAAAGTCCTCCACCTGGACCCTCTACAACCAAACAGCATAACCCAGAAGGTTAGGCTATTAGCTTTGAAACGGCTTTGATTAGCTAGCTGGCTTACAATCCTCTCTAATGTTTTGAGCATGTCAGTCCCCAATAAAGGGTGAGCCAGGTGGAAGGAAGGCACAGTTTTTTTCTTTATGAGCCTTGCCAGGATAAATGTCCTAGGCGAAATTTTCCAAAATTTAAGTTTCTTGTGATTTTAAAAAACCAGAAATTTTAAAAGAGTTTTAGAATATTGTCCTATATTAATTGCCCTTACTTAAGGGGTATAAAAGTGTATTTAAGAAGATTTTTGGAAAGATTACGGATGAAAGTCTGAGCTAAAAGTCATTGGTTCATATTTCATTAGTCCTTATGCTGGTTGTTATCAGTAAACCTTACACTGGACACTTGTCCATTCCTACGAAAATAACACTCTTGCCTTTATTTCTATTTTTTAGCTTCCATTAAACCAAGGCTTAGACCTCAGTCCTTTTTAGACATAGATCAGATTACCAGAAATAAATTTAATGTTGAAACTCTCATTTAACAGCTAAATTGAGTTTATCTGCCTTTATAAGGGGTCAAGGTTATATCTCCTGGTTTATTTGGAAAATTCCTTTGAACACATGAAATGCATATAATGAATTTCTCCAATTAATAACACCAATGTAAAAAACCTTGGGATTTTAGACATTGTCGAGATATGTTTCATATCATATAAAAAAAGTTAGCTCTTTGAATAGTTCATTCACAACAATTGTGTATCTTACTATCATTTCTATTATTTATTCATCACAATAACTCCAACTTAGGTTCAGAAAATACACATAATATACATTCATTTATAATTTCATTCTTTTCTTCAAAGAAATCTGATATGTGATTTCCTTTCCTGACACGTGGATTGAATAACTTTTTTTTTAGCAGCTGCTTTTTTCAAATTTAATCTTGAAACAAACTGCATCAAGCTTGGTGTTAAAAGTCTATCTGATGAAAATCGTTCCAATTTTATTATTATCTTTAGATTTATAGCTAGACGATGCATCAGTCATTTGTAAGTTGAAGTACATTTCAAAATAAGGCTTTCTTTTTGTTTTAGTAATATGGCTTTCCTTGCATTGAATATAGGATAATAATAATTTAGCAGTCTAAAAGCAGCTAAATACTCAATTTTCAGATGAACATTGATTTTCTGGTACTGCCTGTTTGATGTTTTTATATTGCTGAAACCAAGGAAGCTCCATATTGCTCCACCGTAATGTTCTTTTGGCTTCCTGCCATGTAAATGGATGTATTAATACTCAGTTCTTGAGAACGTTGTGAAGTTCAGTTAATTAACGTTTATAAAAGCTTCTTGAGATTTTCTGCTGAAAGATGTTACATGAGTTAAAGTTGAATAAAAAGCAAACATGTAGAGCACTCTAGAAATTGTTACTTACAAAAGATAAAATTGGCCTGACTGTCTATTAGCTATTTCTGAATCAATGACTTCTGGTTTCTTTAATTTATTACAGTGTTTTATGGCTAGTACCTAAAGATGACTTAAAGGTGTTATCATCTCTTTTCATAGTGCAGAAGTCTTTATGAAATTTTGGTCAAACAGGTTTAACTAAATGATTTGTCTGGTGCTTATTCAGGCAGAACATTCAAATCAAGGGTCTCGTAAAAGTAAAATATTAGTTGGAAGATTCACTGTTGCTTCCAAGTGAGTTCACCTTGCAGTGGACACTCTAGTTGTTCTCTAGCATCTAATGTCCATTTCTGTCTTATAGCAATAGAATGCCTAATTTTTTGCTGGGCACATGGCCGTTCTGAATAAAGTCTACATTGTCCACCTTCCTTACAGCTGAGTGTGGTCTGTAGCAACTAAGTTACGATCAATAGGATTCAAGCAGAATTGGTTTGTGAAACTTCTAGGTCACATCCTTAAAGAGAGACTGTGCCCTTCTTTCATCCTACTGCTTTGTAGGTAGATGTGGTGACAAGCCAAGTTAAATACATTGGTAGGAAAAACAACCTGAGGATGGAGGAGCAACAAGATAAAAGGAGCTGAGTCCCCGAACAACTCACAGCTGCCATACTAGCCCTGTATTGCCTGCCTGTGAAAGTGTTTAAGACACTATTATTTTGAATCTTGGTTATATACCACTGACTCTATCCTAACTTACACCTATCAACAGGAAAAAAAAGCAATTCAGTTTTCAGATTTAATACCAAATTGTTCACTCATGGACCAAGTCTCATTGAAAATCAACCATAAATTTTATTTATGTGCTGGGTACACTAAAAAGTTTTGATTTAGGGGCATAACTCCTCATGCAGAAATGGATAAAGAAAATTTCTTTAGTTGCATTTCAAACAGGCTAGAGAGCTCTAGTTTGAAATGACTTTATCCTCTGAAACCCCAAAACTTTATAAAAGTAGTAAAATGCAGACGAAATATTTTGACTAAAATTATTAAATTCTAGCTTATTAGACAGATAAAGCATCTTGACTGATCATTGTACTCTGCCCGACTCTAACTCATTCTTGTCCTTATCAGCTGAAAGTCTTAGTGGCAGTAACTGATTTCTTTAAATGATAAGACCCAACAGAGCTCACTGTACATTTCTGTTTTTGTTTTTAAAGGTGACCTCTATTCTAAATTCCTTATGTGTTCAGAATTTATTCAGAACTCAGGAAAGTGATACTACTGTAACAGATGCTCTTCAGGTATAATTTTCATTCGCTTGTTAAATATTTTTTGGTTATATGTAAATGGAGAATATACCTTTTTCAATTTTTTGGTCAAGGATTTACATTTAACAGCTAAATTTTTCTCTCATGTAAAATCTGAGTTAGGAGGTGGTCTGGGTGAGTTGAGGTGAGTGGATGAATCAGTAGGTAGGCAGCTGTAGTTCACCAGGAAACCCAGGTTCCTTCTATGTCATTGCCAGGCCATTGCCTAGACTTGATTATGTCCTTATTCACATGGTCAAAGCTGGCTCACAACCACCATGTCCTCATTCTAGAGTTTGGGAATAGAGAAATAAGCAATGATCAAGCAGCTTCCCATAAGAACGTGATCCAGACCTTGCCTACATTCGTTTTGCCTACATCTCATTGGCCACGTATTAACAGGTCACAATCACCTATTAGGAAATGGCTCTGTTAGGAAATGACTCTAGTTGGGACCCCATGTGCCTAGCTAAAAATGGGAAGGTTCTATCACTAAACAAGAAGGGGAAAATGATACTAGGTTATAATTGGCTGCCTCTTTCACCACGAGTATCTCATCCACCTTCAGAGGAGGGATGGTCTGTCATGCTGGTGCTGTCATGTTTCTTGGCCCTTATAAGATGTGTCAGACTCAACCATTGTTCATCTGGTATTGAAAGTCTGTGGACCTGCCCTTAATCAGTAATGCTTTTTTCTCTCCAGTTCTCACGAATCCCAGATGGTTAACAATTGCCTGCCTTTCTCTTCTTTGTCTCTGCATTCCTCACGTCTGTCACCATCTCACTTCGCTGCCATCTTAATTGATACTTCTTTGCTTTCAGTATCCACATTGAAATACCCAGAAGAATTCCAATTTTAGCAAAAGCTTTATTGAAGATGGAGGGTGGTGGTAGGGGATGAGCAATCACTACACAGAGCCTTCCACCTTCTCAGTGGCTTCTGTTATCCTCATCTCCCTTCCCATCCAACCTCTTCACTCACTCTTCCAAAATGCCCTGTGGTCCTCCAGATTCCTTTTCCTCTGTTAGGCAGAACTGTTTTCCTATTCCTCATAAGCTTTCATATGAGACCTAGAAGGTTCCACTTGTACCCTAAGTGTTATTACCAGCAAAAGTTGTTTTCTCCCTAGAAGGAATTCTAGCATCAGCTGTTGAATTAATAAATTTCCCCACCTTATTGTTAAATGAAATCAACTTGTGCATTTGTTGTAAAAATGTTGTTGAGGACATTTTCCTTTACATCACACAATTTCTTCTCTATAAACCTCCATACCAGAAAGCTATTTTAGATTTCAGTGCTAGAAAAATCTTCACTTCTCCTAAAGCATGCTTCCTCCTTTCTGATAATAAGAGCTATATTACTTATCATGATTTCTGAATTGTATAACTGGAAGTCAAATTTACAGCTCTCTCATTGCAATTATGTTAAACATACCATTAGCATATTTCTATTTTCCTGCACTTGCTTGAGTCATTTTATATGTCTATCATATTGGTCTACCTTTTGTTACAATTCATTTTAAAACTTTCTTTTTTAAAAAAGTCAAGATTAAACTAAGTTAATAAATAAGCAGTGTAGAGGTCATTTAAGGCAAGAGTATACAGTGTTTTTGACCTCCTAACTCCTTAGGCAAAAGGCACACTGTGTCATTTACTCTCCTCATTCCCACTTTCCAAGGAAAGAATAACTCAGTGAATATGTTACCTTTAGATTAAGAATGAAACATTTTTAAAATTAGCTATCACTCACTTTTTTTGCTAGAAGCACCCAAAACTTTTGTGCCATTTTGATCCTTTCAATGTGCTTGCTTCCAAGAGTCTTTGGTCACTTGTTTCACTCTAGCCACCACTGCAATGACCATATTGGTGAGGGCTTCAATTGATTTTAAGAGAGCACAACTTGACAGCACCTCTCCTTACGCCCGTGGCACGCAGTACTCACTTTCTATCCTTGGACATCCTTGATGCTGATGGTGAGGAACTAGACACTTATGAGATCTGTTTGATGCTCACATATGTGCAACCTAGAAATGAGGAGGAGCTAGCACTCTCTGGGGTAGTCTGTGACTAGTGGGAGATGGAAATCAGTAAAGAAAAGATTCCACGCCTCCCACCCCAAAAGACCTGCATTACTGTCTTGAGTTACAATCATTGATATAGGTTCCTGGAAGATGGCCTTATGTGATTGAGTAATCAGTTGTACCTGATGTCAAACGGTAGCCAGATTGGTAACATGCCCTCATATTGGCCTTCCCATCTTCCCTGCTTCTTTATCTTCCTTTTCACTACTATTTCCCCGGGGTTTACTCTCTAATAAAGGAATAGCAGACAAGGTTTTAACAGAGTTTCAGCTTTCTGGAGAATTTAGGCTAGGATACATGGCTATACTCATGGTCATTCTACTTATAAGATACACTCATGGTGACATAAGTGGCCTAGAAAACAGAGCCTCAGGATGGGATTTTGGAAGTGAATTATTGCTGTCTGAAAGCAATAGGGATCTCATTTCTGGTGGTGAGAGGGATGGTGATAACCCTTGGCATGCTGTGGCATCACAGTGACTGACACTCACCTGTGGTTAATTGGGATGAGGTACAGGTTGAAGGTGAACTATTGGGATATAAGAAGACTGTGGCTTGACCATTGTGGGGGCAATAATCATGACAAGAATTGTGGAGTAGGTTAGCTTTTGTTAAAAGCATTGGAAGCCTCTCAAAAACACTTATAGCCTCAGCATAGCCAACTAAAGACATGCTGTGAAGATAGAGGTCCTGTCTGTAGCTTTACAATACTGCCTTTTTTTGTAACTGCAAGACAGAATATACTGAAAATAAATCCCAGGATCTTATTTTAAGGGGACCTGAGTTAGTGGCATGGTATTGGTCATAGGTTGAATTGTGTCCTTCCAAAACAAGTGTTGAAATCCTAACTCCTGGCACCTTGGACTGTTACCTCAATTGGAAATTGAGTCATTGCAGATGTAATTAAAGCCATACAGGAGCAGGGCAGTCCCTTAATCCAATATGACTGGTGTCCTTATAAGAAGAGGAGAAGGGACAGAGAGACAGAGACACAGAAGGAGAAGCCATGTGATGATAAAGACAGCGATTAGAGTGGTGCAACTATAAGCCAAGGAATGCCAAATATGGCCCCCAAACACCAGAAGCTAGGAAAAGGCAAGGAAGGAAATCACTCCAGGTTTCAGAGGGATCCACGGTCCTACCAAGAGTTTCACTTCAGACTTTTAGATTCCAGAGCTGTGACACAATAAATTTCTGTTGTTTTAAGTCACCTAATGTGTGGTACTTTGTAAGAGCAACCCTGTGGTAAAAATTCAGAATCACACTACAACATTATGTGCCACCATCTTATGGTAAAGGAGTTGCAATAATGGGTACATGGCAAGGGGATTCACTAGTATTACCACGTACCCCATCACCTAAAAGCAGCTGGCCTAACAGAATGGCAGAATAGCCTATTAAAAGCTCAACTAAGGGGCTAACCATGGACAACATGCTAAGGGTTATAACACTGCCCTCCAACTTGTGACATACGTGCCAAACCAATGGTTGGTATATGGTGTAGACTCTTAACAGCTAGAATACAGAGAGGCAAGGACCAAGGAGTGCAAGTAGGATTGACTTCTCTCACTATTTTTTCCAGCCAGACACTTGTGGAATTTATGCTTTCTGAACCCATACCCTTAGGCCTTGATAGATTAGAAGCCCTGGTTCCCAGGGAAATTCCTTTTATCAGATAACACAGTAAAGGTTTAGCTGAACTTGAAACTGCAACTGCCACTTGCTTACTTTGGGCAAAGAAAGGAGTGTCTGTATTGATGAGGATAATCAACCTGATTACCATGAGGATCTCAGAGTGCTACTAAGAGATAGCAGCAGGGAGGAGTATGTTGGGAAACAGGGGATTTAATGGGACATTTCTTGGTGTTGTGTCCAGTGATCATGGTAAATGGGCAAATGTGACAACCGTGGATCTCAAGATCCAGGCAATGTAAGAGCTTAGACCCTCAGAGATAAAGGTCTGGGTCACTCAATACACAAGAAAACCAGATCAGCCAAAGTGCTAGCCAAGCATGAGGGGATCTAGAATGCACTGAAGGAGGAAGATGAGGTAATGAATATTGATTATGACCCTGGTTATTACGTAACCAGCAATAGACTCAGGAACTGAAGATGGTTTCACTAATTTTTTTGCCATAGGTGTCCTACTTTGCTGGATTGCATGCTCTAGTAAGGCAGTAGTACATAAGATTTGCCTCTGTCTCTGCTTTCTGTGGCACTTCAGTAAGACAGTAGGATTTACAAACTGGTTCTTAGTTACATATACAAATAAAAATTTATGAACACACGCTTCATTCTCCTGTAAGAGACTAAGGAAAGATATTTGTCTTTTCTTAGGCCATGAAGAGAATCCTCATTGCCTACCCATCAGTCACCACACACCATCTTTGGAAAATACTGAGACATAAGATCATATCAAGGATTGTCTTATAGAGCTTGGGAGGCTTCAGAGCTGGAGTTCTTTGGGCAATTTATATAACTTAGTTGTCTAACAACATCGGTTGGTGATGGGTATTTAAAAGGTACTGCTGAGATATCTAAAATTTGTAGTTGACATTCTGAGAAGGCAGACAGCTCTGGGCTGCTATATATATGTATTTATATATAAATTATTATATATATTTATTTATATTTTAGAGACAGGGTTTCACTCGGTCACACAGGCTGGAGTGCAGTGACAGGATCATCGCTCACTATAACCTTGAACATTTGCACTCAATTTATCCTCCCACCTCATCCTCCCAGGTAGCTGGGACTACAGGTGTGCACCATGCCTAGTTAATTTTTTAAATTTTTTTGTAGAGACAGGGTCTCATTATGTTGCCCAGGCTGGTCTTGAACTCCCCACTTCAAGCGGTCCTCCTGCCTTGGCCCCACAAAGTGCTGGGATTACAGGCATGAGCCACCGTGCCTGACCAGCAGTTTTACTTCTGCTTTTTGGGGAGCAGGGTTTGAGGGGGAGTTATCATATTGGAGTTGGGAATGACAATAGATTGGAAAGGCAGGGATGGAAGCCTGGGTTGAGTTAGTTAAGGCAAGACTGAGTGTAACTAAGGGGAATGATCAGTATTAAGAAATCAAAGAAACCTGGGTGAGAACCTGACAGGTGCTCTGCTGTGAGAGCAGTAGCCAGGGTCCAGGAGGTGTGTAGCAGGCAGGCAGGGATTAGAAGTGAGGAGTACGCAAATGCACTGGCTGAGCCCACACACCTGGTCAAAGTCATGGCAGCAATAAAGACTGGGACACTGGGAAATTGAGGCACGATCTCTTTTGAAAGCCAGCCTTTTATATATGCTTCCTGGGTCTCTCTAGACTTCCAGGTAATTAGCAACCCTGGATCCAAGGCTTAAAGACTGATAAAGGTCAGCAGTTCCTTACATTAGGCAACATGAAAATTTTAAAGAAAAAGAACTTCCTTATCTTCTGGAAAAATCACAGTGACTTAGATTCCTATCAGAGAGATACCAATCAGAGTCAGTGCAGACAGAGGTCTTCTTTCTGGTTTCTTTCTTTGGAGCATTTGGGTTTTTATTTCCAACTCAGTGTTTGAGATACAGACAGCCCTTTGGGTGCGGCACAACGTGGACTTGAGCAATTGCTCGGCACTTTGTTAACTGACACAAACTAATTTAAGGTAAGACTGATAACATTTTGCATTATTCTTGGTTGACGTTACAAACTGTCTCCATCTGCTCCCGACAACTCCTGTTGCTAGGAAGTAACTCAAGAGAATAAATGAGAAGCATGCTACTCTTTTAGCTGATAGACTGATCATATATAATATGTCAATTATTATTTCTTGTCAGAAGCAAAAAATATGAACATCCTTAGATTTCAATAGAAAAATGAGCTAATGACAGTTCTGCTTTTCTTATCTTGCTTCCTTTACTTGCAAGAGCTAATAATTATTGTCCTCATTTGATAGATGAGAAAGATGAGGCTCAGAGAGTTAAGCAACTTGTAGAGTTAATAAGTATAGATTTGAAGCCAGGTCTATTTGGCTCCAAAGCCTGACCTATATCACACCATCAAGTGCCTTGATTATTTTCACAGACTGTCCACTCACAGATGACAAGAAAACCTTCATGGAGTTATCTTTTTGAAAAATCCACCTTTTTATCACCACTCTAAAATTAATGTGCACTTGATTTGGAAGTTCAGAAAACAGCAAAAAATTAACATGAGGAAATATTAGTGAAACGGTTTAAAAGTATTTAGTAACATAGATTTAAGTATTAATTGCATTTAGTGAAGAAAAATAAAGTCTCTTAAAAGGAATTTGGTTTAACAGAAAGCCACATTGTGAAAAGCAAAGTCTAGCTTAAGAAATGTCTTTTTATATTGTGGGAATATTCATTAGAATAGAAGAAAGGATGAGAGAGCTACATGCCCAGTTTAAGGGCAAAATCATGAAGTCTTGGCAACCAGTGGTCTGAGAAGTCCTAGGGACAGTACCATTGCTGCAAGCAACTTAAACTCTTGGAAATTAAATCACAAACAGGCACTGTAATTAATGGAAGCTACCATATTAGACAGCCCTTGAAGGAAAGACCAAATCAACCTCTAGAGCTTCCTAAGCAAATCCAATTCTATTTTAGTATTAGAAATGTCTTAGTTAAAGCAAAACCTATCTGGATACTTTTTGCAGCACTCTTTCTGTTCTATTAATGTCAATGGTTTACAAATATGTTTACTTTGTACTTAGTCTATCATAAAATAAGAAATAATTACATTAGATGCTTTTCAGTCTAAAGAGATAGGGAATTAGAATAGCTAGGCAGCTGAATTTTAATGAAGTGAGGCATATTATAACAGCTGCCTCATTAATTACCTGTATCAGAAGAATATTCTTTCTGTACCTTTAAGAGGAATATAGACCTCTATTTATAACATAGCTCTCCCTTCATGGTTTAGTCATTTTATGTATCAAATCATATCTCCAGTCACTTAAACTCCATATAGAGATATTTAATATTACACAAACCAGCTGTAAAAAATATAAAAGGATATGTATATATTACATACATGTAGAGACAGAATCTCACTATGTTGCCCAGGCTAGATTTGAACTGCTAGACTCGAGAGATCCTCCCATCTCATTCTCCTGAGTAGCTGGGAGTACAGGAGTGTGCTTCTATGCCTGGCTTTTCAAAGATTTTTTAGCAGTACCCATCCTGATGTAGGTCACAATATTCTTAAAAAGCCAACTTCAAAATTGCATTATTGATTTTTTTACTATGTCAAAAGGCAATATTTATTGCAGATTTTCACAAGGTGAATTAAATTTATAACCTAGTTTTAAACATCTATGGGAAATAATTTCAGGAAACAGAAAAATTGTATTAATACTATACCTTAATAGAGATATTGTACAGAAATGCCTCAGTGGGAATATTTGGGTAATAACTATTTTATTTATTTTTTCTTTTAACTTAATAAATGTTTCATTTTCAATTCTTACTGAAAATCTTTAAAAAATGTATTCATAGTCTTTACTGTCACAGCATATACAGCAAGTCCATTAATCTTTCTTTGGCCAATGAGAATTTCTAGTGTCTGAGATTGATTTGTCTGAATGTCAATAACCATTGTACACTCAGAGATTGGGATGAATGTGTATGACATTAGCACATAACCAGAGAATTGATTATTTGAACAAATCCTCGGTAAAAACTTTCTCAAGATGTGCTTCTTTTCCCTTGTCCTCAAAATAGAGTTTTAGCAATGCTTTGGGATCAGAAAGGTTGAACTGGGGGCTGTAGTTAGTTAGATATTTGTTTAGTAGAATTTTACTATATTCTTGAGGACATTTCAGTGAGTATAGAAGGGTGGATTGCTGAGGCCTAGTCCATCAGTCAGCAGCAATTGGCTCAACAGTGTGTAGCTCCTTGCTGGGGAATAGGTAGGCGGAAGTGACCTTTATATCGAGGTAGACCTCCAGTGAGGGTCATCTGTTTAGCATTCCAACACTGTCACAACCTCTGGCCTGACTTTGGAAGCATGTCAAATATGGTAGGACTGCTCTAACCAAGAAATCTAAGGTAGATACTGGTTGGTCGGTTTTGGAAGACTTTTGTATAGTGGTGCTTGGGACTGGAGTGTTCAACCTGGGGAAGGAAGGATAGAAGGAGACATGAGGGCCTGTTGGTATTAGCTGGGTTTACACCAGGGTTCCAGTTCTAAAGAGGGACTGGAAAATTAATAGGATCCCTGAATAAGATATGAACTACACAGCAGGAAATCAAAGCAGAGACTCCCTCTAAACATGATGAAAGGAGATGATGTTGGATGAATCTCTCTCTTGCTTCAATAAAGAAATATTGGAAAGTATATCCATTTTTAATAGCAAGCAGCCAAACTTGAAAGAAGAAAAGTAAAAATTCCTGGTACCAGAAATAAAGAAAGAACAAAAGACCAGATCTGCCAGTGGAAGTTACAGCCATAGAGGCTCACAGAACTTTCTCAACCAGGCTGATTTGAGGGTTGGGATGGAGTCCAGATCAGAGACAGGAGATGAAGCCTCAGATCTGTGTGAGGCAGACGCTGGGACAGTCTGCTACACAAACGGGGCCTTATAGGAAATGGGACTACAGAAACTCTACCCTCTGGGGCAGGCCTAGGATAGGTTGGATAAAGAAATCTGCAAGGAACTGGAAACCTAAGTTGGAACCGAGCAGGTGTGAGTCCTGAATTTACACCACTCCTGGGGTGCAGGAATCCCACACTGAGAAATTAACACCAATGCTGCACTGGAACTTATGAACCTCACAGGCCCCGGAAGAAACAAGAGTGGAACAGCACTGAAAGGATTGCTCCAAAACACAGAGAACCGTGGAATTAAAAAAAAATTAGAAAACAAAACTCCACAAGGGAGAGAGAGCAGCTGCAGCAACCAGGAGAATGTGTACTCCCAAAACTGGGGATTATAGGATAATCTGAAACATAATAGGCACATTTAAAAAGCTTAAAGAGATAAAGAATAAAAACTATAATAAAAAAATAAAGAGAGCAGTATGGGGGGAAAGCTTAGTTATAAAGCACATGTAGTAAGTGAAATGAAACCTCAAAAAACAACGTTAAATAGCAGATAGTCCTAGCCAACGAGAGGGTCAGTGATTTGGGAGAAATTCTGAAACATCAATCAAAATATAGCATATAAAAATAAGGAGATATAAAGCAATGATGAAGAGAGGTAGAGGATAGAATAGGAAGGTTCAGGCTCGAACTTCCAGAAGCATAAAACTGAGATAATGAGAAAGATATTGTATGGTTAAAAACTTCCTAGACTCGAAGCAAGACAGGAGTCTTTAGTTTGACAGAATATACTATATGATCTGAATGAGATAAATGGAAACAAATCCAAACCAAGCTTCCTCCAAAACAAAACAGAAAATCTTTTTTTTTTTTTTTTTTTTTTTTTTTTTTTTTTTTTTTTTTTTTAGACGGAGTCTCGCTCTGGTCGCCCAGGCCTGCGGAAAGTGCAGTGGCCGGATCTCAGCTTCACTGCAAGCTCCGGCCTCCCGGGTTCACGCCATTTCTCCTGGCCTCGCCTCCCGGAGTAGCTGGACTACAGGCGCCCGGCCAGGTCGCCCGGGCTAGTTTTTTGTATTTTTAGTTAGAGACGGGTTTTCACCATGTAGCCAGGATGGTCTCGATCTGCTGACCTCGTGATCCGCCCGTCTCGGCCTCCCAAAGTGCTGGGATTACAGGCTTGAGCCACCGCGCCCGGCCCAGAAAAATCTTAAAAGCTATCAGAGGGAAATGGAAGATAACCTAAAGGAAATGACAATTTGAGAGCAATTTTTTCACTCAAAAGCTAGATGTCAGGAAACAATGGAATGCATTTTTAAATGTCATAGTAAAACAACCATGAATTTAGAACTTGATAACATGTTAAGGCATCATTCAATAGACAGAAGTTGCTAAAAGGTAAATTTTAAGTGTTTTCGCCACAAAAAAATGATACATTATGTGAGGGGATGGATTCGTTAATTATTGTGACTTAATCATTCCACATTATAAACATACATCAAACATCATATTGTACCCATAAAATATACAACTATTAAAATAAAAGTAAAAGGCTGGTCATGGTGGCTCACGCCTGTAATCCCAGCACTTTGGGAGGCCAAGGTGGGCAGATCACTTGAGCTTAGGAGTTTGAGACTAGCCTGGCCAACATGGCGAAACCCCATTTCTAGTAAAAATACAAAAATTATCCAGGCATGGTGGTGCACACCTGTAATCCCAGCTACTTGGGAGGCTGAGGCAGGAGAATCGCTTGAACTCGGGAGGCAGAGGTTACAGTGAGCCAAGATTGCACCATTGCACTCCAGCCTGGGTGACAGAGTGAGAATCCATCTCAAAAGAAAAAAAAAAAAATTAAAATAGTATTTAAAAAGTTGGGGCCAGGTGCAGTGGCTCACACATGTAATCTGAGCACTTTGGGAGACCCTTGAGCCCAAGAGCTCAAGACCTCCCTGGCAACATGGCAAAACCCCATCTCTACTAAAAATATGGAAAAAAAAAAAAAATAACAGATGTGGTGCTGTACACCTGTACTACTTGGGAGGCTGAAGTGGAAGGATCACCTGAACCCCAGAGTTCAAGAGGCTTAAAACAACACACATTTATTCTCTGACAATTCTGCAGTGAGCTGTGATTGTGCCACTGCACTCCAGCCTGGATGACAGAGGGAGACCCTGTTTCAAAAAATACATAAATAAACAAATGATAAAATAAAAATTGGTACACATTGCATTATTAGCCCCAATTCTCTACCCTTTTACGGGAGAACTGCAAAGTCTCATGCAATAACTCCCACAGAAACGGGTGGAGTGTTTTTCTCCACCTCTTGATTCTGGATTCAGCCACATGACTTACCATGGCCAATAGAATGAAGTGGAAATGACCGTGTGTCAATTTCAAACCTAAATCTTGAGTGTGAATTTTCACTTGCTCTCCTGTTCTGATGCCATGGTCATGGGAAGAACATGCCCAGGTCACCCCACTGGTTGCACAAAGAGGATGAGAGACAGGAAGAGCAGAGCCATCTCCAACTGAACATGGAGGAGATCAGCTGACCCACAGATCCAGATCCATGGGAGGAAATATTGTTTCTCAAGTCCTGGAGTTTGGCGTGCATTCTTGTATTTGGTTCCTATCATTACTGTAACAGATAACCACAATTTTAGTGGCTTAAACCAACACACATTTATTGTCTTACAATTCTGGAGGCCAGAAGTCTGAAATCAGTCACCCAGGGTGAAAATCAAGGTGTTGCTAGGGCACATTTTTCTGACACTCTAGGGGAGAATTTGTTTCTTTGACTTTTCTAGCCTCTGAGGACTGAACCCTTTCTTGTATCACTCCAATCTTAGGCTTCCACTGTCACATCTACTTCTGTAGTCCAATGTCTCCTTACCTCTCTTATAAGAACACTTTTGATTACATTTAAGGCTTGCTTGGATAATCCAGGATAATCTCCTCATTTCAAAACCCTTGACTTCATCACACCTGCACAGTTCTCTTTGCCAAGTAAATGAACATTCACAGTTCCAGGGATTAGGATGTGGACATCTTGGGAAGGGGACATTATTCAGCTGACCACAATTGGTAGGTGAAGTTTTATTTATTAATTTAAACAACAATAATTTTAGAAAAAAGAGAATCAAATTCCAATAGCTTTACTAGGCACAGATCAATATTAAAAGAACTACTAAAGGATGAAGTTAATAAATAGCATGAATATAGTGATTTAACACATGGATTGCTTAGCTGGATTGCTTTGATTTAAATACAAGCTCTGCTATTTTCTATCTGTGTGACATTGATCAGGTTACTTATCTCTCTGTGACTTAGTTTCTTCATCTGCAAAACGGGTATAATCATAATAGTAACTGCCTCATGGGTACCTTAAGAGGATTAGATAAATTAATATCAGTAAAGTGCTTGAACATTTATAAGGCACATGGTGACTCCTATATTTAAAATAATAAAATATATTAACATATATAGCATAACATAATTTATTATTTAAATATTTAATTTTAATTTAATTTTAAATATAGTTTATGTTTTTTATTTTATACTTTTATTTTGATGTAGTTTATTTTATTTTATTTTTCATTTTTGAGACGGAGTCTCTGTTGCCCAGGCTGGAATGCAGTGGCACCATCTCGGCTCACTACAACCTCCTCCTCCCAGGTTCAAGCGATTCTCCTGCCTCAGCCTCCTAAGTAGCTTGGATTATAGGTGCCCACCATGACGCCTGGCTAAATTATTTTATTTTCAGTAGAGACATGGTTTCACCGTGTTGGCCATGCTGGTCTTGAACTCCTGACTTCAAGTGATCATCCTGCCTCAGCCTCCCCAAGTGCTGGGATTATAGGCGTGAGCCACTGTACTCGGCCTATTTTGATATATTTTAAATAAGGAGCCAACAACCCAGAACAAAGGATGGGATAGATGCATCATTTCACTCCCAACTTGTTAGCAAAATTTAAAATGTCTGACAAGTGCTGGAGATATGGTGGGGAAATGGTAACTTTCATGAAATGAGAATAGTTGTGTAAATGGATACTACTCTAAAGCGATTTGGTAACATCTATCTGAATTGAAGTTAAGCCTATTTCCTAGGTAGCAGTTGGGGTATATACTCAAGCAATCCCCTGAACAAATCTGCTCGGGGATGAGCACAACATTTCATTTTATTTTTGAGACAGAGTCTCACTCTGTCACCCAGAATGGAGTGCAGTGGCACAATCATGGCTCACTGCAGCCTCAAGGCTCACCTGCTAGGCTCAAGCCATCCTCCTCCTTGGCCTTCTGAGTAGCTGAGACCACAGGCATGCACCATCATGCTTGGGTAATTTTTAAATTTTTTGTATAGACAGGGTTTTGCTCTGGTGCCCATGCTGGTCTCAAACTTCTGGGCTTAAGTGATCCTCCTGTCTTAGCCTCCCAAAGTGTTGAGATTATAGGTGTGTGCTACAGTGCCGGTCAGCATTTTATAATAGTGTTAATAATAGTGGCCTTGTGTTAGGTTGAGTTCCTTAGGAGCAGAGTCTGAGACGATTCTGGTGTATACCACTTACTGACAATGCACTTTTCTGGAGAAACCTGTAAGGATCCTGATGAGGGAAGAGGATTAGGATGGAGAAATGCCAAGCAAGAATATGGTCTCAGGTGAAGAAGTCTTATTCTGGACGGATCCATGAGAAACTTTGGAATATAAATCCCATTCTAGTGTTTCTCCCTTGAGGCAAGGAACTTTTTGTATCTCATACCAGTCAGTCATTCACAACAGGTTGTAGGTTTTCTAGGGTGTGTATGTGAAGTGGGGAGGTGTCATGTCCAGGGCAAGGACGCTCCTGCGAGCCAAGGGCAATGTCTGAATAAAGGGGCAGCTGTGAGTTGTCAGCAGCCAGCACTCAGAGTGGCTGCTGGTGGATGCACTGTCTGGGTAAAGAGATCTAGGTAAGGCACTCCGAAAAACTATAACACAACAAAACTTAATCCTCAGCAATAGGAGACTGGGTTAAAAGACATGTCAAAATTCATATGCATACAATGGAATTCTATATAGAAGTTTAAATGGACAAATTAGATCTACATGTGTTACATAGATATATCTTGAAAGCATAATGGTGAGTGAAGAAAGCAAGTATAGGAATGGTATATACAAGTGTTATCATTTGTGCATATTAATAACACAACAAAAGGATATTTATGAACCGTGGGTGGCTGCACAATATACAGTAAAGATATTAACATGTGAATTCACACTGACTTCATTAGGACAGAGGTTACCTTTTAGAATGAGGAAATAGTAATGGGATCAGGAGGGATACAAAGAGGCCTTTGAATATATCTGTAATGTTTTATTAAGGATGGCACAATGTTAAAATTGTGTTAGGCCATAAATTCAGCACATTTTAAAAGTTATCCTCTTATATTTTCTGTATATTTGAAATATTTTATATAAAATAAACAGGAAGATAGAAAGAGAAAGAAAGGAAGGAAGGAAGGAGGAAAGAAAGAAAAAGAAGAAAAAGAAAGGAAGAAAAAAAAGAAAGAAAGAAAGAGAAAGAAAGAAGGAAAGGAAGGAAGGAAGGAAGGAAGGAAGGAAGGAAGGAAGGAAGGAAAGAAAGAAAGAAAGAAAGAAAGAAAGAAAGAAAGAAAGAAAGAAAGAAAGAAAGAAAGAAAGAGAAAGAGAAAGAAACTCAAGGAAGATAACCAGTTCTCTGAGCTGTACCAATATGAAAGGGGACTGGGCAAGTATAACTGAGGTCCTCGCATGTATGTAATTCTGATTCCTGGTCAGAAGGTCTGGTTGTTTATCAAAAACATTGTGAGCACTAGGAAGTTGTGTTTGGGCCTCCAATCATATTTTGGCTCTGAGAACATTAAATAAGGAACTAGAAAGGTCCAGACTTAAATAGTCAATCAGTGGATCCAGATTCAGGGAGAAAAAAAGGAAACAGTAAAATGAGACAGAAGCTTAAAAACAAAATCTCGAATAGAGAAGTTTAGCAAATATTTATCGAGTCCTTAATATGCTTCAAGCAATGTGCTAGGCTGAGGAGTCAATAATGAATGACACTGTTCTATCTTTAAGAGCTGAGCATCGAGTGGAAATCTTATGAGAGAGGAGAGCCTAAAGAACTTGGGGACATTTTTTCATTAGAGGCCAGTAAATGGATTTGTGGCAAGAATCTCTTGTTTCTGATTCAAAAGCTCCAAATTATTTCCGTGGAACTCAAGTCCCCAAGATGTTCTGTGAAAAGGGGTTTTATAGTCAAACATATTACAAAATGCTTTATGCCATATTTCATTCTTAAAGATTCATAGACAATTAACGTATAAAAATTACCTAGGTGATTTACAGAAAAGAAATCTATAAGGAAACCACATCTTTCCAAATTATTTGCTACTAAAATGAATTTGGGAAGAGAGAAGGAGTAATGCCTTTAACAGTCCTTTAGTATTTTGTGAAATTTGTTTCTTCCTCTATATTGCATTTACAATATTATTTTCCTAATTTCTTTTAAGTAGTTCTAAAATATTTTTTGTCTTCTTAATTGAATCTTCATTCTAGTGTTTCTACTTAGGTGTTTAAATTTCCACATTGTGCTTAAAATAGTAGTACAGTTATTTTAGTGAAGAGATATAGCAGGTATTTTGTTTGACTTTGTAGGAGGAATTAATACCATGAGGTTTTGTACAAGTCATTTTAGCTCTCCAAAATAAGAGTAAGGGGGAGAATTTGTGCCTGGCATATAGACCATTGCACTTTTTACAATCTGATTTTATGGTACCCCTTTTTTCATGTCTAGCATAACGCTCCGTGTTCAGGCTTTTGAACAAACATGTCAGTAGCCTTAAATCAAACTACCATGCTAAAATACATTACTGTGTCACAGCGATTTGCAACTATTCATTTAATTGCATCCTATAAAATGAACCAGGAGGTGTAAGTTTACAAACATAACATCTGAGGTGGTGGTAAGATTAGAGCTAAATAACACATGTAGTTTAAATTCTCAATATAAAGTCAAGAAGGGCTGTAATTTTAACATACTGCTGACAAGGGGCATCTGAGAATTAATGGGCATTCCCAATAGATATTTTCAGCATTAAAGGACATAATATAGCTTCAGTTTCATATGTAATGCTTACTCCCATATATATATATATATATATTTTTCATCTTTTGCCAGAGCATTAGAATATTCAACTAGTATATTGTCTCAATTAAGTAAATAATAAAATATTTTACTAATTAGGGTCATTCTTGGCCCCATGACTGTTTATTTACTATGCGGTTGAAGTTTCTTTGTTTTTGATTACTCTAGTCCTCTCCTCCGAGAAGTTTCAGTGACGTTAATGAGATACAGCATGGCTAATTAAATATGAAGCCAACTTTCATTCAATGCAATATTTTATTACTTAGTTTTTTAGTTGTGCAATGATCTGTTTTCATAGGTCTTTCAAGTTAGTAAAAATTTCTCTTGTATGTGTGTGACCTTGAGACTGCCATTTATAAGCTGGATGATCTCGTTTTAATTTAACCTTTTAGTGTCTCTGTTTCCTTGTCTGTAAATCAGGAATGCTAACATAGCTATTGCGGCTATTCAGTTAATTTAATATATGCAAAGTATTTAGAATACATGAAAGTGCATGGCACATAGAAGCACACCATAGGGATTAGCTATTATTATTATTAAATATTTGATTATATACTAGAAAGACTATAAATTATTAGCAATATACAATTTCTTCCATCAAAAATATACAATCTCAGTTAAGCATGATCAGATATATTAGCCTAACAAAAACAAAATATCAGATCTTATCCATAGTTGTCTATTTGGCTCTTTTTTTTATAGTAAGGTTTATATAAAGAAATTGGTTAGGTGTTTAAGTTGGGAGAGAGGGAGAAGTGATTGTTGGGTAGGGAATACAGGTGCTGAAAAATGCTCCATCTTTTGGTCTGCTTTAAAATCCATGTGCTGATTTTCAGTTCATATTAATAGCACGAGACAGGGCGTGTTGGCTCACACCTATAATCCCAGCACTTTGGGAGGACAAGGTGGGCAGATCACTTAAGGTCGGGAGATCGAGACCAACCTGCCCAACATGGCGAAACTTCATCTCTACTAAAAATACAAGAATTAGCCAGGCTTGGTGGCATACGCCTGTTATCCCAGCCACTTGGGAGGCTGGGGCACGAGAACTGCTTGAACCCAGGAGGTGGAGGTTGCTGTGAGCCAAAATTACACCACTGCACTCCAGCCTGGGCAACAGAGCGAGGCCCTGTCTGAAGAGCACGAGACCTCACTTACTTACCACCCAAACTCACCTCACCTATCTAATTTTATGTCTTAGCCCTGTTTCCATCTCTCCTTAACAGACTTTCCCCAATTCTTCTTTACTCCCCACTCCCCATTTTGTAGGCAAAATCAACAGGTGTTGTGAGGTCAGTGAGGGTGGTGATCCAGGTAAGGGCTGCACGAGTGGTATATTAGGGCCAGAGTGGAGCAGGGAGAAAAGAGGTTGCTCTCTTTCCATACCCCCATTTAAATTTATTAATGTTTAATTAATTAATTTAATTTGAGACAGTGTCTTGCTCTGTTGCCCAGGTTGGAGGGCAGTGGTCCAGCTCAGCTCACTGTGACCTCTGCCTCCCAGGTTCCAGTGATTCTCACACTTCAGTCTCCCAAGTAGCTGGGATTACAAGCTTAGGCTACCGCGCCTGGCTAACTTTTTGCATTTTTAGTAGAGACGGGGTTTTGCTATGTTCGTCAGGCTGGTTTCAAAACCCTGTTCTCAAGTAATCCACTCACCTCGGCCTCCCAAAATGCTAGTATTGCAAGCATGAGCCACTGCGCCTGACCCCATACCACCATTTAAATCACTGAACTTATCAAAATGTTTCTGCATATATTTTACAGTGATCTTAAATATATAACTTTTTTTTCTGTATTTTCCAAGGCCTTACTCTTAGGGAGATAAAACGCAGAGAAATTACATAACTTTGCTTGCTAAACTTTAAAATACATTAATTAAGCAGAACTATCATTCAGAAAAGTAGAGACACGAGTAGAAATAGCAATGGCTATTTAAAAGAAGTGTAGAAAAGCTTCCTGAATTAGGAAATGGGTTGCAATGTTCAAAAATATAAAATGAGCCATAAAAACTTTTCTTCTGTATATTAGAACACATGTTCTTTCACTAAGCTGGGAAAGACGAACTACAAGTAGATTTCCAGAATAGTATGTATTTGGGTATACTACATGTCAAACTGTGTCTCTACCATCATAAATACTGATATATTAACTTCAGGCCACTGTTCAAGGCACAGTGTGAGTGTAGGAGGGAGCCTGGGACAGAGATGAAAGGGGTGAAAAGATAAGCTGTCCTGATCCTTACATTTGCTTTCCACCTTCCATTCTAAACTCATGGAGGCAACCAGGGAAGGGCAGGAGGTATACATACTAGAAGGTAGAAAATCAAGGTGGGATTTGGAAGACCTGGTCTTAAACTCTTAAATAAAATAAAATATATTAAGATATTTAGGCTCTTTAGCAGTTTGATCAGTTAACCAAGTGATTGTAGTGACATAAGTTACCAGTTTTGAGGACAGGATAGGGAAGCTGTTGAGTATGCACATACACATGCGCAATATTAGAGACATATTTTGCATTTAAAGGGGAAAGTATGCATTAGCAAAAATGTAAATTGTGGAGAAATACACAAGCTATGCTATTAGCATAAGCAACACTGATCTAGATTCTTATTTTATTCTTCATATCCAAACAGCTGACATGAACACAAAATCCCATTCAAGGTCATTGGAAACTCTGAACTTGGGTTGGCTCTGGGAGGACATTAGAAAATGCAGTAATTGCCCCCCAAGTTTCAAAAATCTAGTAAGATTCAAAACTGATAAGTATTTTTTTAAAAAATAAAATATCTACTTATTATATCCTACCATTGGGCTATCCTAAAATTCATTTTTTATAAAATTGAAACCGTGACTTTACAAAAAAGAATGGAACAAAGAGGCCGCAAGTATGAGTTTGCTCTTTAAAACCCTTGAGAAGCTAATTTCCATGCCCAAGATAATGTTTCAAAGAGATTTCTTTTCAATGTGTTTTCTTAGGAGGGCAAGATTTCAAAGAAAATTAGCAAAGCAAGGTGACTGTGATGCTGCCATCTGGAGTTTTCAATTAGCATTTCTGACTAATACTTTGGCAAAATTACTCACAAATATTTCCAGAGTTGAGAAATAATCTTGCGGCACTTTCTGTTCTTATTTTTAGGACATCAAGGCGTGTAAAATAACACAAAGAGGTTTACAAAGTCCAGCTTAAGGGAGCTGAATTGTTCTGTTTTTACCATCACGCTTCATTGTTCACGTTGCTTGTGTGTAAAACAGGGTATGGTGTTTAGAAATGGTGAAGGAAATGACTGGCCCAAAACTCTTGTGATTCAGTGACTCAAGGATGATTGACGTTGTGTAAAAACAGGCACATTAGACCAAGAGATATTTTGAAACCTTATTATTGGGTATTGTTTTTAAAAATTAAACCTGTAGACATGAATAAAATGAAAAACTTTAGAAGCACAGCTTGTGGAACTAAAAAGGGCCTTAGAGACTATCACTTCCAGTGGCCTCATTTTACAGGAGAGAAACCTGAGGACCAGGGAAACCAAGTGACTTTTCTGGGGTCACATAGAATGTCAACAGCAGAGCTGTGAAGGTGCTCAGGTATGCTAACCTCCTGGCTATGCTCATTCATGGAGAGTGCTTCAAAGAGTGTTTGCAACATTTAGTCACAGTTTATCTTTGGTTAATTTCACATTTACTCCTATTTTTAATGTGTGCAAAAATGGCCCAGATTCATATGATTTGTTGCAGGTCAAACAGATATTAAGAAAAACAGCCAAGCTTGCACTGCTTATGTATAGTTATTTGTTGTGTATGTACAAGTGTGTGTGTGTGTGTGTGAGAGAGAGAGCACATAAGCATAATCTCTTTATCTACCATTCCTACATCCAAAAAGCTCTGAAAATTAAGTTTTTTCATAAATTTGTGACAAATTCCAGTGGTGCAAAATCAAATCTAGTATGAACTTATGTGAAGATATTTCTAGACTTCACATACACCAGCCAGTGTAACCCCTCATAGATTTCATTTTAGAAATAGTAGTATGTCTGATTACAGGGTACTACCCTAGATTATCTGAAGATGATGTGTAACATATGATACCTAACATAGGTTCTACATAACTGGTTACATTTTAAAATCCTGAATAATTCTGAATTCTGTTCCCAACAGTTTTGGATAAGTGATTGTAGACCTTCAATTTGTCCATAATTTAATTTCATTACATCAGTCTAGGCAGTTTTGGCTTATAACCATGCAACTCAGAAAATTCCTTACATACATGATTCCCTTCATTTCAAAATATGTGAAACCAAGGGGATTAAAAGAGATAAACAAAGTGCTGTCTATGTGGTTACAAATATATAAAAATGAGGAGCTTAGTTTCATCACTACTATTTGTGGTCAGGAAGCCCAGGGTAAATTCAGTGTTTAGTTGTGACAAGTGCCTCATTCCAAGTTTCTGATAAAATCATCTGTCTCCTTTTCCTTTTCCTCCCCCTTTTTTGTAACTTTTATTTTATAGCCTTCTTTTATGTTTTTTAAATTCTAAGCTGTATCAAATGTTAGCACATATGTGGGGAATGAATTAAAGATTTTCTACCCCAAGTCTCACAGTAACTCTGTGTTCTGTTATTTAATCCATGGTGGAATTGAGGACTAATCAGTCAACTAATGTTTATAGTTTACAGTTCAGAATGTGTATGCTGAGTAGGTTAGAGTTTACATGGATTTGGCCAAATTTGACATGATATAGTCTTTCTTTTTATTATAAACCTTATATTTAACCAAAGTCTAGATAAATGCAATGTCCTCATAATCTGTGTTCAGTCTCAACAACATCGACTGCTGAGCCCCATGGCACCGGATTTAGTCCCAACCGGAGTTCCAGCTTGAAGTGGCAAACTCACAACAGGGCCAGGTCTTTCCTTGTTTACAGGAAACTTCACCAATTGAAAATTTTGATCTGTCATATACTGTCAGGATAAATACACATATATATACCCTAGATGGGTGAGAATTGAACGTCTTAAATTTTTCATTGTCCCTAGTCAGGATACTAAGAGTCTATTTTGTAGATAAAAGTCATCCTTTTTGGTGTGCATTAGTTCCATCATAATATCACATGTGCTCCTAGTTATGTAAACTCAATTTTCAGACAATCAAGTTAAATGTAAGACATTTGCTGATTGCAAATAGGCAGATCTCAGCGAAGGAGGGCGTTCCCTTCTTTTGTCAATAGTCCCTATAGTATGGCAGTTACTTGGATTGTATTATTTAAAAGGGCATGCATGATGTAATCCAACCCTGTCTTTTTACCACTGGATCAAACAGAAAATAGTAGGATCTAATGGAAAGATACAGGACTAAGAATCAGGTCTCACCTGACTGTGTGACCTCAGACAAGCCAAAGCTTCTCTGGGTCCTGGTTTCTTCTTTTACAAAGTGAAAGGGCTGTATTAGTCAACCTTTAAACCTTGTTCAGCTCTAGAATGTTACAATTCTATGAGAATGACGATTAAAATAAGCGCATAGTCTGTTTTGGATCTTCACTGGGAGGAGAGCTCTAAGGTAGCAAATTTCTTTCAAGTATGCGACAGCTTTTCTTTGCTGGAGAATACACTTTTAAATATGAGGCTCTGAAATGACTGGTGGAAGAGGGAGAGACTTGCACCCATTCAGGAGAGCCTTCTTTTCCCTAAGGATGCGTGCTGTAGTCTTGTGACTGTTTAATGACCCAAGGGGAGGGACGCGTCACAGCAGCTGAGCCTGTGACTCTGACTTGGCAACTGACTCGCTGGCGTCCTGGCTTCTGAAACTTGGAAGAGCCCATAGAAGCGGCAGTGCTGAGCCCAAGAGTGTAGAGAAGTGGGCAGAGTGAACACTACCTCCTTTGTGGCAGAGCAAGCTCAGGTTTAGGAGAAGTGGTAATGATGAGGCAGTGAGCATGGAGTCAGGTAAAAGAGGACCTTGCCAAGGAAGAGGATAATAAGCTTTGCATAACTGATGCGTGGAAAATAGACCCTGAATGATTAGAGAGTAGACGCCTTTAAGGAAAAACCCATTTTATGGATTACCTCAGATGTAATGGATATTCTTTAGGTAATACATAAAGATGAACTGTTTGATCTGTTTATCTACCACAGTCATAGCACTTAAGGTTTACAGAGTACTGTTGGCATATACTGTGGAAAGTGCTTTATATTCATTAGGTCTTTTAATCATATAGCCATAGGAAGCAGGAATCATTATTCCCATTTTACAGATAAAGAGTCTGAGGTTTAGGGGACTTACATAATGCCAAATGACACACAGCTAATAAATTGGTGGGGGGATCTGCAGTCTGAACCTAGGCAATGTACTTCTGCTGTACGGTCTTCCCTTCTTTGTTTCAGAGTATTTGAAGCAGGCTGTGGAGTCTATTTCTTTCTCTTCTCCTCTCCTCTCCTCTCCTCTCCTCTCCTCTCCTTTCCTTTTCTCTTCCTTCTTTCCATTTTAATGAATCCTCCCTTCTTTCTCTTCCATCTTGTTCTTTAACAGCACATCATAGAGAAAGTTGTTGTTTCAGGTCAGCAAATTCTCATGCTTGTTGGAGAAGAAGATTAGAGGAAGTCTTCTTTCCTGAATATTCTTAATGAATGCTTCCAGTTATTCCTCTGGAAAATGTAAAATTGAGATGCAAAAGAATTAAAGTCAATTAATAGAAAGTTTATCCTTCGTAAACTATCCTCTGCTGCACCCATTAAACAATTCTTGATCATTATTATCTGAAAGATGTTAAGAGCTACGAACCAAGATTGGCCATAATCACAATAATTACAATACTGTTAACCCATACTCTCCAGAAACAAAATAGAGATTTATTCTGTCATTTATATAAATAAGAAAATACGATGAATTCCGTTCTTCTCTTTATCAGAGGAGAAAGAGAATAACAAAGACTTTAAAGGCCTTCCTCTTCTCTTCCTATCGCAGAAGCCCTGCTCTGTTTGTTGGGTTTGAAGACAAGGTAGTTCTACCTTAAGTTTCTATATTGCCTATAGAGAAAATATCCTTATGAAATAACTTGTAGAAGCTCCATTGCTTCATAATTGTGTCTGGATTAGTTCCAGGTATTCCCATTAACGATGAAGGCCACTACACTTGAAAGCAAGGGCAGCTGAACTGCCAGTCCAGATACCTGGGGCCACTGCCGATGCTCAGGAAATGAGGCAAGATCCTCAGCCACAAGCCTTATCTGAGATGATAGACTGAGGCTACACCTCTTGTAAGTGTCACTGCCACTGGTACTGGTTCCGATCTTTCCTGACACATTGTGCTTCTTCAAGATGCAGGGGGAAAATTCCCAGTTTTCTCTGCTTTCATTGCCCCCGACTGCCAGCCCATAGATTCATGTATAGAGCTACTACTTCTCTGAGGTACAAATCTGACCCCAAGAGGGTGGGGTTGGAAAGTCTGGTTTTAATCCCACCACAGACCCCAAACCATCATTCTCATTTGGCTCTCTGATCCAGCCGCAGGCCAGCTGATTGGGCTAAGGTTGTCTCCACCTCTGCAGTAACTATTTTAGAGTTCTGTTGCCTTTTGCCTTCTCTGGAAATTGGGTGAAGCCATGTGGATCTGCCATGGCTTATTTTCATAATTTAGAATCTTAGGAAAGAGGATTGAGCATTGAATACTTCTTCTCAGGTATCGTGCTCTCAGGCCCTGTCCCTCCTGTGGCCAAATGCTTTCCTGAGTGACACAGCAGCAATGGCAAGGCATGCAGGGTGTGCCTGATGGTTCCCATTCATTTTTCTCTTTCATCCCCTCTTCCATTATTTAAAGGACTCGAAGCACAGAGTTTTTCTTCTCTCCTGTGGAGATAGTTTGTATTATAGTGCAGTAAATGTCCCTTTTCTCCTACCCCATTGAGGGCAGAGTGTACTTCCCCTCTACCACTGATATAGGGCTTGATTATGTGATTTGCTGTGGTAATGGAATATTTGTGGATATAACATGAACAGAAACTTTAACTATACTTGTGCAATGTGACTGGCCTCTTGCCTTCTGGTGATCCACCATCAGAAGAACATGCAATACCTTGCTGCTCCCCTCTTAGCTTGTGACCCAGAGTGAGCAAATACAAACAAACTTGAATGGACGTTCAACCTGGAACATGGCCCAACTGGGCCTCAGCCTGAAGCAGTCACCTAGCAAAGCCCAGGCCAGATCAGCCAAACTACAGCTGATTTACAGACTCCAACATGAGAGGACATTCTCATTGATGTAAACCACTGAGATTTGAGGTAGTTTGTTATTCAGCATTAATGTGGCAATCACTGACTAATACACTACATAGCAGGAACTTCCCTTTAGACATATCCTGAATTCTCTTTCTTTGGCTGGGTGAAACTGAAGGTGGCAGTCAGTGAAACCTGGCTCTTCACATGGGTGAAACCGAAGGTAGCAGCCAATCAAATCTGGCTCTTGAGATATATATAGAAATTTAAATATATATTTTTTAAAGTTTAATTCCCTCAGCTATGCTTGACTTCAATACTCTGGTCTTACTATGAACTGAACATTTTTATTTTGGTAGTCAGTCACTAAACATTGATTGTTTCTCCCCATTTTCATTTCTGCTTAAGAATTCTAATCTACTCCCAAGGCAAATGGGTACCTTCAGCCAGTCAAAGAAGGTCAAGTAAAATGAAGTGTGCAATAAAGAAGCACTTAAATATATTTCAGAAAAAATTGTAAGTTACAGTTTCTACTGTTGCTGGTCTTTGCTTTCTGATGCCTTTTAATTCTTTCATGGCACAGTTAAGAAGTCTCTTAGTTATCAAACTATGATCTTCAGGTCAAATCTGGCCATCTTATTTTGTATGGCCCATGAGCTAAGAATGATTTTTACAAATAAATGTTTGCAATTTATTTGGTGACAGGGAACTCTAACTTTTTTTTTTTTTTTTTTTTTTTTTTTTTTTTTTTTTTTTGACAGGGTTTCACTCTGTCATCTAGGCTGTTGTGCAGTGGTATGATCATGGCTCACTGTAGCCCTGACCTCTTGGTGCTCAGGTGATCCTCCCAACTCAGCCTCCAGAATAGCTGGGTCTATAGGTGTGTGCTCCTACACCCAGCTAATTTTTCTACTTTTAGTAGAGATAAAGTTTTGTCATGTTTCTGAGGCTAGTCTCAAACTCCTGGGCTCAAGCCATCCACCCAAGTTGGCCCCACAAAGTGCTGGGGCTACAGGCGTGAACCACTGGGCCCAGTGAGAACTCTAACTTGAAACTCTTGATTAAGTGAATTTCATTCTTTTAATTTGTAGACCTGTATTCCAAAATAATTGTACCCAATTGTTATAATCACTGTATTTTGAATTTTACGAAGAAAAATTTTGTGAAAATATATTTTCTCTCTTTTTATTTAAGTGTCTATGTACTATCCTTGATTTTGCTTCTTGGTCCACAAAGCCTAAAATATTAACCATCTGGCCCTTTAAAGAAAAACTCTATTGACATCTCTCCTAAGGCATGAGGCTCCAATTGCTATAGCAAGAGATTTCTCTGTGCAAAAACATGCCCTGAAGAGGCAAACTCGGTAAGGTGAACAGAGGATACTTCCCTTCTATTCTGATTATTGGCAAGATACAGCCTTTGTTCCCAAAGAAATTTTAGAGAAGCATGAAAGCAAAACAGGTTTTAAAAGTCTCTATGCTTTTTTACTATTCTTTTAAGGAATTTTCTTCTAAAAAACCTAACCAAGATTGTACAGACAGACATTCACTGGGCCGGGGCTCACACTATGCTAAGGAAGTTAATGTGTACCCAGACTAAATCATAGTTTGAAACAAATACAGCCAGCCAAGTCAGGCATGATTCACGTCACATAAGTACAAATAGCTTAAAGGGCACCTGAACTAATTCACAACTAATTAAACTCTTATATTTATTATCATCTAAATCTAAAACTTAGGTGATCTCTTTAGTGGGCAGTGATTTTTTTCTAATCACTATTCATATTTTTCACTTCAGTTAGCAATCATAATTACTAGATGTGCTTACTTTGAGTTTTAAAAATAACTCATATTTCCTTTTATTACTCCAAATGGTAAAATGTGTTTTGTTTTCACTTTTCACATCATACTTTGATCCATTGAATATATAAGTTAGTATTTAATTGTGATAATAATTGGTCTTTACTTGATGAAGTAAATTTTTTTGTTCATCCCTTTTAGGTATCATCATAATTGTTTCATGGTTAGTACTGTATGGGTTGGTGGCACTGGTTTGGTGCATAAATGATCATGGAATTACTTCATCTTTAAGTTTTTGAGATTTTTACTTAGAAAATACTTGTAAAAGTTTGATTTCTTTTTTTTTTTCCTGCTGGGATATTTATAAACCGTTTGTGATTTATATTTCATTTTTGCTTTTTATTATTTTACTTTCTGAACATCTGTTTGATAATAACAATAATGCTATAATACCATGTCAGTCACTCCAGATTTAGCTAGTGCTCTAAAGCGGGTTGGGAACGCTTCCAATGCTGCAGAGAAATCTCTGTTAGAGGCGCGTCAGTGGATAAAGTTGTTAAGCCTGCCCTGACATTTCCCAAGAGCTCCTCAAGGTTCTGTGCTCCCAACATACAGAGACTAGAGTTTTGATCTGAGGAGGAAAATTGACTTAACTGGTACATTTACATTTTTATGATTGTGTGTCTCTAAAGCTTATTACCTTAATAATTCCTCCCATATGCCCACTGTTTTTCAGAGCCAGTGCAATGCCTGCATTTTGTAATCAAGTTTTCCCTTTTAGATGCCTGTCATTTTTCATGGAATTCTGAAGCCTTTTGCGTTAGAGGAAGATTATGCAGGAAAGGAACTGAGCACAGAGCATGACACATAATAAATGCTCATTAAATGGTAGCTGTTATTGCTTGACTTTATTTTGATTAAAATCCCTATGTACTTTTATAGAAATTTGTGGGACTATTTTTACATTGAAATTCAAAAGCCTGGTTATAAGACTTAAGGCCTATGGTTGAGAAAATGCTGTATTTCTTAGAACATCTAACTAGAGAAGTCATTAATACCTAAGTATGAAAGAGAAAATTGTACTGATCACTGTATTGTAAGTCCTTTGTGGAGATATTCTCGACTGGGTCTATTCTATAATAAAATAGGTTATTTTCAAAAGCTACTTGATTAGAATACCTATTTTTGGTCCCAACATTTAGCTGCTGTGATACTGTGTATTTATGCTGCATGGGTTACTGTGCATTCATGCAGTATTAATTTTAAGGCATCTCTGTGGTGCTCCTGAAAGCTGCATAGAAAGGTCCAGAAGGAGGCTCCTGCTTATTCTACATGAGATAAACTTTTCCCAAACATTGGCCAACTATTGTGAAGTTAGGACTTGAATTCCCAAAAGCCTGAATCTCAGTTAACTTCTGTAAACCATGAGTTCTCTTGACCTTTCATCAACGTCCTGGACTGTAGTTACAATGTTTAAAAAAATCACAATTAAATCACAACTTAAAAAATGTATCCTGATTAATAAAACTATTTCATTAACGAAGTTACAAGGTCAAATACAAATTTACTTCCAAGGAGTAGAAAGAGTTTGATGATCTCATCATTATCTTTGTGGTATTGTAGGGCTTTGTCCTTAGTTCAGCTAAAGATAGGGTCCTTGTCACATAGCCATGAAATATTAGGCTCACAGATACTTTGAAGGGTGAGAAAAATGGAATTTATTGGGGGAAAAGGAAAAAAAAAAGGAAACAGGGACCCTCAGCAGAGCCAGAGTTCGGCTAGCATATGCTTCCGCCTGGGAGATCGAATCCGAGGCTCCACCCAGGAAGAGGAGGGGACACGCTCCTCCCCGCTGCAAACAGCTCAACCTTCTGTGACTCCACCCCAGTATGCACTCCTCCTAGTGCACAGACCAGTTGGAGTGTTTTCAGGAACCCGTTTACACTTCGCTGTCTCAGTATCAAATGCCCCAGCAGATCAAACCCAAAGAATATCTGCTAAATTCATCCATTTTGGCAAATACTTGCTTCTCTTACTTGTCTTCCAAATGTGGTGTGGCTGGGTTTGAGTCCAGAGAATACCCAGCATGCAGTCAGGGTAGTCCTCAGCAAAAATATTTCCAACAGGATCAGTTTTGTCTAGGTCCACAAGAAAAGTCCACAATCGGAGCAATTTACATGAAGATAAAAAAGAGTGAATGGCCACAAACATCATCAGGAAAGCGCCATCAGAAATTCCCTTTGAGATAAAATTTTCATTAGCCCAGCAATGGTCCTGTTCAGTGAACAAATGCGCTTCTGATCTTTTTGGCCACTGCTTAACTGTTACAAGAACAAGTAATACATGGGTGTCTTGGCACCCACCTCTGCCACATTACTGAATGCAAATTAGCTCAAGGCCTGTGGATTTCATATATTTCTCAAACCGTGTTTTCCTTTGGGAAGTCATTTTGTTCATTGAGGCAAGAACAGGACGTCATTTATTCATTTGGCAAATACTTAAAGTTTGCTGTGTGTCAGACGCTGTGGTAAGGGACTGGATCCAAATGTTGGGTGACTTGCTCTTACGGGCACTGAATTTTCCTAAATTGTGTTTCTGAGTGTGGATGGAGACAGAGCGCCCAAGACTTTGGTGAAAAGGGAGAAGTAATGCGAGGCTGGTAAATGATAGAAATCAGAAGAGGTAGCAAAATGCCACCGGTATCATAAGAGGAGGGGAGGTTCCCAAGGACACTGACAGCACCTCCCAGCTCGGGATGAGAGGGTGTATGGAGAAAACTCTGTTCTTCTTTTCGGTTTTCTTTTTTTTTAAGAGACAGGGCCTCACTCTGTTGCCCAGGCTGGAGTGCAGTGGTGTGATCATAGCTCACCGTAGCCTTGAACTTTTGGGCTCAAGGAGTCCTCCTGCTTCAGCCTCCCAAGTAGTTGAGACTACATGTGTGCGCCTCTGCAGCTGGCTAGAAAGCTGTTTTTTTGGGCAGGCCAGGAGTAAGAAGGAGTGTTTAGTGAGGAAGTTGGTAAAGTTTGTTAACCATTGAGAGGTGTCCCAAGCATAGGAGGGAGAAGAAAGCATAGGAGGGAGAAGAGCAATGGAAAGTTGGGTTAGTGGAGAAGCAGCAAAGAATATTTTGCAGTACGTGTGCTGGGGTGGCAGATGACTAGAGGGGCTTACATCTTGAAGTGGGACTAAGGTTTGCAGGAATATAAGGCACAAGGACATGCAGACCTCTGGAATCACTGGGGAGTCCTTTGAATTGCACTTCTGAGGGACACCTAGCCTTATTTGGGAGACTCTCACTTCTTTAAAGGGTCAGCCAAGGACTGGATGAATTGTGCGTAGGCACCGTGCATGGCTAGTGGCCTCATCCATCTTACTTCATGTGATACAGACTTTGAGAGCACTGAGATTCCTCCATGATAGTGTGAAGGGTGGAAATGAAAGTTCATCAAATAATGTCAAAGCCTTGCTGATGCAGTGAAGTTCAATCTAAAATACCACCATGGCTTATGATTCTTTCCTTTCTTTCTTTCTTTCTTTCTTTCTTTCTTTCTTTCTTTCTTTCTTTCTTTCTTTCTTTCTTTCTTTCCTTCCTTCCTTCCTTCCTTCCTTCCTTCCTTCCTTCCTTCCTTCCTTCCTTCCTTTCTTTCTTTCTTTCTTTCTTTTTCTTTCTTTTTTTTTCAAGACAGTCTGGCTCTGTCGCCCAAGCTGGAGTGCAGTGGCTTGATCTCGGCTCACTGTAACCTCCACCTCCCAGGTTCAAGCAATTCTCCAGCCTCAGCCTCCTGGGTAGCTAGGATTACAGGTGCTTGCCACCATACCTGGCTAATTTTTGTATTTTTAGTAGAGGCAGGGTTTCGCCATATTGGCCAGGCTGCTCTCGAATTCCTGACCTCAGGTGATTCGCCCGCCTCAGCCTCCCAAAGTGCTGGGATTACAGGTGTGAGCCACCGCGCCCGGCAGACTTATGCTTTTCTTACCATGCCTTTCTTCAAACTGGTTTAGGGAAATTTTACTAAATCACTTCAAGATTCTCTAAAATAATGATCTATTAAGAAATAACGAAAGGTGTAGGGGAGAGTCAGTAAAGCAAACATTGGGGAGAAGGAAGATACTGATAAAAGCTGTGAAGGGAATAAGAAAATACTGGCAAAATCACCAGAAAGCTTGGAAAGTAGCAAGCAAACTGCAGGCTACTGTGATAAATCATCTCCTGTGAAAAAGCGCTTAAGGGTCTTCACATTGGTATCAAACTCTGGAGGAAACGGAGGATTAGGGCAAATCTGTTTAGTCCCAAAGCCTCCACACCCCTCCCTGACACTGCCTTTCAGGTTCGTGTACCACGGTTTGCAGTGTCTTTAGAACATCCCTGGGAGTGCTGTCGGCACAAGTAGAATCTCTCGGGATTGCTTCAGTCTCTGTGTCCTGAGCTGAATTTTTTATGTTTCCATCCTTTCTTTCTTAGGTTTTTGTGAAAGGGGAGAAAGCATTCCCTGATACTCAATTGCTAGTGCCAATATTAGCATCTCCAGGTGAATGAAACCTTCCCTGGCACCGCTCTTCCCCTCCCCTCACCCCAGGACTTGTCTTGGCCTTGTGGTCTGCAAACCTCTCATCCAGCAGCAGTGGGTGTGGCAGGCTACAAAGAAGTGACTGGATTTCCTGGGCAATTGTTTAAGGTACGTGCATACTTACCAGTCAGCACATATTTTCTGGACACAGTATTAATAATACTACTAATAGTGATAATTACTTCTTACATGCTTCATGTGCAAGATGCTGTTCTAAGCATTTTACTACAATATAAGGCATGTGAGGACAATGCCTTTTGCCTGTTTTATTCACTGTTGTAGCCCAAGTACTTAGAACTGTGCCTGGTATGCAGAGGCAATCAATAAATATTTTTTGAGTGAAATTATTTATTAAATTGTCACCACAATTGTCTTATGTAGGTACTATTATTGTCTCCATTTTGCAGATGAAAAAACTGAGTACTTAAGTGATTTGCTATGATTACACAGCTAGAAAGTAGGACAGTCAAGTTTTGAACCAGTGGAACGGTTGTTTTGCAAAAACGGCAAAGCAGTTTACATAATAATAATGAAAGAAAATTTGGCTGAATGCAAAATGAAATGTACTTGGATAACCTCACTTTTGGATTGCTGAGGATTGAACCATTTACCATATTCTTGGCACAAGTTAAGTTAACCAATAGCTGTAGCTGTTATTTTTTCTTTTTAAGTGACTTACATTTTCTACACTAACATCTTATGAATTGTTAGCTATTTTTTGGCCCTTAAGAACACACCTCATTTTGTTGGTCCAGATGGGATTTCGTGAAGCTGCCAAAAAAAAAAAAAAAGCCCATAAACAATGCAAAATATTAACATCTAAATTTTAAGGGAAAAATAATATCTCTTCCTCTGAAAACCAATAATTCAAATTCTGGAAGCCTAGAAATGCCAATCATTAGCAACATCACTTATTGGTCATCAGAGAGCCATGTCCTCTTAAAGTATCATATTCCAAAACACACACTTGATTTCCAAAAATGCAGAGAAAGAGAAATTCTATGCTTTTCCACATTTAGAAAATTCCGAAAAGTACATCCCAGCAGATGTTATAAGTAGCATTTAAAAGATGAAGTAATTAAATGATCCTTCTTTGTAGCAGAAATTAAAGATGAGTTTACTGTGATCTTAGAAAGACCAAAGACTGGCAACTCCTTTCTGGCATCTCAGGTAACAGTGTATCTTTCTAGGCACTCTTGTTATCAGATTTATTTGAAGCCATTTAAAGGAATTAGTAAAATGGTTTAAATAAACATGGAAATACTCCAGAACAATCTGCAGTTCTTAGCTCTGGGATGTAGAGATGAGAAATACTGTCCCCGTCCTTCAAGTAACTCATAATATAGAAGGGAAAATGGAAAAGAAAGATGAATAGGAACGTAAAACCCAAATTATAATAAAACACAATGCGGAGACTATAGCTGCAGCAGGCATGGGATATGCACTCCTTCACTGGGGAGCATACCTGAAGGTTTCCTGGCAGAGTTGTCACTTGAACTGAGTTTTGAAAGACACATCTAGGTATTTCCAAGATGAGACAGCAAAAAGTACATGGCAAGAGAGAAGAAAGTGGCAAGAACTGCAGTGTGCCTGTAACAAAGACTGTGGAGGGAGTGAGTCTGGAGAAGCCACCGGGACCCACTTTGTGAAGGACCTTGCTTGGATGCAAGGAGGTTACATTTTGTTCTAGAGAAAACTGAGAAAAAAATCAAAGGTGAGAAGCAGGGGAGTGACAAATTGAATGTGCGTTTGTGGAGAGATAGTATACTGAACATCTGACTGGATAATATTGCAAAAGTAATTGCAGTTTTTGCGATTACATTCAGTGACAAAACTGCAATTACTTTTGCATCAACCTGATAGCTTGCGATATTAGCTGATGTTGTTTCTTTTTTTCTTCTTGCAGTTCTCTTTCTCTACGACTTGCCTGCCTCATGCTGTCAAATTCAGACTCCTGGCTCTGTGCTCACTGGCTTAGAGTTGTAGCACGAAACAGAGTCCCCAAAACCAGAAAGATTATGTCTCTAAAACCTGAACACTTTATGGAGAGTTTTTCCACCAAAACTGGTGGAAAAGTAAAAGAAGGGAATTAAGAGCGTACAACAAATACTCAAAATGTTGTGGCCAGGAACATAAAGGGCTGAAGATTTTTTCAGACTAGAGATTCTGACCCTGTATGAGGTAAGAATTTCTGTTTTGTGATCTATGCATTTTTCTCCCTTTCTCCATTTCTAGAAGGTGGTCAGGATTTTGTGTTTCTTTGCCTAAGGGAGTTTGGGGTCTTAACATTTAAAAGCAGAGTTGCCAGAAGAAACAAATCTTTCTGAGGGAGCCCTCATACTGTTAAGGGAAGGGGAGAGGAGAGGTAAAAGATTTTCCAACCTAGCAAGGGAGTGGAAGTCTTTAGGACACATGCAGAACTCACTCCATTCCCTTATACAGTAGTCCCCCACTTATCTGTGGGGGATAAGTTCCAAGGCCCCCAGTGGGTGTCTGAAACCATGGATAGTGCCAAACAGTGTCTACACTATGTTTTTTTTCTACGATAAAGTTTAATTTATAAATTAGGTACAGTACGAGATGAACAACAGGAACTAATAAAATAGAAGAATTATAGTGATATAATATAATAAAAATTGTGTTCATGTGGTCTCTCTCTCTCAAAATATCTTGTTGTACTATACTTAACCATTTTTCTTCTCATGACTGTGCGAGGTGATAAAATGCTCACATGTTGAGAGGAAGTGAGCTGAATGACGTAGGTATTGTGACATAAATGGAAATTTTCAGAAATAAACAGCTGTTAAGTTTTAAATTGCACACCACTCTGAGTACCAATGATGAAATCTTGCTCCACCCTGGTCTGTCCTGCCCAGATTGCCATTAGTCACTTCGTAGCCATCTTGGGTGTAGATTCACTGTCATGGTATCACAGTACCTGCATTCAAGTCAACCTTATTTTACTGAGTGATGTCTCAAAGGGCAAGAGTAGTCATGTAATATTTTCAGACCACACTTGACTGCAGGTAACTGGAACTGCAAAAACCAAAACCTTGGATAAGGGGGACTATTGCAGTGCCCCAGGAAGCTGGCACCATTTAGGCTGAGCTCATGCTTCTGGGTCTACCAGCCTCGGCAAAGGTACCTATGCTTAGGGAGAACTCACTGTGCCACCAACCTTCAAGAGGTAGTGTTTTAATTGACATAAACCTTTTGGGACTGTCATATAATCCTGGAGAAAGAGAGTTGGGGAGACTAGAAGAAACTCAATAATAACCAAGAATAAAAATTTCTGCTCAGGGTTATATTTAATTAGGCTTTAGAAAAAATGATTTGACTTTTCATCCATCCCCAAGTTAGTGGATCAAAATTCATACCCATTGCACATTATAGAATGATTTATATGGTGCGTTAAGGAGGAAGTACTAGTAAACATCTAATCTGGAAATAGGCAATTGGTTAGGAGGTTTATACCAAAAGTCAAACTAAGAATGACAAGAGTCTGAACTCAGGCAGGAACTGTGGTACTGGGGCAAAGTTTTTGGACATGAGAGATGCTCAGGAGGTGAAATTCAAAAGGAGAAGGGTATCAGTCAGGGCCTAGTCAGGAGACAGAAACCGCACAGTGATTAAACAGGGAAAGTTTAATAATACAATCATACTTATCAGTTGCACAGGATTGAGTACTAAGAGGTAAAGAGAGCTAAAAGAATACAGGCATAGAAGTCATGAGAAGGAGCCATTGCCCCTGAGGATGAGATGGAACACTCAAGGAAGGAATACATTTGGAAAAGCTCCCACCCCCAAGACAGAGATTCGGATCTTGATAGGGAGAATGTTTCTGTATCCACTGGATGGTGAAGAAGTTTGCTGAGGTGTTGCAGCCTGAGGCTGGCAAGTAGGAAACCACCTGCTAGGATGCTGACCACATCTGCCATTAAGCTGGCCTCTGGGTTCTTGCGGAATTTGTTGGGAGGCTTTCTGTAGGGGTACTGCTGAACTTGCCAGGAAGCCACTTTCCAACCCATCTGTCTGGGAAGCTAGCTGTGGCACCAGTGGCACTGTCTGGGAAGCTGTCCATGGGGAGGCTGCTGAAACCCTCTAGGGCTGAGCACCACTGTGTGTTCTTTTATACCGGACAAGTACCACAGGACAAGAAGAGAGAAAGAAAAGAAAACTGGAACCAAGAAGAGAATCCCCTTCCTCCTTCAGAGTCTCTCCACTTACCTTCACTGACAAAGCTTCACTTTGGACTGGCTGGCAGAGGAGAAATATTTGTAAGGTCCAGCTCCAGGACCATCAGCAGGCAATGAAGGGTAGGTTTGGAGCTCAGAGGCAATAGATTGATAGCTGATGTGGGATTGGGGGGACCTCTAAGGTGACTGCAGTGGCCTGAATGTTTATGTCCCTCCCAAATTCATAGGTTGAAATCCTAACCCCCAAAATGATGTTATCGTGAAACGAGGTTTTGGAAAGGTGATTATATCCCTCCTGAATGAGATCACTGTCCATATAAAAGAGGTCCCAGGGAGTTTCCTGTTCCTTCCACCATGTGAGAACACAGCAAGAAGGAGCCATCTATGAACCAGGAAATAGACCCTCACCAGACATGGAATCTGTTGGCCTCTTGATTGTAGACTTCCCAGTCTACAGAACTGTGAAAATAAATTTTGTTGTTTTAAGCTACCTCATTTATTATATTTTGTTATAGCAGCCAAAATGGACTAAAATCATTTACAGGTTTTGGCTTGAGTGACGGGATTTGGGGAATAATTTGATGGACTTGGATCACATTTTTTGAGTCCATAGGATTGCATGTAGAATGAAAATGGGACATGACTGATAAGGGAAACATGGGAATACCAATATTTTAAGGGCAGGTAAAAAAGACACCTCTGAAATAAATCAAGAGAAAGGAAAGTTCTAGGAGGTAAAGCTAGGAAGGAGTGGTGTTATAGAAGCCAATAGAAGAGAGATTTAAAGAAAGAAAGGAGTAGTGAATACTGCCAACTGCTGCAGAGAGGCCAAGTAAAACTAGAAACTGAAATTGCAATACAATTTAGGAGTTTGGAGATCATATACAGAACCTTATTACATAGAGCCCAAGTGTTAAAAGTGAATAAAGGAGTAAGAGGATTGGACCATGCAGGTTGAACAAGTTATTGCTCTAGAGTTTTGTAAGATGAAGTGAGGCATAATGTGCTATGACTATTTTCAGAGTAGGGGCTTGTTTTAGAGTTGGAGGAAAGGCATGTAGTACCAACAACTGTAATATAAGGGATACCACAGTGAACATTGTATGAAACTACAAATGAAGTGTAATTGGAACATGAGGAAGGAAGAGCTTATCTCAGGCAGAGGGCATCATAAGAGACTTGAGATAGGAGGATGCATTGAAGTAGCGCTTTGCAAGATAGGCAGAGTACAGGAGGCACAGAAAAGAACAACTGAAAACACTGAGGGGGAAAAGTACAGGACAGGTGGGATGATTGTGAAGTTTGACCTCTATGTGATATGTCAAATGGCAAATATTCAGAGTACTACTGGAAGCGGAAATGCAAAGAAAGGAATTTTTATATAACTGTTGACAATTTAACAAGTACCGTATAGCCAATGCCTAGAAAGTCCAATGAACGCTGTCAGGACTTGACTGGCACTGTGTCTAGTGAGATTGCTGAGGACAGTTACATGGAGGACTGATTGGATGAACGAGAAACTGCGAAGAAATATGCCAAGTCAGGGGATTACTAAGGTGGGACTGGCCCAGCCCAGGAATCGAAAGCTTTAGTTGGAGAGTACCTGAGAAAATGGCTCAGAGGGGAGGTAAAGGTGTTCTGCAAATTCAGTGACAAGAAATAGTATTGAGATGTTGAAATCTAGTGGATGGAGAAGTATATAGGCACTAGTTTACACAGATTGCTTTAGAGATGATGATGCCAATTAGCAGTGATGGAAAATAATATGAATAGTTTTGTCTTGGGCAGAGTTACAGTTCTGGATAAACTGAGTAATCTTAGGAGATTAGAAAAGTTTGATTCTCATCTCTCCCGTCTTTCACACAGTGGCTACAATATACTGGGTGCTCAATGTGTGTGAATCACTATGTGAAGAACTTTAAGAATAGGCTTTCATCTAGGTCTCAAGACTACCTCTGAGATTCTTTCTGTTTTCCATGTAAGGAAGTAGAGCCTCAAAGAAGAAGTCATGTGATAGGTATCCTATAGCCAGTAAGTGTCAGAACCAGGATACAAGGCCAGGTTTCTCTGAATCCAGTTCCAGGCTTAACTATTACATAAGGCTATACTTTTGTACACACTGTTCCCTTAATCAACTAACTTGTAATTACTGGTGACCAGGAGTCACATCTTGTACTGCTTGATGCAAATCACTAAGCTCTCAAGTCACTAAGTATGAGACTGTCTCCATTTAAGTATTTAATCAGAGTCCATTGAACAAGTGAATGCTGAAGTCCACTTAACGGTCTCTAAGGGGCTTGGAGAAGTTGAGACTCCCATATTTACCAAATAAATATGTTCTTGTACTTAAGAAAATACAGCTGCTTAACTCAGTTGATTTGAGCATGATATGAATGAGGCCAAGTCATAGATGTAATTCCCTTGTGGGCTGGTTCACTTGGCACACTTTTTATGCTCTCAATCTTAAATAGACTTTCTGGCAAATGCAAATACATAGAATTTTCCCCAAGGGAACTGGGGAAAGAAAGAAGAAAGAATGAATTGGTGCCAATTCATCACTACTGCTGGAAAAACACCTTGAATAATATTACCTACTTCTGATAGGTCACTGGTGTGGTTTATGTTTACCTATGAAGAATTGTTCATAATTATGATGCTCTGTGCTTGAATTTGTTATACTGAAATACTAATTAGGACACGCACCTTAAATAGAAGAGCATATATTAATTTAAACAAAACATTAAAATTATTTCTTAAAGACTTTATAGCAGAAGAAAATATCCTTGATTCTCTTAAAAAGTGAATTTGATTTATACATAAGAATACTTTTACTAAATTGGTATATTCCTAAAGGGTTCTCTAGTCATTGCGTTATAAGACATTTGCTTTTGGAAGAGAAAAGAAGAAAGAACCTTAGCATATAATGTATTGTGCTAGAAAGGTTATGATGGTTCAGGGCAGATGTTCCCTTAATATATAGCTTACTATCTGTATGATCCAGGATGATTTATTTAGTCCTTCTGTGCCTCAGTATTTTACCTGTTAGAAAATCCTGTGGACCCTACAGGGTTGTTCTGAGGGTCTAGTGAAATGATCTGAGTGAAGCACTTCACACACAGATGATCTTTTAAAAAAAAGTTCCCTCCCCTCTTTATTTCTCAAAACACCTCTGAGTTTATTTTTCTGAATTGTAAGTGGTGTGAATAATTAAGAAAATTGTTGTGAAAAAAAGGTATCATTTTAAAAATACGTGTGTTATATTAACATCGAATGTATCTTTTAAATGGTTGACATTTTTTCCCAAGAAATTTTATTTTGGTTGATTCTCCATATGGGCAATTTTGTTTTAGAAATAAGAAAGTATAACTTCCTGTAATGATTTTGCCTTTCCTTTTGGCAAAGGTGAATTTTAGTTTTTCTCTGATGTAATGTAAATGACATTGTAATGAAAACAGTAGGCTCTTTGAGGGACGATAGCTTCTCAAAAGGGGCTTTGGAACACAGGGGTTTTCATGGCACTAGCTGCTGGAACAATCATCTTTGTGAGTCATTCTACAGAGTACAGTGCAGTTCATCTCCTTATCTGTAAAGAATCGCTTCAAGATCAGGCATTATGTTTCTTCTTGGGTCAACTACCCTCTATATAACACCAATATTGTTCTCTTCAACAAACAGGCAAATTGGCATCTTTGGAAAATTAGATTAGTTGCAAACCCCAAAAGAAAATAGATTGACTAATGCAAGACTCAGTGCTTGCCAAATAAGGTATTTGGAAACATTCATAGAAAAGAAGGACTCAGCCCACATCAACCTCTGGGCACCCATCTCTTTTTCTTTCCAATGTGCCTCCATTCTTCAGCACAGAGCTTTCATTGTGCGGAGCCCCTGGCCTCTGAGTGGTATCTATTAATCTCTGTTACTCATATTCTCATTTTTCTGACTAATGTTGCTCTAAGAAAATTTAGTAGAGGAAAAAATAAAAATATAGCCTGTGAGGGGAATGATAAGGACAAATATATGAAATAGATGGAAGAATCAGAAAAAAAATCAGAGTGGAAGCATTAAGATTAAGAATTTATGCAGTACAATTTGTCATGAGTTGTATTAACCAATAAAGAAAATGAGAAGTTTGTGGATTAATATTTTAAACTCATACCCTGAATTAGAAGCCAGCAAATCAATGCCAGGAATGAGCACATGTACTCAGCAATTAGCAGGAGGGGGAAAAAAAGTGAGTTAGTTAATCTGCTTTAGAACCTACCTTGGTTAAATTTTGCATTCTGATCAAACCGTTTCAGACTAGTTGTCATTTACTTTTAAATTGCTGGTACAAGAGATTTGCTGTAAATAGAAGTACTAATTGCACAGACTTGAGCCAAGCACACATACTGTATGCTGGGTATATTTGTCTTTTGCTGTACAGCTCTGCCAATGAACCTGCTCCTGCTGTTTCTACCCTTTCCTTTCTTGGACACAGCACACTCATTTACTAAGCTCTCTGGTGTGCATGTAGGTGTGAATGTATGTGTGTGTGCATGTGGTATGTGTGTGTAGATTCTTATAGATAAATAATAGCTTGAGCATTCAAAACAATTACCTTTCATTTGTTCCTGGGACTTCAAATCCCATTTCTCCAAATGGGGAAGGCTACTGTGGTAGCCTAAGGAGCCACGGATGTCCTGTTGTCATTTTCACTCTTTCTAGATGGCTTTTGTCTCTCTTCAGTTTCACTACTTTCCATAAAAGTTACAAAGGGGTTAGCTATTACATTGCTCTCTGTTCCCACCTCTCTCAAGCTACTGCTTGTCACTGAGTAATAACTGAGAGAACTCTTTATGTGAACTAGATGGAATTGCTGATAATCGGGGGTTAGGGGGTCAGGTCTCAGGTTGGGGCAAGACTCAAAGCTGTGCTGAAACTGAAAAGGGAATAACCATCTAAATCTAACTGTATACATCCTTCCAGGAAATTCTTGGAATGTGAATTTTATAAGTTATGAAAAGAATTGTAAAGAAATGATTTACACATGCCGTATACCAATTGGCAGGAGATGATGTAGTGTTCTTTTCTTATTTCTTAAAAAAATCCAGCTTACTAAAAATATTTTCGTAATGTAGATTCATTGCAGATCATCAAGGATGAGCAAGTACATGGATGAATTGACACCGAACCCTGTTTTGACAATTTCCAGGGGGGAGGCATCCTCATGTCCGTTCCCTCCATCAGGGGAAAGGTTCAACTTCCAAAGCCAGTGCATTAATGACCGTTTACTTCAAAAGTATTTTATCTTATTATGACATGTAGTATTCATTACCTAGACAACCAGCTCCTTGGGAAGGGCGTGCCAATCAAAGAAAGTCAAGATAAAGCTCAGAAGTCAATATTGAGAGTACAGGATTCAAATCAAATTAAAGAAACACTACTGAAATTGCTAACCACTTGACTTGTCATTGAGTAGTCTCAGACATGAGGAAACATGACTTTGCAGATATTTCCTCCTTAAATGGACCATCTGTGTATTTACTGGGTCCAGAATTAGCGTCTTTCCAAGTTGTTAATAAACTCAAATCTTCAATGCTACCTTCATCGTGTAAATGTATTGTTTTCCTTAGTGAATTCTAAGGTCACAGGGGAGACTCCTAACAAATGAATCCTGTCTGGACACAAAGGAAAAATCGGAATTGCCAGATACTCTCTTGGTTACTCCCTGGTTGCTGTTAATGAGCAGCCTGTTCGCCTGCAGCCTCTAGACAGGGAACAAGGGGCGCAGCCTTTCCCACTTTATTGGTGACTAACTGGCAAAGCAGGATTCCACTAGCACTGCTTGGCTATCAAAGCTGGGCAATGTGATCCTCTAAGCCACCTGTTTAGGCAAGTGCAATATGGCTTTATACAATTTTCTTATTTAATTGGAACTGTTTAGGTAATCCTTTTTCATGTCCCTGTCTCTCCTCTAAATAAAGATGATCTTAGAGAATCAGAACTCTCCGCATCTAAACTTCACATGAAATTTGAACATGAACTCAGTCACTCGACATGGAAGGGACAGATGGCATTGGTCCCATCAGAGGCATCACCATTTACTAAGTGTCTTCTGGCTTATGTATTTAGTTGCACTTGAAATAATAGCATTTTGGGAAATCTGAAGCTACAAAGGAGAAGAGCAGGGTTTTGTTGTTTGTTTTTTTAAGCAGGTATTTCATGAATACTGTGTTTCGTGACTCAAATCAGAAGTTAACTTTGAAAAGTAGAATTACCTTCCCCCCAGCCATTGACATTTGTGATCAATGGGTGCAGTTATGTCAGAACTATTATCTCTTAAAGGGAAGACTCTCTGTATAGACACTCAAGAGATCGTTTGGCTTTCCCTTCATTTTGTAGAGTGGTTTCACATTGATGTTCTTAAATGTCCAAACTCAGACTGTATATAATTGAGTGAATTAGCAACCTGTACTTTTAACAAGTCAAAGCATTTAATTTTATTCCTTATTGTTCTTCCTTTCAAAGATTATAAATAATAATTTTCTAAATTACCTAGTACATTTAAATAATCCCACTTAAAATCTTCATTCAGGTAGTAGTTCTTCCATTGCTGTCCATTAGCTTTTAACACATAATATATTTTTTGCTCCTCACCATATACTTACATATGGAAAATAGATGATAGTTAAAAGTCTTTTCTATGTGCTCAGGTCCTATGACCTTTGCAGCGCTTGACACAGTGGACACCCACCTTCTGCTTATCCAACCATTATATTCTCCCTCCCGTGGTCATGTACATGCTTGGCTCTTTGCTTAGTCTTCCTTTGTAATTCTTTCATAATTTTTTTCCATTTTGCTTATCTGCTGTACTTCCTTACTTGACACACAAGTCCACAGTGGAGGGGAGCAGTGAGGTGGAAGGTGCTGGATGACCACAGAGCCTTATCAAAGTCCTTTCCATAGTAGAGTGATCATTGCCTAGAGCCTCTTGGGATTAGGAATCTGATAATATTAGCTTCAGAAATTGATCATGCATTCTTCATCCTTATGGAAAATTTTACCAGAAATGGATCCTTTTAACTAGATTAAATTACATTCAATGGCAGTGAGATATAGAGGAGCCAAGGGAGCTGGATATTCCTGTCTTCTGGTCAATGCATTCTGTCTTTGAGGCAAGGGTAGGGAAGCCACGTTATACCATTAGCAGGCTGCATAGTGAGCACGGGACAGGACAATGAGGAGCAGACTATGCAATTTATTTTCGCAATAAGGATGTGTATTTTTTAATTTTTAATTTTTTTTTTTTTTTTTGAGATGGAGTTTTGTTCTGGTTGCCCAGGCTGGAGTGCAATGGCACGAACTCGGCTCACTGCAACCTCCGCCTCCCAGGTTCAAGCAATTCTCCTGCCTTGGCTTCCTGAGTAGCTGGGATTACAGACATGCACCATCGTACCTGGCTAATTTTTTGTATTTAGTAGAGACGGGGTTTCACCATGTTGGTCAGGCTGGTCTTGAACTCCTGATCTCAGGTGATCCACCCTTCTCAGTCTCCCAGAGTGCCGGGATTACAGGTGTGAGTCACCACGCCCCGCCAGGATGTGTATTCTTGATATGGATTGGAAAGGGTGAGCTTTGAGGCCAGTGTTTCTTCTCCCCATGGGTAGTGCTTGGAGCTTGGATGAGCACTGCCGCTATTTATCTCTGCAATGTTCTTTCATCTCTGCTTCATTAGCTGATTCCCATGATGCCATGTCCTACTTTATGCCCCCCCTCGTACCTTGCTCATATCCCCACACCTTCATTATTCCTTATGAATGGTCTTTCCTTAGGGTGTAGTCGTATCTTAATGGATATAGGGACTCTTCTATCCTCTGAGTGATTAGAAGCAGATTACATAAAGGATAATTGATTTAATTTGTGTAACTCTCATTTATATTTCCATGATTTCCAAAGAAACTAGTGCTTACTATGGGTACCTCTTTGTCTTCTTTCTTTGTGCTTTTTGTCATGCAACGTTGTATGGTCAAAGGATTTTACAAAATTTCAGAGGCAGATCTCTCTGCCTCTGGGTAGCTATAGATTTGGGGCAAGTTATTTTTACTAATTGAACTTCAGTTTTTCATTAACAAAATAGATCATAATAATATCTATGTTTAAATGACTTCAGCAATGTGGCTCATTCCCAAGGTCTCATCTGTAGCCCACATTGTTCTTCTCAGGTCCAGACTGGTTACCAGTTGCTTACTAGTAAACTTCACCTGATGTTTCACTAGCAAATTAAACTCAAAGTGTTCTTAAAGTGAATCTTCTCTCCCTTTAACACCGCGATGCTTCTTCTGTAGAGCAGGATGGTATTAGGTGTTGAGTGGGATTTATTTCAAAATTGTGATTCAGGCCCAAAGCTGCAAGCAAAAATGCTAAATATTACCCACATTTTATTTATTTATTTTTTTGAGATGGAGTCTCACTCCATTGTGCAGGCTGGAGTGCAATGGTGGTATCTCGGCTCACTGCAACCTCCGCCTCCCGGGTTCAAGTGATTCTCCTGCATCAGCCTTCTGAGTAGCTGGGATTGCAGGTGCACGCCACTTCGCCCATTTAATATTTGTATTTTTAGTAGAGATGGGGTTTCGCCATGTTGGCCAGGCTGGTCTGGAACTCTTGACCTCAGGTGATGCACCCTCCTCGGCCTCCCAAAGTGCTGGGATTACAGGCATGAGCCACCGCGCCCAGCCAATAACCCACATTTTAAATGGATGGAGCATACCATTAGGAGTTGGGAATGTTCCCTGAGGGTTTGATGAACTGTTTCAGTTCAGTCAGCTGTGTTCCAAGCCCTTCCCACCTCTGCTGTTTTTCACTTGCCTCCATCTCTCTCCCATCTTTTTTGCCATCCTTGTCCCAGCAGCAACAGGAAATTGTAAAATTTGATTTGGAACCATTGAGTAAAAATAATTCTGCCTCCTCCTCTATCTTTCCTCCTCACTTTTAGACCAGAGGGGAAGCACTGGCAAAGGTAGGGTAGGTGTAGGAGTTGTGTGTGAAAGAGTTCAGGCCTCCAACCTCTACTCCAAGCTATTAGAACTTCACGCCTAAGATGGGATGGTGAGAAAAGGGTGTTTGAAAGAGAGCTTTAAATTCCTGTGATACTGAGATTTCTAAATTACCAGGACTGAATTTAAGGAAACAGAATGAGACTGTTCTGAGAGTAAAAAATATTAGAAGAAAGTCAGATACCAAATGGGAAAGAATGTGAAGCAACAGTGTTTTCAGTACTTTGCTAGAGGGAAGTAAATTGATTAAGGATTTTGGAATTATTTTGTAATGTTGAAGATATTCACACCTTGTGAGCCAGCAATTCTGCTCCTAGGTGTGTAGTCAAGATAAGCTCATAATTACATACACAGGCCACAGGTACAAAATTGTATTTAGCAGCACTGTTTGTAGCAGTAAAAACAAATGAAAAAAAGTGATAACAGAAATGTTCATAGAAAAAAAGAGAAAATAAATACATAAATAAATGACTGTGGATCACAAAATGAAATATTATAGAGTGGTGAAAAGTGAATGAACCATAGCTATATTAAAAAATGGGGATACATAGTAGTAATATGATATTGAGTTAAAAAAATCCATCCCTAGAAGTTTATATGTAAGTTGATCACTTTGTCTTAAACCAACATTTGTGATCAATTGTTATTTAAACTCAAGAGAATGATAAACATAATTTGGGATAATTGTCATGGTAGGTAACAGGAGGCCAAAGATAGAATGGGGAGGCAAACATATATAGATGTAAGTTTATTTCGCTCTTCTAATTATTTGATTGGGTAATTGATTTATGGGTATTGATTATATTACTAATAAATGTAAAATAAATAGAAGGCCATGAATGATGCCAATATATAATGAAACATGTATACTGCTTTATCTAATGTTGTGCTCTTGAAGTCCATGAAGAAAATAAATAGGGAAAAAAGTTATGAAGTCAAGTGGGGATGAGATGATTGATGGAGCATAGCTGAAGGCAGTTACTGGAAAAAATTAAGCTGTTGTCCCAACAAGTTAAGGCTTCTCAATGAAGTATTTCCAAATGCATGAAACCGCCATTCTCCCAATTGCCCAGATTTAAAACTGAGTCATCTTCTTTATCACATTATCCAGTCCAGTGTTTTTAAACCACAGTTCATGACCCAGTAGATGAGGAAATTGGTTTAGTGGTTTAACCTCAGTTTTTAAGTAAAAAAAGAAAGAGAATTAAACAATAGAAAATATTAGTGTGCATTACACATAGTAAGGGAAGCATTTTTGTGAAATGTTTGTTTCAGTGATGTATGCAAATGTGTATGTGTTGAATTATAATGTAATTAGAGGTTTGCCTCAGTCCATTTAGTTTTGCTAAAAAGGAATACCTGAGTCTCGGTAGTTTATAAAGAAAGGAGGGTTATTTGGCTCATGTTTCTGTAGGCTGTACAAGAGGCATGGCACTGGTATCTGCTGGGCTTCTGGCGAGGACTTTTCTGCTGTGTCAAAACATGGTGAAGAAGGTCAGAGGCAAACTGGAAATGTGGGAAGGGGGACCAAATAGGAGGAGGAAGTTTACTTTATAACCATCCGCTCTCTTGGGAACTAATTCATTCTCTCAAGAACTAATTTCTTCTCACCAGAAGGAGAACTCACTACTATAAGAACAGTACTGAATCTTTATGAAGGATCTGCTCCCAGTTCTCAAAAACAAACACCTCCCACTAGGCCCAATCTGCTTCTTTGGGGATCACGTTTGAACATGAGTTTTGGCGGGCACGAACAATCCATATCCAAACCGTAGACAGATTACTTGTAAGGAAGTAGTTTTTGGTCACATATATAGGTCTGTCTGTAATGAATCTATTCCCTCCTTTCCTTCTTTCTGCCCCACCTGTAGGCAGGGTCTCCATTAATCCTCACCTGAGGATAATGGCCTCTTAACTGGCATCTTAATTCTGTCCTGACCTCTTTTCAAACTGCCACAACCTCTTGAAGAATCTAGCTAAAACACAGTTCTCATCATCACCTTTCTGCTCATAATCTTACATTTTCTATTGAAGTCAATAAAAAATCCCCACTGTTAAAACCCTCTGCAACATAGTCTGCAATATTGTCCAAACTCACTTTTTAAAACTTATCTACTGACACTTTTTCTGAAGTCTCTTTAAATACTTCACGGTTTCATGGCATTCTTGCAGCACTCCGACATCTTACAGTAGTAATTTACATATATCTTATCCTACCATTGGATTTCAAGCTCCTTGATATCAATGCCTAGAATGGTGCTTTGCATATAGTTGCTGTCCAATACATATTAGGTCATGTGAGGAATGGAGCTTGCAATATGGTCTTGGACTTCTTTCTATTTATTTTTAATACAGGAGCTTTTTTTTTTTTTTTAAAGTATACTGTAAGTTCTGGGATACATGTGCAGAACGTGCAGGTTTGTTACACAGGCATACATGTGCCATGGCGGTTTGCTGCACCCATCAACCCGTCATCTATATTAGGTATTTCTCCTAATGCTATGCCTCCCGTAACTCCCCACTCCCCAACAGGCCCCGGTGTATGATGTTCCCCTCCCTGTGTCCATGTGTTCTCATTGTTCAACTCCCATTTATGAGTGAGAACATGCAGTGTTTGGTTTTCTGTTCTAATACAAGAGCATGTATAGCAGCTTTAATAATAACCAAACATAAGCCAGATATCCATCAATAGGAGAATGTATAAACAAACTGTGATACATTCATACAATGAAATGCTTCTTAATAGCAAAATAGAGTAAACAATATATGCAACAACATGAATGAGTCTCAAATACATTATGCTGGATGAAAGAAGCCAGACACAAACAGTCCATATGGTAGGATTCCATATTTATGAGTTTATTGAATAAGCAAAGCTAATCTATGGAGGAGAAGAAATCATATCAGTGGTTGCTTCTTAGGGAGTGGTGAGACAAGGGTTTACTGAGAAACAACTTGGGAGAACTCTGGGGTAATGTAAATGTCCTGTTGGTAAAGTTCAGGTCACACAGATGGATGCATTTATCAAAACTCATTGACTATTGTATTTAAGCTGTGGTGATTTCATTGCATAAAATTATCCTCAAAAAGATCTATAAATGAATATTAAATTCTAATTAGTAATGCATATTCTGAAATACTTAGGAAGGAGGGTATTAATGTCTACAGTTGACTTTGAAATGCATCAAAAAGACCGGGCGCGGTGGCTCATGCCTGTAATTCCAGCACTTTGGCAGGACAAAGCGGGTGGATCACCTGAGGTTGGGAGTTCGAGACTAGCCTGGCCAACCTGGAAAAACCCCGTCTCTACTAAAAATACGAAATTAGCCGGGTGTGGTGATGCATGCCTGTAATCCCAGCTACTCAGGAGGCTGAGGCAGGAGAATCGCTTGAAGCTGGGAGGCAGAGGTTGTGGTGAGCCAAGATCACACCATTGCTCTCCAGCCTGGGCGACAAGAGCAAAACTCCATCTGAAAAAAAAAAGAAAAAAAAAAAAAGCATCAAAAAGTAAGATAGCTGATAGATGAGTAGAAGGATACATGGGGTAAAGAGAGAACAGATAAAGTACGTGTAGGAAAATGTTAATGGCAGAATCTAGGTTATATGGGTGTTAACCCATAACAATTTTCAAATTTTCTGTAATTTGAAAATTTTTATAATGAAATGTTGGATGGAAGAAGACAGGTAGAACAATGTAAAATGCCTCCTGGTTTATGATTCCTGATTAGTAATTGATTTTTTTCTCTCTCTGTGATGAAAAAGTCAGTCTTCCCTTGTGGCTCCAGGGATGACTGGAGGATGGGATATAAGGAAAGTCTTTCCAGAGAGTTAGGGGTAGCGGGAGCTTGACTAAGATAAAGAGGGGAACATGCTGGGAGGCAGATGGCGGTAGTGCTGGGGAATATACCAGTCAGGGTTCACCCAGAGAAACAGAACCAGTAGGAGATATATAACAAGAGATTTACTGCAGGGAATTGACTCAGGCAATTATGGGGGCCAGTAGGCAAGTCTGAAATCAGTAGGGCAGGCCTTTGGGAAAGGAAGCCTGAAAGCTCTCAAGCAGGAGCTGAAGTTGCAGTCTATGGGCAGAATTTCTTTTTCTTTGGTCTTAGATTTCTTAATGACCCTAATTTTGAGTTATTTAATTATTAGGAGCAGTAGGAAATCTTTAAGTGAGTTTGCACTATTATAAATTCTCAGATTTGCCTTTATAGAATTATATTAAGTGGCTTGAATGAATGCAAAATGTCATCTGACTTTTTCAATATTGATAATTCACATTATATACTACGCTTAAGTTTATTAAAGTGAGGAAACTAAACTTTTACAATTAAGATTAATACTACACTTATGAGAAATATAGTAATTAAGACAAAATTAGAAAATACAAGCACTAAGAATATTTTAGGTGACATAGCATTTATATTGATGAATTTGTTTCTTTTTATGTTATCCTGATTGACTATTTGATTAAGTCATTTAAAATTCACTTTCTTTCATTTTTCCTTAGGAAAGTAGCTAAGATTTTCCATTTTATAGTTATTACAAATGACTCCAACTTTTTTTTTTCTCAGCAAACCATAATAGAATAGTGAAATCACATAAAATAGAGAATCTGGAACCCATATTAGTACATGGTGTGGACTTTTCCAAACAAACGGCTAAGGAAAATGGAGCAGAATAATTTGAGCTAGATCTTCTCTTACACAACTTACCCAAACTCAATGGTTGAGATGAAAAGGAGCAAAATGGCTGAAATGCAGCCAAAGGAAAAAGATTTCAGAAAACAAGGTCCTGGAAAATCTATGATTTGGATTATCAATTCCTGAATCACCAAGAATTGGCTGTATTGAAACCCTATCAATTTTTAGTTTAAAAAAAGTAACCATATTGTCTACTTGTTTTTATAAATCAGTTCTAGTCATTTTAAGTAAGATTTTGCAGTTTATGTGGTGAAGTTTCAAAGGATTTTATTTTGGTTTATATAAAATTTTCTGAATGGTTTCTGAGCACCAGGTTTTCAGTTAGACAAGAAATTATTTAGCTACCCAGTCCTCATTGTGTCTTTGAAGAAAAATAAACATTATTGAAGCCTTTGGCAGGTATTTTTATACAGACATTAAAATTTTTTCCAATTCTGTTTTATAGGCCAGCTATAAGTCAAGCTATTTAACCTAATGAAATTTGCTTTGATCAGGGGAGGCCAATCATCCTTCAAAGCCTTGTTGTGTTTTGAGATGCAAGCAGGCGCCTAATAAATTGTGGGTGCTGCAGTACCAACAGATCAAAATAGAGGATGATGTTTCATTAGATCATAATACCTGGCAAAGAATGACTGCAAATCAGTGTGGGAGCGCTGTTACTATGTGGGTCAGAGTAGGCGGAAGGACGACTTTCTCCTTCCTCTCCTTCATTCCCTTCCTCCTTCTCTCCTTTCTTCTACCCTTTTCTTCTTTTCTCCCCTCCTCAATTTGTTTCCCAGTTTTGCCAAAGTATTTTAGATTACAGAATAATGACTTAAGGCCAAATATTCCTCATCCTTCACCAGGCATTTACAGTGCTAAGTATTACAGAGGGTGATAGGACAGTAAGTCAGTAAACGGAACACTTTAAAAATGAATAATAGATTTTAAGGTTTATAGAAAGCCTTTCATAATGACTCCCAAATAAATAAGTATGTTTTTCTCTTGAGAAAAGGGTCTTCAAATAAGCTTTTTCAAAAGATGCAGATTCCTCATAGAAAATTTCAAATGTGGCTTTTGTAGTAAACTGTACAGATGGTACCTGACTTAGAATGGTTTGACTTAACATTTTTTGACTTTACAAATGGAAGGAAAGCAGCATGCATTCAGTGGAAACCGTTCTTTGAGTACCCATGCAACCATTCTGTTTTTCACTTTCAGTACTGTATTAAATCAATTACACGAGTTATTCAACACTTCATTATAAAATAGGTTTTGTGTTAGATGATTTTGCCCGACTGTGGGCTAGTGTGTGTTCTGAGCAGGTTTAAGGTAGGCTAGGCTAAGCTATGATGTTACATGGATTAGGTGTATTACACACATTTTCGACTTAATGATATTTTTAATTTACAATGGGTTTATTGGGATGCAAACCCACGGGGGAGCATCTGTATGTTTTCTCATTCCAAATAAGGTCAAAGCCAGGTGCAGTGGCTCATGCTGTTATCTCAGCACGTTGGGAGGCCATAGCGGATGGATCACCTGAGGTCAAGAGTTCAAGATGAGCCTGACCAACATGGTAAAACCCATTCTCTATTAAAATTACAAAAATTAGCCGGGCTTGGTGGCTCACACCTGTAATCCCAGCTACTTGGGAGGCTGAGGCAGGAGAATCGCTTGAACCTGAGGGGCGGAGGTTGCAATAAGCTGAGATCGCACTAATGCACTCCAGCCTGGGAGACAGAGCTGGACTCCATCTCAAAAACAAACAAAAAAACCATAAAGAAAAGCATAAGAAAATATTTAAAAAGGCTAAATGATTGGGGGAAACTCCTATATTATATCATCAGTAGGAATTTTCTATGTTTCTTTTTTCTGATTACCAGAAATACAGATTACCCCACAAGTTATAGGCCAGGTTCCTACTTAGAGCTACCCATCTCTGCCTCTGAGCTTGATTTAGCCAATTAATTAGCCATTATTTTTTGTTTGTTTTCAACAACCAATTTTATTTTATTTTTTAACAACAACCAATTCTCTAACTCTCTGACACCAATTGGGTGTCTGACAATTCAGTGCAATTCTGACGCTAACTACCTGGAGTTAGTACAGACCCCACAAGTTAAGGGCTCAGTCCCATGCTCCATCCCTCACTCTCCACACTAGCTGCAAATGGGGCCCCAGGCTACCTACACTTTTGCCTGACTCATTACAAATTTGAGTGTTCCCACGACCACCCCTCTCAGGTTCTATAATTCACTAGGATGATTCACACAACTCAGGAAAGCACTATACGTATAATTACAGTTATAATCTAAAGGGTACAACTCAAGAGCAGACAAGTGGAAGAGATATATAGGGTGAGTTATGGAGGGTGGTGATGGTGGTGGTGGTATGTCTCTGCTGATGGTACCACCCTGTCAACACATTGGTCTGTTCCCTGCATCTCATTGTTCAACAGCTGTTATCAATATTTCACTATGTAGGCCTGGTTGATTAAATCACTGGTCTCTCTGATTGAATTCAATCTCAGCGCCTTCCCTTCCCCACAGGTGGAGAAGTGGGCTGGAAGTTCCCACCTAATTATGTGCTTGGTAGTGCTTGATGGTTCTGGAAACCATCTCCCATTCTAAGCTCTCTAACAACCCCAACATGAGTCCTCATTAGCATAAACTAAAGTGTGGTAGAAAGGGGCTGTTTATGAGTAAAAAAAGACACACCTATCACCCAGGAAATTCCAAAGGTTTTAGGAGATCTGGGCCGGGAATTGGGGACAAAGATCAAAAATATATATATATATATA
>NW_016804837.1:193335-215284 GCF_001698545.2 Rhinopithecus bieti
AACAGTCCAGGAAGATGATGCAGCCTGGACACAGCAAGTTTAATGTCTCTGCTGTACATAGAATTAACACACTTTCCCCTCCTCATCCTTATGCTGGCAATAGCATATGCACTAGAAAATTTTGACTCTTAGAGTGAATGAATAAAAGGATGGGCTCATACACCTTCATAGCTCTTTTCAAAAAGGATGCTTATAATTTAAAGGATGTCCTAATGGGAAGGAAAGGTACAGGGCAAGAGGCTGTTTCACATTTTAGTCCATTAGTCTTTGGCAGAGCCCAACCAAGGCCAAATTCACCTAGGATGCCCAATGGCTGTGGGGATCTCCACAGGGTCAAGTAAGCAAGCCCAAATGAACATGTTGGATTAAAAAAAAACAAGATCTAGAAACTCTTGAAGGAAGAGCTTCACCCTGAAAAGGGAAGAGGAAAATGCTTGGAGGGGAGGGGCGGAGGGTCAGTGTGTGATCTCTGCTGTGGTGGTGGGCAGGGGCTTAGGAGTTAAGCCAAGGGTGCCGAAGACACTCGGCGGCAGTGGCTCTCTTCTCGGGGATCAGCTCCAACATGGGCAGTAAGAAATCTGTGAAGCCAGCTGCCTCTTCCTGAGACCACTCATACTTCTCCACTAGAACCTCAAAAAGGCCCCAAGGTTTCCGCTTCGTGATATGTTTAAGGTCACCTTTTTTGGTGAAAAATTCCTTGGAATATTTTCCTGCCACAATGAGCTTGCGAGGCACCTTCCCCAGAAGTTCTATGATCAATGCAATGTGATCTTCATCTCGAGTGTACTCTTCCCCTGAATGAGGTTCAAACAAACAGTCACCTGTGGCCAGTTCAAAGGCCATGCATGCTGTGCTCCAAATGTCAGCAGGGGTATTATAGCCAGATCCTATCAGAACTTCCAAGGAACGATACTGCCTCGTTTGAATATCTTCAGTGAAATGTTTGTGCACCCAACAAGCATTTCCAAGATCAGCAATCTTCACCTTGAGCTTTTCTGCATTTTTTGGCTCAAGGGGATTAACAAGAAAATTTCCAGCCATGGATTTTCCTTTGTTGTCCAGTGGTCCATTATGTTCTTGCTCTTGTTCATCTTCACAGGGTATCTCTGCCCGAATGCTTTCTTGAAGTTGGCTAATGTGTTGTTCACTGAATGACTGATCTATAGTTGAGGAAGACTGGCACACCATGGTGTCTGACACCTCAGATTTTATAGGTGTACAAGAGTCTGTTTCTTGAGATGTGCTGCTGTCTCCATTTTGGGAGCTTAGGAAACTAGATTCCTGATTCAAATTTTGAACATCACAGTCATTAGCATTATGTAGATCCTCTTTATGTCTCAATGTTTCACTATTACTGTTCTGAGTATAATTAATGACTTTCATCACTCCATTGCAATTAATTTCTGCTGCACCACCCTCTGTATCACATTCCATAAGTGTTTGATCCTGGCCAATGGTACTTGACTCTTCAAGTTTTTCTTGGGTCATTTTATTAGGTGGTTTCTCTTTCAAGGGTCTTTCAACAGGACTCTCTGATTCTTCTTGCTTCTTTGGTCTTTTTTGCGCAGGGCCCGACTCTTTCTCCATTTCCTCAATTTCCTGCATTCGCTTCTCTAGTAATTCTGCCTGGTGCTTCTGCTTCTTCTTCAATTTCTTCTTCTTATTCTTTGACATTTTGTCAGCTGGTTTAGGTTGGGGAGCTGTACTGACTGCAGATCCGGAAGGCGGAGGAGCTCCAGATCGCTGCCATTCTGTTGCTTCTGCACCCAGCCTCCGAATGTACTGCTCATTCACTGACAATAAGATGTTCTCTGGTTTAATGTCAGTGTGGATGATACGGCACTTGGTATGTAAGTAATCAAGACCCTGTAACACTTGCTGAATAATTTTTTTGACACAAGGCAGTGGAAGCCCCTGATAATTGGACTTGATGATCCACTTGAGCAGATGATGCCCCAAAACTTCAAATACCATGCAGATATGTGTTCCATTAACTCCTGATATTTTAAAGTCATCTAGTAGTTGAACAACCATCTCTCTGTTTGGATCATTAGGGTCTGAATTGGGAACTGACTTCAGCAACCGGATTTCATCTAGTGCTGTTTCGGTGTAAAGTTCAGCACTTTTAACTACTTTCACTGCCACAAATTTCTTCCCCTGAATATCCCATGATAACCATACTGTTGAAAAGTGTCCCCAGCCTAACTTTCGGATCACATGATATCTCCCATTGAACAGATCTCCAATTTTCACAAGATGATAACCTCCTTTACAATAATCATTAGGATCTTCCTGCTCATCATCATCAGATCCCAGAATCTCCTCTTCCTGCTCTGGTAGATCACTCTCAGAGTGGGGAGCAGAGCCTCGGTGCTGAGTTTCAGATCTAAGAAATGATACAGAAATGCCCATTTTCCTTTGGGCTTTGTCCTTCTTGGCCTTGGTCCTTTTCTTTCGGGCCTGGAGCGCAAGCACTTTCCGCTCCACGGTGAGACCGGTAACCGCCAAGCGCCTGCGCACTCGAGTGGCGGTGACTCCAGCTCCCGCCGCGGCCCAAAACAAAAATATATTTTTTAATTATACCACAGACAGGCACTCTGATATAGGGTCCTGGTGTTATTTTCTGTCTTAAATGTTAAGGCCTATTCCCTTAACTGGCACTACTTGAGATCAATCCCATGTATTTACAGGAAACAAGGTTAAAATGGCCTGAGACCCGAGGCCACTGTGAGGAGGGAACATGATACCAGTATCTTCCTCAAAGGGTTCTTCTGAGTATTAGTGAGCTATACATGTGAATTGCTCAGAACAGTGCCTGGCAGATAGTGACTGCTATATGTGCAGGCCATTATTATTGTGTTTGTTGTTATTAGTATCATCACCACTGTCTTCATTTTACACAGAAGACTGAAGCTCAGAGAGGTGAAGCGACTTCTGTAAGGGCTCCATAGCCCTTAAATACCTGAAGCCAAGGTATAAACTCTACTTTCTAGCTAAGTATTAGACGTGACACTTTTAAGAGCTAGATTTGATTTGGGGGCCTCACTTTGGACATGTTCTAAGCAGCTTTAGAAACCTACGTTGCATAGCACTTATTAGGCACGACATGCAGAGAGCTGTCTAATAAATGCCTCTTGATGATGATCATGATGGGGTTTTAGGGCTGCTCTCTGTGCGTACGATGCATTGAAGTAGCATAATCACTGTGTCTGCAGCTCAGAAATGGAACAAGAATTTTCCTGCATCACCTATTAGAGTCTTATAGTATAATGTAACTTGGACTGTGATGAAAATGAGCCTGTGGTGATAGTAATTTAATGAGATAGTTACACTGGAAGCCAAGTTCCCTTTCAGTTGCCTTAAATTTTACCTTTATTGTCTCATTGCTTTTTGCATCTGAACTTGGCAGTTAATGGTCTCTGTAATAAATTCAAAGACAGTTTAGAATAATGGAGGCTGAATTTTCCTTTTTTGTGCCTACCTAAGACATGACATTATTACTTAGGTTTTGCCTTAGTATTTTTAAAATCAACTTGATGTTTTTATCTTCCTGGCTATATAATTAATAATTTATTAATTAAAATGTGGATTGGGTGCTGATAGCAGATAGCAATTTACACTTAAGAATTTGAACTAGGCCGGACGTAGTGGCTCACGCCTGTAATCCCAGCACTTTGGGAGGCTGGGGTGGGCACATCACTTTAGGTCAGGAGTTCGAGACCAGCCTGGCCAACATAGTGAACCCTCATATCTACTAAAAATACAAAATTTAGCTCGGCATGGTGGCAGGTGCCTGTAATCCCATTTACTCGGGAGGTTGAAGGGAGAATCATTTGAACCCGGAAGGCAGGGGTTGCAGTGAGCCGAGATCACACCACTGCACTCTGGCCTGGGTGACAGAGCAAGACTCTGTCTCAAAAAATAAAAAACAAAATAATTTGAAATGAAGTCCCTTAGCTCTGTTTCCCATTTTGTTGCTACTTTTCTTTACCAACCTGTTAAAATTAGAAAAATACAAGTAAGTGGGAGACCCATATCTGCAACCTCTTATTTTGTTATGATTAAACTGAGTTTCAAGCTCATTGCAAGTGTTGAAAAATGGAAGCAGCCTTGGAAACATTTTTGCCTGATTAGGAATGCTTTAAAACTACCACTCTGGTCAAGATAAATTGATGAAAAGATATTCATTATGCTTGTGCTAAATATCACACCAGAGCTGTGTTCAGCCCGCAAACTTCTACCTCTTGCTTCAATCCTTTGCCTGATTTCTTTTATGCACAGTAGTACAAAGAATTGGAGGAAGCATCTTGGTGCATATAGCCTCCTTCTGGCTGTGTTGATGCCGTCTGCTGACCTCTGAGAAGATCTGGGTAGTGTCTTTCTAGTTTCTAGATCTAGATAGCTTCAAATGTCCCTCCCACTTTCCTTACTCTCTCCCTTCTCTCCATCTTTTCTCTGTCACTCAGGGAAAATGCAGTAGACATTCCAGTTTCTCTTTTATCATCACCTCAAATATTGACAAAATGATAGTCCCAGTTAAAGAAAAAAGCTATGATATAATTTACCGAAAATAAAGACAGTTGTAGCCTTTGTCTTAGGTTAGCTTTAACAGACTCCATTCGCAGTAAAATCACCGTAATATTTTGTCTTTATTGGACTTCTGCTTGTAAATAATTGATGAAAAATTACCTGCCAAGCATGAAACAAAGTGTTCAAAATGTTTAGAATTCATTGGGAGAAAGATGCTCTATAAATCAAATTAATCATTGCTACTACAGGTAACATAATTCTGAAACCAGAAGTTGGTCCAACCACTGAAGGTGGCATTAAACCTCCATTACCTCAAGAGACAATTACTAAGCAGCCATCACATGCAAGGGGTCCCTGGAAGTGTCACTGTGGGTGGCATGAGGAACCATAAACATAATTTCTGTGCTCTGAAGGGCTTAGCTGGGGAGACACACGAAAGCTTTAATCATAACATATAAATCACACAAGAAGATGCCAAAAATGTTCTAAGTAAGGTACAAGATTTACTGGAGGCAGGAAGAGACTAAAGGCAGGCAGAGACTGGAAAATATCTTAAGCAAACAATACTAGTGAGAACACCAGTTTCAAAAGCTACAATTTTTCTGTGTCAGCCAACGTACATGGCAAGCACCTCTGTTCGCCATGAACAGAAGGAAGTTCATTGGATGAGAAGAGTGGGTGTGGTAAAATTTAAGTTCTGTTTTTATGATGCCGGTCTGTGTGGATGGTCTGTAGCTTTTATCTTTAGGGCTATCATTTTGTCAATATTTGAGGGGTGTATCAACTTGCAGAATAACATAGGAACAAAGGGGCAGGCTTGGAGAGGAAGAAACATAGGAATTTGGAGGTCTGTGTTGAAAAAACCATGGTGTACCAATACAAGTATCTATCTATCTATCTATCATCTATCTATCTATCTATCTATCTATCTATCTACCTACCTACCTACATATTATCTATCTATCTATCGATCTATCTATCTATGTATCTATCTATCATCATCATCTATTGATTTATTTTAAGGAATTGACAAACAATTGTGGAGGTTCCCAATTCCAAAATCTGAGGAGTGGGTAAGCTAGAAGACTAGAGACTCTGGGAAGACTTGATATTGCAGCTTGAATCTCAAGGCAGCCTGCTGGAAGAATCCCATCTTCCTTGTAGAAGGTGAGTCTTTTCTCTATTAAGGCCTTCAACGGATTGGATGAAGCCCATCCACATTGTGGAGGGTAATCTGTTTTACTCAAAGTCTACTAACTTAAATGTTAATGTCGTCTTAAAAAATATGCTCACAGGCTGGGCACGGCGGCTCACGCCTGTAATCTTAGCATTTTGGGAGGCTGAGGTGGGTGGATCACCTGAGGTCAGGAGTTCAAGACCAGCCTGGCCAACATGGCAAAACCCTGTCTCTACTAAAAATACAAAAAAAAAAAAAAAAAAAAAAAATTAGCCAGGTGTGGTTGCAGTCACCTGTAATCCTAGCTACTTGGGAGGCTGAGGTAGGAGAATTGCTAGAACCCTGGGGATGGAGATTACAATGAGCTGAGATTGAACCATTGCACTCCAGCCTGGGTGACAGAGCGAAACTCTGTCTTAAAAAAAAAAAAAAAATTCACAGAAACATCTAGAATAGCCCAGCCACGTTGACACATACAATTAACCCTCACCCATCACAAAGTCCTCTTCGTAGGCCTGGGCTCGTTAGTCTGCCATCATTGACACCTGTGGGGAACCTGTCCATCAAGAATCAAAGTCCTGACTGGTCACATCTCAGTTATATGCCCACTTCCCCACTACAGCTGGGTGGGGAGACAGAGGCTCTAGTCCTTTGGTTTTCATGGTTGGAGACTGGCAATATCTCCATCAAGAGGCTTCCTTTGAAGGGACACAAGGTTGCTCAGGGAAAGGAAGGTGGAGTTCTGGACAGATGGAAAGCGAATGTCCATGCCACTTCCTTTCTTTGTGACCATATATGGCAAAAGTTCCTTATGTCTAAGCTATTTCTTCATTGAATCCTCCAGGCTGCAGATCTTATTACTTATTTACTTGTTTATCGTTTAACTGTCTTTGCTAGAAGGTGAGTTTAATGTGGGTAAGGATCTTGTTTCTTTTGTTCACCGCCATTGTCTGCAGTTCCTAGAATCATGCCTCACACATAGTAGGTGTTCAGTATATATTTTCTTCATAGATAAGTATATGAATAAATAACAGTGGACACTGTGTAAATATATAGATTAAATTTCCTGCCAGAATTTAACTGCTTGCTACTATGATTTAAAAAATGATGAAAACGAGGCTATAAAAAAATTTTGTACTTTGGTTTTTACTCCACAGAACCAAGAGATTTAACAGTAGAAGTTCATTCATAACCATAAATACACACACACAAACCACCTGTGACATATAATACACACATACATGTTAAGCAAACAAGAATTATCTGGTTTTATTTTAAAAATATAGGTCTTTATGATGAGAAAGTTGATCCCATATTCATGGGTCTTTGCTTACACCTTATAGATTAATCTTTTCCATGATTTGGACAGTTTCTCATCTCTGAACTGTTATCTGTATAAAGGGGGCTATTTATTAAAAGTTCTGAATATAATGTAGACCTAAGAGAAAACTGGTTTTGCTTCATAAGAAATGAAAAGCGGGCCGGGCGCGGTGGCTCAAGCCTGTAATCCCAGCACTTTGGGAGGCCGAGACGGGCGGATCACGAGGTCAGGAGATTGAGACCATCCTGGCTAACACAGTGAAACCCCGTCTCTACTAAAATAAATACAAAAAACTAGCCTGGCGAGGTGGCGGGCGCCTGTAGTCCCAGCTACTCAGGAGGCTGAGGCAGGAGAATGGCGTGAACCCGGGAGGCGGAGCTTGTAGTGAGCTGAGATCCGGCCACTGCGCTCCAGCCTGGGTGACAGAGCGAGACTCCGTCTCAAAAACAAAACAAAACAAAACAAAAAAAACAAAACAAAAACAAACAAACAAACAAAAGAAATGAAAAGCATCAGAAAGATACCGATAAAGCGTTTTCCAGATGATCAGTGTTTTTCACTAAAGAAATGTTTTTCTATTTTCCATGGCAGAGAATTCCACATCCAAATGTTCCACTGTTGTCAGTAAAGGTTTCCCAGCCCAGAATGAACAATACTCAGTTAACAATAACCCAGTCATGTGTATATTGAGTCCTTAGCCAAAAATTATAATGTGAGAGACTCCTGCACTTGGATGATGTAGGTGACAGAATGCATTTGCCAGCATTTTGATGCTGTTTGCTGAGAATGACCAAAACCGTTGCTTTTCAGGGTGTTCAGTCTTCTGGCCCTCCTGATGAATTTCCCCAGGTTATCTGTTGCTGCATGACAAGTCACACCAAACTGACTGGAGTGAAACAGCAGTCATCTTATTGTGCTCACTGGTTCTGTGGGTCAGGAATTCAGACAGACCACAAGCAGGGATGGCTTCTCTTTTCTTAGGTTTCTAGGACCTCAGCTAGGAAGACTCAAAATACCAAAGGGGGCTGGAAGGACTAGGGACTTGGAATCATCCAGAGGATCCACTTCTAGGGGCTGGTAACATCTGGAAGGTCCACAGCTGGGGCGAGAACCATCCAAAGGGTTCACATTTGAGGACTGGAACCATCAGGGAGGCTCATGTCTGGATTCGTGGCTGGAATCCTCCAGACGGTCTACAGGTGGCTCCTGGCCTAGGCTGACTGAGAGGCTGGACTGTGGACCGCAGTGCCTCCTTGTGGCCTCTCCATGTGCTTGGGCTTCTCACAGCATGCTGGCAAGGTTTCCAGAACGTTCTACATTCTGAACCTCAGAGAATCATTTTCTTTGAGGAACATGACACAGTGGAATCAGACATGGGTTTGAATCTCCACTGTCCACTAATTAAGGAACTTGTGTGTGTTTTTTCTTTTCTACTTCTCCTCCTCTTCCTTCTTGGTTAAAACTTCTGTGCACTTCTTTTGTTTTCATATATGTAAGGATAATCTGGCAAAAAGGAAGGTAAACTTTTTTCCCCCACTGTAAAATGAACTATTAACTAATTGGGAACAGGGTAGGTAATTTTGCAATTTTGCTTGAGGAGCCCAGAAAACTTCTGGGAGGGAAGGGACCAAGAGTATGCACTGCCCCATGAAATTTCCATCTTCCTATGATTCTAAGTTAGAAAACCTATTAGGGTGGACCAGTGTTGCCCTGAGAAAGGCCTAGGGATAGGCGTAAATGATGTGACTCCTAAAATAATATAATGATAAGTGTAGAAAGAGAGGAGCAGTGGGCTGTTTGCAACAACTGGTTGGGGAGCATGTTTTTGCCTTGGGAAAATTTCTACATGAACCACTTGAAAGGGCTGTAAGGTCGAGCCTGGGATACTTGGGCTTGGAGCCCCTTTGACTGAACTTTGTGCTAGGGGAGAGGAGAGCAGATACCTTCTGCTCTTCCTTGACAGAGCTTGAGGATGGGGTGTATAGTTGTGGCAGCAATATAACTGTGGATAAAACAGGGCTGATGCCCTCTAGCCGTGAAAGAACAGCTCTTCCAGCCGCCGGCTCTTTGGTTGTTCAGCGGCCTGCCACTTTCAAGGCACCACCAGGAGCACTGGCTAGCTCTGGAGCAACGTGCTTCTGGTATCAGTTATGAGATTTCCCCATGTGTTTCTGGCATCAGTTATGAGATTTCCCAGCCTTGAAATGGCACTTCTAAGTTGTAGCTCCAGGAAAATCAATAGGTCTGGGCCTTTGAATATTTTAGATACTAGCAGAAAAGTTTGAGCGTCTCAGGGAAGGGAGGCTGAGGGTGGATGGAAAGTGACAGGTGGGGTCAGAGACACGTGCTGGGGACCCTCCAGCTTCCACAGGAAACTACAGGGATGGAAAGCAGAACAAAAATACCAACCTTACCTGTTGTTGTAAGGACTAAATAATACAAATAAATACATATGTAAAGCACCTAGCATAGAACTTGGCCTGCATAAGGATCTCAATTAATATTATGTTCCTTTCCCATCCTTTTCCCTTTCTCATCTCTCCTTCCTTCCTTATGGGTGAGAGATCTCTGGGACCAGGCAGACCTGGTTTGTGAACCCTGGCTCTTTCATTTGGTAGGTTGTGAGCTTGGGCCAGTCTCTTAACCTTTCTGAGGCTTCGTTTGGTCATTAGTGAATAGTTTAAAAATAATTTTTTTCATTTGTTTAGTAAAATTAAAATAAAGCTATAAAATGGAATAAAATAGCATTTCCATCCCTTTTCTAAATCTTTCTCTTATCTTCCCTTTTCTACATACTCAACAAAAATCCATGGTCATTTGGTAAGTTCCAGTTTCCAGGGGAATTTCACATACACTCCCCTCTACCTTTCCTGATTGGCACTGTCCTTGACAAGCACTCCTTTGGGACACCTATGTTTCCTAGGCTGAATTCCCCCAAATCTTCCTGACTGAACATCCAAGAGGCCATACTCACTTCCTTCCTTGATCCAGGAAAAAAAAAAATCAGCTCCTGTCAATTTTGGAATGCATCCATTTGAGGCCCACTCTGCCTTTATGTTCATCATTTAACTTCTACCTCAGAGGAACTAGATAAGCTACAGGATTAAACTTGGGTTTTTCACCTAGATGGCCAAGGTATATTACCTTCAGGGACACTAAAACAGTTAGCTATCCCACATGAAGCACCCAAGTTCTCAGCATATGTCATGGTTAGTGTTAATTGGGTGACCTGGAGCTGAGGGGGTCCCTGTGATGAAAGCACATAAGCACAGAGGCTCAGTCTAGCCTTAGTATATACCTGGCCCCAAACCCAACACTGAAGCATTTCCTTGAACTACGAGTGACTCCACTCCAGAATCAGTGCCTCATGCTGGTAGAAATTCCACTCTGATGTTCAAATTCTCTATCTGAAACCCTTGAGTAGTTGTAGGGATTTCCATAGCTACCCTGCCATTGGATCAGGTTTGTTTCATATCATGTAATTGATACTAATGGGAATTCAACCTGGTACCTTCATTCTAACTCCCTCCCAAATGCTACTCTCCTGAAATAGAGCAAATTACTGACTTTTCCAAGCAGTTCTTCTGCCTTTTATTTTGTTGTTGACCTCAAGGAAGAGTCTTCTAAGTATTCAAATGAAAAGTTCTGGTGCACAGAATATATTAGAATGGCATTGATATGACAGACACTGCCTTGCATGTGAATAGATGGTTTTATTATCTGGGACAATTATCTAGGTTCCTCTTATAATGACAGAGCTCAAATAAAGGAAAGAAAAACTTTACACACACACACACCCCTTGGACAGAAACCAGGTAGGAGGAAACCTGCCCACTCTCCCCAGTTCCTTCTTATTCTGCCACTGTGAATTGAAGAAAGCTGTCCCGCTGACACAAGGGGCACATGCTTTGAGGTCAATACCCCCACTTCAGGGTGTTCTGGAACTCCCATGTGTTAGTAATAATGATCAGCAGAAGGTAATTTAGGACTAAATGGCTCTGTGATTTTTAACTCTCCAAAGGGAATGAGAACAGTAATACCCAGGTGATATTGATTAATAGATTGCCAGACCCTGAAAGATAAGTTTCAGGCAGTATCTGCATATTTTGTCCTTCGTCTGGATCTCAGGAAAATAAACAGGGAGACATTGGACAAGAGAATCATGAATTTAAAAGGCACTGACAGCCTTGATGAGCCAGGTCTCATTAGATTAAAGGAGATGGTCATAAATGTAAAAATATGTAGTTGGGCTCAAAAACCCAATTCTAAGGGGATTGAATTGGGAAGACGTGTCATAGCAATGGTGTGTGCGAGGAAGTCTTTTGTGTCAAAAGGATGATAACATTGCAGCTATGTAGAAAGTAAATAAGCAGAAGGGCATCATCACTCGCCATCAGAGAAATGCAAATCAAAACCACAATGAGACACCATCTCACACCAGTTACAATGGCGATCATTAAAAAATCAGGAAACAACAGGTGCTGGAGAGGATGTGGAGAAATAGGAACACTTTTACACTGTTGGTGGGACTGTAAACTAGTTCAACCATTGTGGAAAACAGTGTGGGGATTCCTCAAGGATCTAGAAGTAGAAATACCATTTGACCCAGCCATCCCATTACTGGGGATATACCCAAAGGATTATAAATCATGCTGCTATAAAGACACATGCACATGTATGTTTATTGCAGCACTATTCACAATAGCAATGACTTGGAATCAACCCAAATGTCTATCAGTGATAGACTGGATTAAGAAAATGTGGCACACATACACCATGGAGTACTATGCAGCCATAAAAAAGGATGAGTTCGTGTCCTTTGTAGGGACATAGATGCAGCTGGAAACCATCATTCTCAGCAAACTATCACAAGAACAGAAAAGCAAACACCGCATGTTCTCACTAATAGGTGGCTCACTCATAGGTGGGAATTGAACAACGAAATCACTTGGACACAGGAAGGGGAACATCACACACCGGGTCCTATTGTGGGGAGTGGGTAGCAGGGAGGGATAGCATTAGGAGATATACCTAATGTAAATGACGAGTTAATGGGTGCAGCACACCAACAGGGCACATGTATACATATGTAACAAACCTGCATGTTGTGCACATGTACCCTAGAACCTAAAGTATAATAATAATTAAAAAAATAAGCAGAAGGGAATGGTTCTGATTGACCCTGAATTGGTCACACGATGCCTGTGAAACCCGTGATACTCATCACAAACTCCGAGAAGCGTAGGGACAGGCAAGTTGCAGCCAGCTCAGAAGAGAGTGACTAGGATGTTGACAGGGCTTGGTATCATATGAAAACAGTCAAACTAATGCGACTTGGTCTGGAAAGGGAAGATGCACACATATGTTAGTGTCCCAGCTGAGAGGCTGTTAATGTGGAGGTTTAATTTGACTTGTTTTGCTTGACCCCGCATGGGTGATAATGAACAATGCATAGAGCTTCAGGGCAATAGATACTTGGTTTACTTTAAGAAAGAGTGTGTCCTAAAGAGGTCATGAATGGTCTGAGATGTGGTCAATTTTCTGCCGTTGTCAAGTTTTGTCTTGAGATTGGCCATAGTGGGAGTATTTACACCAGGAACCAGTGGCAAACACTACTCATCAGGGCTTTCTGTACTCTCTGGAGAGCTGGTTCTTAAACATTTACCAGTGGAACCATTTTAAAATATAGGTATACTTTTGTATGAACTGCAGTAAAACCAATTAAGCTGAAAAGCCAATCAGAGTAGGCATTTAGGCCTAGGAAGTGTGGTGAGACTAATGAGTTCTAAGCTTCCATTGAAGCTGGAAATCCTGAATATATGCTTCTAACATTTACATGTCTCATTTAATATTTGTTTGTTACTGGTAAGACACAATCATCATGATGAGGAAGGCCCAAACCCATTTTTGCATGAGATTGAAATGTAGATCTGGGTAATTTAGTAGTTTGGAATAGGTAATGGAATTGCATTTTACTCTGGTGGTTCAGAGTTCCAGTTCTTTCTATCCACTAAGGAGTGGTACAGGAGTGTGCTGAAACTTCTCACAAACACAGGTGAGAGTTGAGAGTTGACTATGCCCATCTCTTCCCAACCTTGCCTTCAGAGACTTCACATTGGCAGCTTGAAATTGGCCACAGTGGGCTGGGCATAGTGGCTCACGCCTGTAATCCCAGCACTTTGGGAGGCCAAGGAGGGCGGATCACCTGAGGTCAGGAGTTCAAGACCAGCCTGGCCAACATGGTGAAGCCCTGTCTCTAGTAAAAATACAGAAATTAGGCATGGTGGTGGGCTCCTGTAATCCCAGCTACTCAGGAGGCTGAGATAGAGAATCGCTTGAACCCAGGAGGCAAGAATTACAATGAGCAGAGATCACACCACTGCACTCCAGCCTGAGTGACAGAATGAGACTCTGTCTCAAATAAATAAATAAATACATAAATAAATAAATAAAAGAAATTGGCCACAGTGGGAGAGAGTATTCACACCACGAACTAGTGGTAAACACTACAGATCAGGGCTTTTTGTACTCTTTGGAGAGCTGGTTGTTAAACATTTACCAGTGGAATCATTTTAAAATATAGATATACTTTAATATGAACTGCAGTATATAAAACAGATAGAAGAAGAATGAAGCTAGCAGAATGGGCCCTAAGCCATACTCACTTAGCTTCCTCCCTTGCCACTGTGTGTCCTTGTTCCTTGAAAGTCTCTAAGGCACCTCTGCAGCACCCTGTAACACCATGGGATTTAAAACCTCCGGAAAAATAATCCTTTCAGCTCATGCCAGGACTGTATTCTTTTAACTGGTATTTCCCTTTTCCTAGATTTGGGAATACAGACATAAAACAGCAGGGTTTCCCTCAGTTTTATGAGATTGTTTTTCAATAGAATGCCAGAGGGATCAGTTTGAGAACATTGGAAATCTGATTCCTCTAAATACAAGAAAAAATGGCCATAGGAAACAGTGAGTTTCCTCACTTTGTCAATGCTCTTGAAGCAATTGTGAGTTTTCTCTTGTTGAGATGCAGGGCCAGCCCTGGGTGGAGCCAGAAGTTTATGTGTTATAAGGACACCCCAAACCTTTCCATTAGCATATTACCTTTTTTTTCTTGGTTAGGCTAGAAACCGGATGCTCTGAGGGAATAAGATTTGGTGGAATGTTGTGAAGTATTCAGGGGTAGGAGCTATGAAAAGGAAGGTTCATATGATCCACGGACTTTTGGATAGGTTCCTAAAAAAAGTGTGTTGGGGGATTAAAAAGTGTCTGCCTGGGAGGACACTTTGTCCACTTGCTCTTTTGAACTGCAGGGCCTGTTTGATGAAGTGATTGAAAATTGCTACAGGAGGATCACAGAGGCTGTCAGGCAGCGGGAACATAAGTCCAGGCAGCTTGTGTGAAAAGCTTGAGGTAACCCTGATGTTTCCAGGGGCCCCCAGTGTTCCTAAGCTGGAGAATAGGAGCATTAATGCCATGATCGCTGCAAAACTTATCAAGCAAAATAGATATTTATCACTGCTTGTGGAATTCCCTTTCTTTTCAAAAATGAAAGTGATTTCATGGACACATATTTTGGTTGAATATTTTCATGGGAATTCTTCTTGTGCTCTGAATTCTGGTTTCTTTTAATCTTACCTTTCTCATTTTCTCCAGAATGACAATGGATTCGTTTTCCCTTCAAGGTCTTCTAAATCTATCGCCTCTTTCCTTGACTTTGTCCCCTGATTTCCCTTCTATAAAGTTCTCTTCTTCAGAGGGAGGGGCAGAGTCACGGCTGGCTAGATTGCGGTCCTTATCTCTGCCCACACTCCTTCCTGTTCCCTTCTCTTGCCAAGCTTCCCTCTTCACTCTGCCCTTAGCCCCAGACCTGACTTTGGGCTCAGAGCCTGTTCTGCCATGTGTCCCTCAAGCCAGTCCCATCTCCTGATCAGCACTGCCCCAGATTCGCGTTTTCCTCCGCCTAAACCCATCCCCTTATCTCCCTCCTCTTCAACTTGCTACGTTCTTTGACAACACGGGGGTTAAATCTTTATTTCTTGCCTTCCATTTGCATCTTTTCCTTAAATTATCTAAGGCAAAGACTTTTTAATATTTGTACTGGAGCTGTGTTATGGTAATGATGTTAAGCACATATCAGAAGATAAAGTATAATGCCACTTTAAGTTTCTTTAAGAGACTTAAGAGGTTAAGGAGAATTGAAAATTTTGGCTTCTCAAATGCAGAGAACAATTAAAAATGTCCCCAAATAATTAGCAAAATTAATTTAGACTTATGAAAATAATATTATTCTCTTCTTAGAAGAAAATCAGAAGAGATCAGAAGCAGGGACTTAACTGATTGTATAGCTTCAGTTCCTGAGGATGACCAAGTCAATCAAAATTGTCATGCCATGTCATTTTGCAATGGATGTAATTATTTCTAATCAAATAATGGATTTGATTATTTGCAATGGATTTGATTATTTTTAATCAAACAGAGAATCTCCGGGTTCATCAGGTTTAACTTTTCAAATCTGATGATCTGACACCTAGTGTTAATTTTGAGTACTGCTAAATATTTCACATAAAGTGTACAGTATATTGAGTCTCCGTTTTTTATTCCTTTTAGTTTCTTTACATAACTTGTGAGATGTATTCAGGTTACCATATAGTCTCAGGATAGATGTAGCTTACTGGTGTTTAGAATACGCAATGTGACCTGAAGGCAGGGAGCTGGGTCCTATCGTTGTGGGTCAACTGTTCCTATGACCTTGGGCAAGTTACTTTCCTCTTTCAGTCTGCCTGCCCTCAGTGGTAAGATGAGAATGACGGAACATATGGAATATATGATTTATCTCTAGGTCTTTTCCAATTCTGGAACCCTGTGCGTTATCTTTTTAAAGCAATAGTTATGTATGCCAGCTCTATTTTGAAGCTTGGAATATGTTCACCCAATAAACCAGAAAATGAAACAGTTGCTACTTGGAGGTGTATGGCTATTCTTTCACTATGTGAAATTCCTTCAAACTTATGTTATAACAAAGAATTGAGATAAGATTTTGATGATTTATAGTAACGCCATCTAATGGAGCTTTGATTATCATAAAAATATTCTAGCTCTGTGCTGTCCACTCCTTAACCACTTGCCACATGTGGCTACTGAGCACTTGAAATGTAGCTAGTGAGACTGAAGAACTAAATTTTAATTTTGTCTAATGAAAGATTCATTTAAATGTAAGTAGCCACATGTGTCTAGAGCCTGCAGTCTTAGATAATATAGATTTATAGTGTACAAAAATGTGAGAATTTCTTGATGAATTTGGGAGTGATATTCACCAATATACTTAATTTACTTTCTTTACTGATTGGCTGTATATTAATCTTGTTTCACATTGACCAGTTCCATTTTTGCCTGAATTCACCACACAAGTGCTTTGGGATTGATTCCATAATTGTGTTTTCTCTCAGGGTTTCAGCTATGTAGGTCTGGTTTAATTGAATTTAAGGAAAGATGCTTTTTCTAGTTCACAAACAAAGATTGAAACATGCAAACCATTGAGAACATGCTGTCATGCTTAGTAAGATCAATTTCAAAGCCTAACCCCTGCAGTTATTTTTCTAAGCTAATTCTCTGCATTTGAGAGTTCAGGTTTAAACAAAAGCTGGGAGTGTCATGAGATATAAAAATATGTTATTTTCTATTTGTTATGGTGTCTAAAAAAGATAAAATACTTAGACAATATCCTTTAATTTTATTTAACTTAAAATTGAGCTTTCTTGTTAATGGGTACCAAAACACAGATAGGAAGAATAAGTTCTAGTGTTTAATAGCAGAGTAGGGTGACTATAGTTAACAATAATTTATTGTATATTTCAAAATAGCTAGAAGATTTGGAATATTCTCAACACAGAGAAATAATAAGTGAGTGAAAGATATCCCCATTACCCTGATTTTATCATTACACATTGTATGCATTTATCAGAAGGAATTAGTCTCTTCAATGAAGCTAACATGTATCCCAGAAATACATACAGTCATTATGTATCAATAAAAAATTTAGCTTTCTTAAAATCCAGACTTTTTTTTTTCTTTATTAAAAGGATAATAGCCCCATTCGGGATTTTGAATAGAAGCCTCATCCCAGTTGACTAATTCCAAATTATTTCTCATTCACTATGTTTTCTTTTGTGCTCTTGCAGCTAAAACAAACTCCAGTTATTTAACTCTTTCATTAGCTTATAATCTGTTGTGATTTCTTCTGTCGGCTTCATTTAAGAGATGAATTCCTTCTGATAAACAACTTCTCTAACACACACACACACACACACACACACACACACACACACACACAACCCTCTAAGAATTAAGGCTTAAGGTGACTGGGAGCAATTTATTACATTGTTGTTGAAAGCATCTGTCTTAGTAAGATGCATATGCATGGAAGGGAGGTCTGGCCTAAAATAAGTAAAATGACATGTGATTTATAAAGGTTGGGTGTAATATCTATAATTAATTGTATCTTTTTTACACCTAAGCCTACTCTGCCCCCAAACTTCTGCCTTATTATCAAATTGCTGTGCAAAAAAAAAGAATATCACTCCCATATGTACGTCAAATATTCAGAACTAGTTACTTTGTACGTTTTAAAATGCAAAATCCATATGGTTTTCTACCATCCAATTAAGGGATAACCCTTATGTATCCAGAAGAGAAACAGGTAGAAATGTCGCCTAAGTAGGTGTTTAATAGTATTATACAAAAATAATTAATATGTTAAATAATGGCCACGATACGCTATAAAACCTTGTGTTGCCTTCTGAAATGAATATTAAATTTTATTTATGAGAAGTTCAGCCTTGTGGGTGTGATTGAGTTAAATCTCTTAAAAACTGCTAAAGTTCTGTAGCTGTGTATAACAGTATGCTCATATTTTTTTTTCAGAATATATGATTAGACAGAATATCCTAAGGGAAGTCTCATATACCTACTTTAATTCAACCACATGAAGGACAATATGAGTTGCCTCTTGTCCCTGGTCATATTAAGGAACCACAATTTGAAAATGGCTTTATTAGCATGAATGCTGTGATTCTGCATTCACTAGAGTGACAAACATTACTCTGCAGGTGAAAATACAAGTTCTCTAGTAACGAGAAATTCCAGACAGGAATACTGTTGTGCCTGCATATTATAATTATTTATTCCATTAATCTATCCAGATACTTATCTTTCTTCTAAACATTAATGTCATTTGTACTATCTTTCTTCTACAGAGCCTTCAGTGATTAAATGCACTTATTTCTACCGGCTTAGTTAGTTTTATATCATAAATGTCCAGTAGATGGCAGTGCATGCACTGGAATTCACAGAATATCCTCTCAAAGCCTAACCAGAGCTATTTTTTAAATCTGCATTTTGGAAACATTGATAAGGTCTCACACAATGAGATTAAAAGTCACCATTGAGCTAGTAGCTTCTTCATTTTCAGCCTCAGACAACCAATGGAAATGAAACCTATATCTACATGTTTTATTTCATTGTGTTTGAAAAAGATTTTGGCACAATAAAAAAAAAAAAAAAAAAGGAAATCATTAACTTAAAACATCCTCAAACACATCCTCAATGATAAATGCAATAAGCCAATTTTCTGTAAGTTTTCTTAATTTGTCAGAGGGGGGCAGACTGGAGTGTGTGATTTGCGGACGGGATGCTGCCCTTTAATGTGAGCAGCAACGTCCTGGAAGATGCTTGTCCTCCTAGAAACTGTCTTTGTGTGTTGAAGACATAACTTGTAGATGATGTAGGGAGAATTATTGTTAAACACTGAAAAATGGCTGTCATACAGGCTTCCAGTCTGATTTGTCAACGTGAAAAATTTGGAGGGCAGTGGGGAGGCTTCGGGAGGGAGAGAGGGAGAAAGAGAGAATTGATTTTGCTTTCCCCTAATAGAGAGGAAGTTTCCAGGGAAGTTCTGCATTTGTGGTTGTTCTGGTGTGCCTCAAAAAACTTAGGCAAGATAAAGAACCCATCTCACTCTCCTGGGGAGCAGAGAGGAAGAATCATTGTTTCCAAGAGTCGATGCACTCAGAGCATCCACTGGGCGTTTTGTCAGGCCAGAAATAAGGAGCTGCAGGAGGTGGTGAGGCCACGGGGTAAGGGGAAGGTGGAGGAGAGCCTGCTCCTGATGAAATGACTGGGAAGGTACCAGCTGAAGTCCGTGACTCTGTTTGAAACCAAGATGCGTACAGCATGGTGTAGAAGAGTATGGAGTACAAACATAGGGAGGGTGAGAGGAGATTAATAAGTGTAAGCCAAATCTTCACACCCACACTCGCTGGACCCTGAATGCTCTTCTCCTCCTCTGGTTTTCACCAGGCCATCATCTTCTCAGTCTTCAGGTCTCAGACTTACAGTAAATATTTCTCCACTTAGTGAACAAATGGATGATAATGCAGAGAAAATTAACATTCCAAGCCCAAGTGTTTGAACGGGCAAAAGAGGCAGCAACTATTGCCATGGTAGTGGTAGCAGGAGGGGAGGGCTCCTCCGTGGAGAGGGTGGCTCTGTGTCCCACTGTACAGAGACAGGGAATTCAGGATGAGAACCCAAGAAGAGCTCAAGACAATCTTACTTCTGGGTGAAGACTCAAAAGAATTGAAATCAGGGTCTTGGAGAGATATCTGTACCCTCGTGTTCATAGCAGTGTTATTCACATTAGCCAGAAGGGGAAAGCCACCCAAATGTCCATGGATAGATGAATGAATAAACAACATGCAGTATATACATAGAATGGAATATTTGTCAGCCTTTAAAAGGACATATGTATTAGTCCATTTTCACACTGCTGATAAACGCATACCCAAGACTGGACTGGGCAATTTACAAAAGAAAGAGGTTTGCTGCCCCCATCAACCTGTCATCTAAGTTTTAAGCCTTGCATGCATTAGGTATTTGTCCTAATGCTCTCCCTCCCCTTGCCTTCCATCCCCCAACAGGCCACGGTGTGTGATGTTCCCCTTCCTGTGTCCATGTGTTCTTATTGTTCAACTCCCACTTACGAGTGAGAACATGTGTTGTTTGGTTTTCTGTTCCTCTGTTAGTTTGCTGAGAATGATGGTTTCCAGCTTCATCCATGTCCCTGCAAAGGACATGAACTCATCCTTTTTTATGGCTGCCTAGTATTCCATGGTACATATATGCCATATTTCCTTTATCCAGTCTATCACAGATGGGCATTTGGGTTGGTTCCAAGTCTTTGCTGTTGTAAATAGTGCTGCAATAAACATATGTGTGCATGTGTACCTATGTAACAAACCTGTATGCTCTGCACATGTATGCCAGAACTTAAAGTAAAATAAAAAAGAAAACGCAATTAGAACACAAAAAGAAGGAAAGAAAGAAAGAGGTTTAATAGAGTTACAATTCCACATGGCTAAGGAGGCCTCATAATCATGGTGGAAGGTGAAAGGTACTTCTTACATGGCTGCAGCAAGAGCGAGCTTGTGCAGGAGAACTCTCCCTTATAGAACCATCAGAGCTCGTGAGACTTATTCACTATCATGAGACTAGCACAGGAAAGACATGCCCCTATGATTCAATTACCTCCCACTGGGACCCTCCCACGACATGTGGAAATTGTGGGAGTTACAATTCAAGATGAGATTTGAGTGGGGACAGAGCCAAACCACATCAATGTATATTCTGATACATGCTACAACATGAATGAACCTTGAGGACATTGTGCTAAGTGAAATAAGCCAGTCACAAAAAGACAAATACTGCATGATTGCACTTGTATGAGGTATCCGGAGTAGATAGGCTTATAGAAACAGAAATTAGAATTCTGGCTGCTAGGGACTCGGAAGAGAGAAATGGAGAGTTGTTTAATGGGTAGAGTTTCAGTTTTGAAAGATAAAAAGGTTCTGGAAATTGCTTAACAATGTGAATATACTAACTGTATACTTAATATGATTAAGAAGGTAAATATGTTATGTGTATATTTACCACAATTTTAAAAATGTTAAATAGAAAGGAAAAAAGAGGTCAAGTGTACATCATGCAGGGCAGGGTGCTTTAGACAGCATCTCTTTGTGGCTGAGATTTCTTCCTATATAGTTCAAATTTGTTTAACTCTTACAGGTTTACGCATTTTTAGCTCAACACTCATGCCACCTATGCTAATTGGGCCTTGACCTTATAATACTGCCATCTTGCCAGTTTTGTTAACGGAGATGCTGTGTCTCTTAAAAGGCACTGGCCTGTTGCCTGTAGGGCTGGGGTCCTGCCTTGCTCTTGCAGTTCCTTTTCTTCTTTCACTTTATCCTTGTGTAGGGGTGGAGTCTAACCTTGAGACCCTGACTTCCTGCTCAGTGACTTTCCTAAAGATAACTCCTGCCTGCATTGATTTCTTGGACTATCTGTTCCAATTAGAGTGACCAACTGCCCTGGATTACTGGGGCTGTCCTGGTTTTAGCTCTCCAAGTCCTGTATCCTGGGAAATACCTCAGTCCTGGGTCAGTTTAGGACAGTGGGTCACCCTCTCTGTTACCACCCTCTGTCAGTGTTTCCTCGGTGTTTGACCCTCCAACTGCTGTCCAGGGGCCCTCAGTGGCAAGGGTGATCCTGGCCAGGGTGCCAACTACACAGCCTGGAGTACGAGGCTGTCCCCAGAGCATACCTAGAGCAACTGATACAGGAGGACAGGGAGGATGAGGAAAAGCTAAGGATGTGGAAGGCACTGAAATGCAAAATTGGGAAGTCAAGAAGAGGAAACTGGGTTCTAAGAACTAACATTTAATAACTGTGCTGGGCCGGGTGCGGTGGCTCAAGCCTGTAATCCCAGCACTTTGGGAGGCCGAGACGGGCGGATCACAAGGTCAGGAGATCGAGACCATCCTGGCTAACCCGGTGAAACCCCATCTCTACTAAAAAATAAAAAAAAA
>NW_016804837.1:215559-238445 GCF_001698545.2 Rhinopithecus bieti
CTAGCCGGGCGAGGTGGCGGGCGCTTGTAGTCCCAGCTACTTGGGAGGCTGGAGCAGGAGAATGGCGTAAACCCGGGAGGCGGAGCTTGCAGTGAGCTGAGATCCGGCCACTGCACTCCAGCCCAGGCAACAGAGCGAGACTCCGTCTCAAAAAAAAAAAAAAAAAAAAACCTGTGCTGATATTTTTACGTGAATGAACTAATTTAATCCTTGCAATCTTATAAATTAGAGACTATAATTATCACCATTTACAGGTGAGGAAACTGAGAGAGAGCGAGAGAGAGAGAGAGAGAAGAGGTAATTGTTTATACTGGACTTCGAACTCAGACCATCTGATATTAACCCAGTGGCCCTGGGAGCTTGAGAACAGACTAATACTGGTCCCACGCCTAGAAAACCTAATGTAGTTGGCTTAGGATATGGCCTGGGTATTGGGATTTTTATAAACTCCCCAGGTGATTTTACTATGTACCTAGGGTTTTAGAACCACCACAGTTTACAAACCTGGCTTTCTAATAGCTTCTCAATTCTACCTTCCATGAAGGTGAAGGTTCAGAAAACAGGCAGAGCTAGGGAAGTCAGGAACGAAAGGTAGGGCTGGAAGCAATGAGAAAAGGTTCTCAGGTGGTTGCTGTGAATACAGCTGCATGCTGTTGCTTCCTTCTTTTGGCTACTGACCATGGGTAAATCAGACAGGTTTAGATATACCTGGTCAGGACAAATGCCACTGGACAGTCTGTTACTTCTTGACGTCTTTTCCAGTTGTCATGTCCTACGTGCATATGAGGCCGGGTGTGCCTGACTTTGTACCTACCCTTTGCGTGTGGGTTAGATTAACATCAAGCCCTGGCCCCTTCCAGAATTCCTGTCTTATAAAAGTTACTCTGCCTTAAGAAAAAGACCTTTCTCAACCAACTCCATGCCTTTACTCTGTGAAAAGAGCCAGAACCAGGACCTAGATTTTGGGGTTTTACTTGAGATTGGAAGAGTTTACCATGTCCTTGGGAAAAAATATATTAGTTATACATGCCTACATGAGTTATTTATAAGCCTGTGTACCATTCTTAAGTAGGCAATTCCTTTTTTTATTTCTCCAAAGAAACTCTACAAAGTACTAAGCAAGTAGAAACATCCACACTTTGGGTGGTTAACTCAACATTAACATTAATTTTTGAGACATTGACATTAACACTGATTTTTAGGCAAAATAATGGAATCTACCAGGCCCCCAGTGCCACAAACTCTTCTCACAACTCTGATTTGAGTGCTTCCTGCAAACCAAATATTGTATAGTAGTCCTGGAACATGGCCTATCTATAATCAAGAAAACCAGGTGTTACAAAGGTCTAACTTCAGATAATTGACTAAGACTCCAATTCCTGTCAGTGGATGCAGGAGTTTCAAGAAACTTCATTCTTCTTTTGGGGTCAAACTTAAAAGAAGTTTGAAGATGCAATCAATTTCAGATTTCTAGTCACTTTATTTCCTAAAAAGTTAGAGTTTTTTTTTTGATAATCCTTGTGGTACTGATATAAATACAGGGATAGATTAATTGTCTTGGTCTTTGTTGGCCAGGAGAAGGGTTTTGAGATAGCTTACTGGGATGGGGGTGGAGGTGGCTCTGGTCATAGGACAGGGTGAAGCCCTGGGTGGTATTTGTGAGCCCAGTGTCAGCAACACTGGTACTGGCCAGTAGTGAGTCAAATGTTAGCAAGTCACGGTCACAGGGTAAATTCAGCCCACTGCCTATTTTTCCCCCAATAAAACAGTTTTATTGGAACACGGCCATGCCCATTCATTCACCTATTATCTCTGGTTGTTTTAGTGCCAAAATGGCAACGTTCACTCATTGTGACAAAGACCATATGACCTGCAAAGCCTAAAAAATATTTGCTATCTGGTCTAGAAAAAGTTTGTTAAACTCTGTAGTAAGCTATTCACAGAATTAGAAGAGAATTGGTTGAAAAATATTCAGCATGTCTCTAACAACTTTTGGGAGTCAAGACCTAACTCAAAGAGGCCACCTGTTGGCTTGAATGTGGCAACCCTGCAATTTGGAGTCAGTTCCTCAAAGGCAAACAGCAGTGAGACACATGCTGGTCTCCAGTTAGCACTTACAGTTTCAGTTTCAAACATTCATTGTAAAAATAGGCTTATGTTTTTCAGAACTAAATGGAAATTATGAACTAGTATTTGGTACAATTTAGAATTTTGTGCTAGCAAAAAATGGCTTATTGGAGACCTCCTAGAAAATATTGGAGACTTCCTAGAAAATGTTTCCAGGACTGTTGTCTTTTTATTCAACCTACAGGAATGCTTGACTCTCTCTTTCCTTTTTTTTTTTTTTTGGAACTCTGTTATCCCCTTGGGTCTCATTGTTCTCAGATTTTTTAAAAACTAGTGAGTCAGACCCCTGCTACAATGAGAAAAACGTTCAGTCTCACAGTCCCTTGCTATCATGAGAGATGGCGCTGAGGCGCAAAGATGTCACTGGATGAACTAAATATAGTCCCAGCAATGCACTGGTTCTCAGGCCCACCCACTCTCTGTAGAGAAGGGCTGCCACATGTCACAAGCCTCCTCCTCTTTCTTTGCCCTGTGTTTTTTACATTGCTCTGAGAAATCTTTCCCCTCAGGGTAGGGCTGATGAAAGAAACATTCCTAAATTCCCTGAAGACATGCTAGATTCAGGAGCTGCATGAACCCTTTTCTGGAGGAAACTCACTGATTGTGGTGACCAAACAGCATCGGGAGCCTCAAGAAGCCTAGTTAGAGCTTGTTTTCTTTCCTGTCTTTAACGAATTTGCTATGCATTTGGGTGGCAGCACTTAGTGCTGTGACACCACAGGGCGGAACTTTTCAACTTGCTTCTTGGTACCAATGAGTTGGGCAATGTAGTTTACAGGTTAAATGATGGGAATGGGCAGTTCTAATGACATTAAAAATATTGAAGGGATAAAATCACTTGGGAGAGGGATGAAACAATACTATATTTAAACAAAAAAGGATTGTCCAGCTGATTGAAAATTTCCTGACTTGTGTGTGGCTGTTGTGCTTAGTCTTCTCAGTGGTTTCCATGAGAAGGTAGTATCCTGAGTTGATGACCCTTCTCCTTACTGACCCCCGTCCTTCCTAGGAATGGAGCTTAGACCTCATCCTGGAGGAAGACAGCTGCCCCAGCAGAGGGAGGGTGAAAATCATGGCTTTTCCTCTGACTCACTGTGCGACCATGGAAAATTCTTGATTACAAAACATGGAAGAGTCAAAGTTTTTCCCTTGAGAAACATCTCCTATATCTCCCATCCTTCTACTCACCCACGTATCTCAAACTGTCTCCTTGGGCAGTATGGAGAGCTGGGACCTCTACAACTGTGAGAGAGAGGGGAGCAAGCTGCAGACAAGCTGGGGTCACTCACTTGGCTTGGAGCCTAGCCTTGGTCGTGGGTGACTGTGTTGGATAATATAAGTCCAGCTGCTGTAACAGATAAACCCCCAAATAGTAGTGACTCACACAATGGAAATTTCTTATGCATGCAAAAGCCCGTTAGTGCTGGAGGGTGGGGTAGGCTGTGGGGGATGGTACTTTCCTCTGTGTAGTCTTTTTTTTTTTTTTTTTTTTTTTCCAGACAAGGTCTCGCTCTATCCCCCAGATTGGAGTGTAGCGGCATGATCTCGGCTCACAACAGCCTCTGCTTCCCGGGTTCAAGCGATCCTTGTTCCTCAGCCTACCGAGTAGCTGGGATTATAGGCATGAGCCACCACGCTTGGCCTCTGTGTAGTCTTTTGAGGACCGAAGTTGAGAGATGTTGTGTCCTCTCAACATGGGGTTTTCATGAATGCCTTTGGTCTAGATATCCAGCCGACATATAGACGAAGAGTGTAGAATCACACATGAGGTTTTCATGGTCCAAGTCCAGAAATAGAGCACACAATTTCTGCTCAGATTCTAGTGTCAGATCTTAGGCACATGGTCACTGCAAGAAAGGCTGGGATGTGTCATCTAGCTGTGTGCCCAGGAGGAAAGGTAAAAGATTTTCATGCATGAACTGGCCAGTCTCTGCCTCAGTGGCCAAAGTCCACTTCTCAGCTTGGCTGGTATTAATGTCAAGACCCTGGTAGATCAAGCACAGGTGCTGGTCTTCCAGAAACTGGGAGTCTTGAAGTCAGATGATGAGCTGTACCTGCTTCTAGGAGAGTCTCTTTAGTTTGAAGAGGTCAGTGGCAGAGACATGGAGAATAGGGTTCAGTCTTCTGGGCATTACTTGGAAGAACCAGGCAGTGTTGCAGGGTAGGAAGGTCACAGCCAAATGTTCTGGGTTAAAACAGGTTCCGATCCTGGGAGAAGCCAGAGAGATCTTAGCAACTCCAAGGCAGAAACTCAGTCATGATTCCTTGGCTAATACAATTAACTGAGAGAGAAGCTGTAGGCTGGGCTCTGGATAAGTGCTCAGGGACAAATATTCTGGATGTGATGTGTACAATCAAATTCTAGGCCATACCACCTGATGGAGGGGAATCTCTGTGCTCTCCCAGACTTGGTGGAGCTAACCTGGAGCTGAGTCTTCACTTTCTTCAACTGTTTGGGGTTGAGGAATGCAGAGTCACACACACCTGTTTTCTCTTTCCTTGAATCTAGTAGACATAGTGGTTGAGTCCCTAAGCCAGAAGCCAGAGAGATCTCAGGAACTTTGTGGCCTATTCCACCACAGATCTAAACCTGTCTTGGTAATTCCATCACATTTGCTTGGTGAGGTAACTTGACAACCGGTGAGCCATGAGCCCCAGGTGAATCTGTAATTCTATGATTAAGGAAGTGTGGCTCCACCAGTCCCCTGGTAGGTCCCTGGAATTGCTTTGCATCTATAAGTAACATCTCCCTTAGGTGGGGCATTTCCCAGCACAGGATGTCAAGATGCATTAGATTTGACTATCTCAGCTCAGTGAATCCAAGTAACCATAGATCTTTAGCAGATTTTCTTCCCTGTCATGGTGTCAGGGGCCCAGGGAGCAGGACTGATACAAATCAGTTTCCCTTCCCAGGGCAAAGAGAGTGAGAAGAAGGGTCTAAAGCTGTGGGAATGGCAGTCAGCTGTCCTTTTCCCTTCAGCTTCAGGAAAAGTGAGACCAGAAGAGGGAAAGTTCAGAAGCTGTGCAGGCACTCATGGCCCTGCAGAATTTCAGGCTCACTGCTAAATCTGGGAGGGACAAGAAGCAGGCCAAGTTGGATTATGTGGCTAACAGCTTAGAGCCTGGGAAACTAGCATGAGGGGCTTCTAATCTGCTAAAAATTAGAATTTTCCTTTTAGATCTGTGCAGACTTTGTTCTTATTACAAAGTGGTAGACATTTTGGAACCACCAAGAAAATTTTATCTGCTCTTCACTTGCTACCAAAACTAGTACTAAAACAATACCAACATTACTCATGCTACTTTTCACCCTCAGATACATCTGGGTCTTTAGTCCAGGAAAGCATCCCCTCCAAGGTGAGTGTGAGTAGACAAGGATGTAGAGGATGCCCCAGACTTTTGGAGGAGTCTCTATAGGATCAGGCCACCTGAGCAGATGCCCTGAGTGCTCTGTTTATTACCTTTGTTCTTTTCAGTATCTGCATGGTGGGGCCCATAGTCTTTTTTCTCTCTGAAGAACAGGAAAAATTTCTCTGCCTTGCTCTGCCCAGGAGCAGGTAGGCCAGAAATGCCAGAGGATTAACACTCACCATCTTCATCCCCTGCCCTGGCAGCAGCCTTTGACCAACTTGCCACTTGGAAATAAATACTTGTTCTCTTGCCCCTTGGGTGGGATCATTCTGCAGTAGGTGCTGTTTCCCCAGGGTTTCCCACCAACATAACCTGACCATGGTAGCAGATTTAATAGTTACCTTATAGCTCCCTTCCCTTCCCTGTATTGCTTTCCTAGTTCCCAACTGATGATACTCCATTTTCTTCTTAAATTACTTGTGTGCAAATCCTTGCCTTAGGGTCTGCTTCTGTGACAAGGCTAACTAGGATGTCACTTTACCAGAAAATAGCCTGGGCTGCATTAGGGAGTCATTCTGATACTTTAAAAATAATGTTTCCCCAGGCAGATGTTTTGGGATCATAACAACATTTACTCTCAACCTTCCTCCCAAGCTAATCTTGATAGACACATGGAAATTTTCAGAAAACCAAATACCTCATGTTCTCACTTACATGTAGGAGCCAAATGATGAGAACACATGGACACATAAAGGGGAACAACACACACTGGGGCCTTTTGGAGGGTAGGGGGTGGGAGGAGGGAGAGGATCAGGAAAAATAACTAATGGGGTACTAGGCTTAATACCTGGGTGATGAAATAACCTGTAAAACAAACCCCCATGACACAAGTTTACCAATGTAACAAACCTGCAGTTGTAACTGTGAACTTAAAATAAAAGTTAAAAAAAAAAAAAGAAATTTTGCATTAGAACTTTCTTTTACTTTGAGACCCAAAGAAAATTCATCTCCAAATAAATTGTGTTAGTGGTTTATACATTTTTTAAATATTATTTTTTACTAAGAAATATGCTTTACATTGCAACTCAGTATACATACTCTCATAAATGTGAAATGTCTTATTAAACTCATCTGATTACCCTTGCCTTCTGTGATCTTTATGTTTATTTCTCCTCTCCTCTCTTTTCTTCTCTTGCATTCTATTCAGTTATATTTTTGTTAATAAATGAAAGCCAATTTCACAATTCTAGAATAGGTGCTATGGTCAAAATGTTTGTCTCCCCCTCAGATTCGTATGTTGAACTCCTAACCCCCAAGGTGATGATATTAGGAGGTGGGGACTTTGGGAGATTAGTCATAAGGATAGAGGTCTCCTGAATGGGATTAGTGTCCTTACAAAAATGGCCTGAGAGAACTCTCTTATACCCCTTCCTACCACATGAGGACACAGCAGAAAGACCACCTTCTATGAAGAGGCCCATCACCAGACACCGAATCTGCTGGTGCCTTGATTTTGGACTTCCCAGCCTCCAGAGCTGTGAGAAATGAAGGTCTGCTGTTTATAAGCCAACCAGTTTGTGATATTTTTGATATAGTAGTTCAAACAGACTAAGACACTAGGTCAGCACTCACAGTTTGAGCAACACCAGATGAAGGAGACACATAGTTTACAACAGGTCCGCAAAACAGGATTCTTAAGGAAAGGATGTTCAGAGAGGAGATTTGCAAAACTATTATTTGTTGTGTTTCACGGCTATCTACGCATAGAGCTGATAGCTATGCAGTGACCTTTGTTGTCAGAAACACAATTTATTACCATCCTCTGTTTCTAAAAGAAAGAAAAAAATCAACACTTTGAGGGTACTAGGATGTTTAGGCCCCATGTGTGGATTTCTCCAGGTGTCCCCATTCCATGGAGTAGAAACGCTGTGGGGTCAAATGGAGCAATGAGGTAACTAGAAGATGGGAGGATCTTGAAGGTTTGAAACAGCACTCCTAGGTTTGCACTTGCTGTTAAGAATGGCTCATGTGTGTTTTGGCAGGCTAGTAAGACCAGGAGCAGGCTATGCGTAAGCAGTGTGTGCATTACAATTTCACACGTGTGGTTATCTGTAGTTGGTTCTCTGGGTTCACAAGAGGCTTACTTGTTTGGCAGACTTAGAGGAAAGACAGTGAAGGAATACACTGGACTCTAAGGTTAAGCCCTGTATCTGACAAAATGCAAGAATTCAAACCTCTCAGCCATTTAGAGGGAGAACTCTTCTGAAGAGAAACAGTACTATTACATTTTCAAGTAAATTATTTCACGTCCTTTAACACTAATAGATAAGTGTGTGTTTGTGTTTTAGAGGACAGCTTAGTGGTGGATAACTTTTAAAATAGTCAGCTGGGGAATTCACACTCAGGGATCCTCAGCTAGCATTTGAACGACCCTAATCAGCCACCCTATTATAGCTTTATCTCCAACGAACACACAAAAAGCCTGTTAGCATAGGGGATGCTAAAATAAGTTTTCATGGGTGAAATGAGTGGTGATTAAGATATGTGAATACGCTGGAAATATTATGTAGGCAATTCCTTCCTTCTGTAAACAGGGAGTAAGAATCTGGAGAGAGCTCTACAGCCTACCCACTTCACAGGGCCGTTCTCGGACCAGGGCTTCATTCAATGGCTCAACAGAGAATCCTGTGGCTCAACTTCTGATCGAAAGTTTAGCTGAACCTTTCACCAGAATACTGATGCATCTACCTTGAGTGGCCGTTTTGTGCATGCTGTTGCCTGGGATTTCACTGCGCATATTGTGTCAGCTTAGCTAGTTGATTTGAGTATTCGAACATGGGGCATCTTTGGTCAAATGTGTTTTCAATATAACTCATCACCCAGTAATGAGATTGTCGGGGAGGAGGATTATAGTACTCACCTGTTCCTAGCTGCTGGTGGTGATCAATATCTGCCAGAGTAACCTAAAACTCGTGAACAGCCAAATTTGCTTAAGTCAGGTCCATTCACTTGATCTGAGATAATTGCTTGAGGGTTAGTTAAGGAGAAACACTGGTTTTTGAACGCAGCCCAGTGAGTGTAAATGGACTTGTCTTCTACTCAGCCCTCACAGTTCTATGGGGGTGGGGGCTGTGACAAAGGGTGAATCACAAAGTCACACAGATGTCCCTATGGTCTGTGTAAAAAATGTGGCGTGGAAGGCAGCCCTGCACAGTTATTAAGTGGGCAGGATGATTTTTCTTTCAAACACAGGATGTGAGTAATATTACATTTCTTTCCTCTCTCTAAATAAATTTAATATGCTCCAAGCCTCCAATCGGCCTCACTGGTGCAAAGGTCAAGCTTTGTCTGGATGGTTCCCCTCTTGGTGCCATGTGAAAGGCCTGTTATTTGGTCCCCAAAGATTATAGCTGACATGCTCAGTGTTCAAAGCTGTACTATTCTTTAAGGATGGAGGCTCTGCTGGAGCTGCCTTTGTGAGGCACTAGGGTCATTGCCAAGTTTAGGATCCCAGTGCTCACAGTCTAGCCTCTTTAGGAACACTAGGTGGCTGTATCTTGCTGAGATCCTATCATATCTTGGGGTGTTGCAAGGGATCAGGGCACAGGCTCCTAGTGCTGTGGGGCCCCCCACTTTTGGTGTCTTACTGATCTTGGATGCTCTCCAAATTACTTTGTGGTCTTGCTTTTTCCATTCCTTCTATTTCTGAAAGAATCCTATATAATCTTCAGGAAGTGATTTAGAAACACAATGTGAACACTTCTCTTTGGAGTGGTGGCTGGAAAAATAACATGCCAACACTAGCTATAAACACAGTCCCTACATTGTAACCTACTTATGCTGACGGCCACATTCAATGAGATAGGTGAGAGGAATCATTGTAGAATTGTCATCTGAAACTGCCCAGAAGGAGATGTGACCTTCTGAGATATGAAGTGGCAGAGAAAAACAATGGAAATCTTCTTAGAGTGGAAGAAACTAATTTGCCTTTCTTTGGGCACATGTATGTCTTTAACTGTGCAAGGAAACATATATTCAATTATTTGTTAATAACACAAGCACCATTACTATAATAGTTATTTAAAATAATTTGAAGTGAGTAACATATTTTAATAATAATCTGTATTTGCTTAGCATTAGATGTTTTCATGCAAGTTACGTCATTTGCTTTTGACAACATTCTGGTAAGGAGGCGTGGCACATAGGATTTCCCCATTTTGCTACTAAGAAAAGTCAACCACTTTGCATGTTAATTGAGCCTCAAAGTCAGTCAGTTAGTAGACAGTTGAGTGTAAATAATACCCACGTCCATTGCTTTTCCACTTGACTACTCTGCCCTTAGTAGTAAGATGTGGAGTGAAAATATGGCTTATGGATGACGTAATCTTAAGTGGTTACTTTGAAGTACATCTTTCAAATTAGACATAAAAGACTTTCCTCACAATATCCAATGAATGACCAAATCGCTTTTCCTGTAGACTACATATTTAACCACAACTTGGCCAAATACATATCGCATGCTTGCAGCACTCTGCAGCTGAGAGCAGTTTGGTAGGAAGTAGGTTTGTGGAGAGATTAGGTATCCGTAGTCATTCATTCATAAAAATTCAAATAGCAACTACTGAATGGCAAGCATCAGCCTAGATTCCAGTGCTACTTTTTTTTTTTTTGGAAATAAAGTCTCGCTCCGTTTGCCACACTGGAGTGTGGTGGGGTGATCATGGCTCATCGTAGCCTCGACCTCCCAGACTCAGGTGATCCTCCACAGGCCTGTGCCAGCACACCTGGATAATTTACTTTTACTTTTTTTTTTGTAGAAACTGGGTCTTTCTACATTGCCCAGGCTGGTTTTGAAATCTTGGGCTCAAGTGCTCCTCCTGTCTTGGCCTCCCAAAATGTTGAGATTATGGGCATGAGCCACCACACTTGGCCTCCAGTGCTGCTCTGTCTGACACAGTAGCCGTGAGCTACAAGGGGTGATTTAAAATGAAATTAATTAAATTAAATCAGAAATGCCGTTTTTCACTCTGACTAGCCATATTTCAAGCACTCAATTGCCACAAGTGGCCAATGGCCCTTACTGAATAGCGTATACATAGATTCTTAAAGGAAGAACATTTCTTTAAGAACTTTCCTTTTCCTCCAACAGAAATAAAGCATTTCCCTTATTGCAGAAAGTTCTGTTGGATAGCAGAGCTGCAGAGTTATAAAGATACAAAGGGACTAGACTTGGTCCCTCCATTTTTAGAACTTACAATTATTGCATGCCTATTGCAGAACTTAGAATACATCATGGAAATTCTATAACAGGGTATCAGTTTTAGTTTAGCAGATTTTTCTTATGCCAGTCACTATGCTAAATCCTATGGATACAATGAAAGCTAAAAATTGGTCTCTGAACCCCAGTAGTTTACAGTTCAATGGAGATAAGAAAAAAGTGCCTCAAGGCCTTAAGGACCAGAGTAATTCTGCCTGGGAAAGTTACAAGAGGAAAACACAGTTATACGTATTTCTTCTGTCTTCTCTACCAATGTACATGCCTTGTGTTTTTTTTTTTGAACAACACAAAAAATACTTTAACAACTGTATCATGTAATAAGTAATTATTATAATTTTGCATTGACATTCTCAAAGCACTGGGCTCCCTTTGCTCTATTTTATAAATGAGCCTGGACCATAGGGTGAGAACCATGACAACTTCTGAATTCACTCGGCAACATTAATCACAGGGCAGGCAATTAGACCTCATGCCAGTGATGTTTCTCAGTGCAGCCTCACCCCCTACCATGGGAAAGTGAAGGAGACCTTTAAATCTCCTAATGGCCTCACGGTTATAAGGGTGCCCAGCAGTGATCTTTTATTGAAACTTCTGGCAGCAGCTGTTTTGTATCACTTCTACCTTTAGCATATTTCATTTAAGTTGCAAAGGTAATGAAATAGTTATGCCCTTTACAGTAAGATGACTCATTTAATTTGTGAGTAGTGGCTGTATATTAACTATGTTTTCTGAAACTTGTGTGAAAGGGACATCTATTTATTGACTGAATTATGGGGGTGGGGTTCTCTATTGCTATCTGGAGCTGGGGCCAAGGATTTAACCCTCAGGTTCCTTCCTTGCTGGCATCAATGTTACTGTACAGACAGGAAGTTGCCCAGGAGTGAAAGCACAATGCTGCTGAGACAGAAGTCTATTTTAAGATGGTTTATTTCCTCACTTGAGTGACCTTGGATAGATCTGTCTTCTCTCTGTGCCTCTGTCTTTGTCTCTACAATTGATTCAGATGCAGTATTTATTGTACGTATGATATACTTTGAAAGTTTTGCAGCCTTAATTGTTAATGGGAGACCAGGCAGTCTCAGCTCTTAATCTGGATTTATTTCTTGTTCCACCAGTGGCTCGTTAAGTGACCCTAATGGAGGGACCAGTATTCCTGGAACTTTATTCTTCTCATCTGTAAAATGGGGTTGTGAGCATGCCTCCCTTCCTATGTCAGGGGAATACAAGAGCATACATATGTGGGAGAATTTGGGGATTGGAATTTTATGAATATTTAGATTATAAACATTATAAACAGACATGTTTGTTGGTCTGCCTGTCACAACCCTGTCTCAGATTAACTTCCTCTTCCTTCCATGGCCCCTTGATTGGGCAAACTTCAAACAAGGTGACTGAGCTCCCTTAGCTGCCACTGGTTGGATCAGGATGGACAACAAATGTAGGAGGAGTTAATCTGGATCTAGCCTGAGCCAGTCAGACGTCCCCCTTGAATCCATGCCTCTAGAAATACAAAAAATGGAAGTCAGAGGATGATGGATCCTTGAAGTAACAGGTCAGGTAGATCTTGAAAACTTTTGACTCAATCCATATTGATGAACGCAAGAATAATTCTGGTCTACAAAGAGAGGCAAGAGAAAGGCTTGGGGTGTATTAAGAAAAGCAGATAAGTGACCCTGGGCCACTAGAAAGAGTGAGACAAGGTGATGGAATGAGTGACTGCCTGAAACTTTCTAATTCATACAAGGTCTGGCTCTGTTTTAGGCATTCTTCACATTTTCATTCACACCACACTCTAATGAGGTAGGAAACGTTACAGCTGCTGGTTTAGAGAATGCAGTCCAGCTATGAGACTTATCCAAGGTAACACAGCTGGTTTTTAAGTTGGCTGAGGATTTAATTATAGATTTCTACTCCTAAGTTTAAAGTTCTTTTCTGCTACACAATGGCCTATTATTTAAGGTTGAAGCTTGAAAGAGAAATAAGAAGATATAAGGAAACTGTTCTAGTCCAATGAAGATACTGAAGGCTGATATTTTACTTGTATTGTGACTGAGTAATATTTGAAATCATGCCTGATATTTGTCCCAATGCCAGTAGCCTCACCATTAAATTCATCTCTTCCTCTGGAATTTGAATGACTCTACCACTTTGTTTCCTACTCATCCCACTCAAGTAATTTTTCATTTCTGTTGGACCAAGAGTGTGAGAGTTTACAAGGCGGTTCTGATAGATATTTTCTGTGTTTGGTCATCTGCTCTGTGAAGCCTGCATCTTCAAAAATTATTATTAGAACACATTTTAGTGATAATTATGAAAGCAAGCACCAACATTTCATTTAAGATCTAAGTTGGTATAAAGTATGTATTTATTTCACCAAGTCAATCAAAGGTTTTCAAATTTTCTTTGATAGAACTACTTAGTCAAACAAAATGTTATGCTGAAAATTAATATGAAAAGAAATTAAAACAGAACTTGTGTGTTTGAGGGAAAGTAGTAGACACCATTTCACTGACCCCTTTCCCTAGTCCACCTCTGTCATCTTAGGGGAGCTGGTCAATACCTCGGGATTCTATAAGGCACAGTTTTAAAGCTACTGTATTAAACTGTAAAGTTGATTGTCAATAATTTTTATTCTACAAAAGTTATTTTCTCAACAGAAAAGAGCAAAATATTAATTTCATCTTGGAGTTGCCTTTGTAGGGGCTTCACTGAGCTTCCATGAACACAAAGACCTTTGTCTTGCTTATCTTTTTAATCCCTGCAATACCAAATAGTTGCTCCATAAATGCCTGTTGGAGGAATAACGTGAACAACTATTAACAGAAACTTGGACTAGAGAATACATTATTTGCATGGCTTTTAATCATTCACTCTTCTTTTTTTCCCATCGATGACACACAATGCTATTGCAATATTGTCAAATGGTGTCACACTTATGCACTTTCTCCCAAGCACATAGTGAGTTTCTCTATAAAGAATAGCTTTGAAGCTAATAGTCATGGGTATTAAACTCATTGGGCGACCTGGAGTTGGTTATTTAACCACTCTAAGCTTCTATTTCTTGATCTCTAAAACAGAGCAATAGTATCTACTTGACCTAGATAATAACTTATAGCACATAGGGCTGCTGTCAGTAATATTTGCAAAATGCTTAGCATGTTGCCTTATGTGTGGTATGTCTCAATAAATAAAGGTTATTATTATTTAGCAGGCAATATGAAAGGCAACGAGGCAAAAAACACAATCACTGTAAAAATGCAAAGTCACTCTGAAGCCAATTTATATTAATCAATGTGTATATTGTGCTGTGTACTTTACTGAGTGCTTACTTGTGTCATACAGTCAACAGAACTTTCTGTCTCACAGTTGGCAGTTAATTAAATCTCACCTTTTCCAAGAGATTGTGCAATGTGATGGGGGGTTTAAGAAACATCCTCTCTAAAGGACGTTGACTGGTGCCTGGGATAGTTATTATCTCATTAATGGTTGGCATTATATTGACACAACTGAAGGAGAGGAGTAGGTTTCTTTCTTGGCCATTTGAAGAGCGGTTCAAACTGGCAGCTGTTGCTTTTTTAAAAAAATGACTGCCTTTTTCCTGTTGCAAATACCCCACCCTTTATGCCAGTTTTCACATGCTTTTCAGTTGTGTTGTCAAAGTACTAGGCAAGTGTGTAGTTTTATCTTTTTGACACGCAAATTACTCAATTTTCTATGGAATCAAATCTCTCATTCTAGTTGATTTTATTCACTTTCTCCCTGCCTAACTCTTCCCACTCCTCTTTCATCACAATAAAATAACCCCTACTTCGTTACTTGCAACTTTCTTTTTTTCTTTTTTCTTTTCTCGCTCTGTGGAAGTTTGAGTGACTCACTGCAGAGAGGAATTGATGAAGTCAACAGCTGCTGGAAAACTTCTTTTCCTTAATAGCTGTATCAACATGTGGTTGCTATTATTCAAGTAAGAAAAATATGTATATCAAACATCCATGGTAGTCCTTGCTAAATTTTTTAGAGAAACTCATGTTTTGACATTTAAAAAAGTTCAAACGGGTACCTTCGAGGATGTTTTGTTGGAGAACAAAATCATAGAGAAATAAAGTCTACAAATGGCAAGCATGTTGTTAATAATGCTGTAATTTATTTCAGAGTGGATTAGGTGATTTTCTTCATGGCGTTATTAGTGGCACTGCAGAAATTTGGCACCCCATGCCTTCATAGTCTCCAGGATGGTCTGACCATTCATCCAACAAATATTAATTGCTTGTCATAGTAAAATCTCTGCCTTATGGAGTTTAAATCCTAAAAGGGGTGAAAAACCTAAACATTGTGAACAGTTAAATGAAATAATTACTCAATATGATATGTACTGTGAAGGAAATAGGCAAGAGGCTAAGATAGAGATTAAGATAAAAGGACTTGCTTTACTTACGGAAGACATGGGAGACCTCTCTGAGGGGTGACTTTGAGGCTGAGACCTGAAGAATGAGAAGGAGTTAGCAAAGTAGAGAGGATTGTGTAAAATCATCTTGGTCAGAGGGAGCAGCTGTGCAAAGTCCTCTGACTTTGAGAGGGGCCATAGTATGTTCCTGGGACTGAAAGAACATCAGTGTGTCTGGAGCACAGATCATGAGGATGTTGTGGTATGAAATTAGATTGGAGAGATAGGCAGGAGCTGAATCACATGACTTTGTAGGCCTTGGTAAAGAGATGTGATTTTATGAATGCAATTTACTGAATGCAGTGAGAAGTTACTAGAGGATTTTAAGTTCTGTGTGTGTATGTGTGTGTACCTCTGTGAAAATGTGTGTTGCTGTAGAGCAAAGTGGCCAAATGAGTTGGATGGGATTAAGGGTGGAAACAGGTAGGACTGCCTAAAGTAGACCAGGATTTAAATTATGGCTGCTCACAATGAGGTTGCAGCAGTAGAATTGAGGCAGGGGTGCAAAAGCAAGATACATTTTGGAGATGGAACTGACAGAATCTGGTAATGAACTGGCTATAGGTCTTGAGGAAAAGAAAGGTCTATGGGGACTCCTAGGTTTCAAGCTTGGGTAGCTATGTGGATGACTGAACAATTAAATATGATGTAGAATATTTGGCAGGATGGAGGAAGCATGAGTAGTACAGTTTGGAACAGTGTATGATAGAGATATCTATGAGACAGCCACGGGAGATGAGATTGTCTGGAGAGAACACGCACACAGAGACAAGAAGAGGGCTTAGGGTGAAGCCTTGGGCTATTTCTTCATTTACGGGTTGGATAGAGGACAGCTGAGGAGTAAACGATCTCAAAAGCAGAGTAACAAACTGGATGACAAACACCCCTGGGAGCAGATATATTAGAACAAAAGAACTAATAATTTATATCTTCTTAAATAAACATCCTAATTGAGAAAAAGAAATATATTAGCAACATGAAACAAGAAAAGAAATTCCCCCCACCAAAAATGCCATGTAAAATATCAAGAAAAAATGTAGATTTGAAGGAACCTAATAGGTGGGATAAACAGTGACATAGATACAGCTGAAGAATGATAGAGTTGAAAGACCACATGGAAGAATGCTTCTGGAAAGATAGAAATTTTAAAAGTTCATAGCCAGAGATAATAGAAGTACCAGTTTTTAGATACTTAGAATCCATGAAGGAAAAATTATAAAAATGAAAAGAGGAAAATATTTAAAGAAATGTGGAGAACATTTTCAAAAGAAAGAACTGCAACAGGTTGAAATGGTCTTTAGAGAACCATTTCATGGGAAATATATATTAAAAATATTAAATAAATATATATTTTAAAAATTCACACACAGGTCCATTATACTGAGATTTAAGAATACCATAGGCAAAGAGAAAATTATAAATGACACAAATGACATCAGAGTTTTCAATAAATGCAGAACGCTACAGGCAATGGAGTAATTTTTAAAAAATACGTAAGAAAATAAATTTGAAGGTAGAATTTTACAATTAATAAATTTGTCATTCAAACGTGTGATGGCAATAAAATATTCTCAGGCATGCAAGGCTTTACCATAAAAGGGACTCCCACTGAAAAGATGTCTTAACATAAGCGCTCAAAAAAAATAAAGCAAGAGAAGAAAAAAACACCAAGAAAAAAGAAGAACTATATCCAAAATACCACAGAATTAAAGCTCTGTATGTTGTCAATGTGATTGGCAACCCCCGTTGGGAGAAGGCCAAAAGTCATGAACATATACTAAAATTCTTGTCTAGTTAGAGGATATACACACACATACAAATGTATATAATATACTGTATATACATATTAATTAAATGAGAAAGTATTAAAAAGGAACAAAAAATGGGATACTTGCAAAAAAAAAGTAAGAAAATAGAAGAAAAGAAAAATGTATCAACAATCACAATGAATATAAATGGACCCAATCGGCCAGTTAAAGAATAAACTATCAGACTGGATAAAAAACAAAATCCAACTCTGTCCTGTTTATAAAAGACTCACATAAAGCATAAGAACATGGGAACCTTACAGGCACACAGTCTAGGAGATGCCACTCACATGCCAGTCTCTCTAAATGGCATTCCCTAGAGCTGGGTAGTGTACTGCTGATATTGCCAGTGCATGACAGCCCTCAGAGTAAAAGATTGGACCTAAATACATCAGGAAAACGTTTATCTTTTATTTTATTTTATTTTTTTGAGAAGGAGTCTTGTGATCTCGGCTCACTACAACCTCTGCCTCCCAGGTTCAAGCAATTCTCTTGCCTCAGTTTCCACAGTAGTTGGAATTACAGGCACCCACCACCACGTCCGGCTAATTTTTGTAGTTTTAGTAGAGACAGGGTTTTGTTGTCTCTGTTGGCCAGGCTGGTCTCAAACTCCTGACCTCAGGTGATCTGCCCGCCTCGACCTCCAAAGTGCTGGGATTACAGGCATGAGCCACGGCACCCAGCAAGGAAAATGCTTATCTTAAGTAAGCAGGTATAACTATGTAAGTTTTTAGCAAAATAAACTTTATGACAAAACAATAATTAAAGACGGGAAGACTCACTTCCTAACCATAAAAGGTATGTAGAACCAACTTATCAGTGAGATGAAATATTTCTAAACAGGTATGGACTGAATAGAGTAGCTTGAAATGTATATAAGGTAAAAAATTATAAATCTATTAGGGGGGACTGATAGTCTAGTCTTCTCATTTAAGAAACAGACTAGACAAAAAAGTCATTAAAATATAGAAAATCTGAACAACAAAACATAAAGCTGATATAATAGGCATATATTGAATTCTGCATCTAGAAATTAGAGGGTGCATATTCTTCTCAAACATACGTTAAATATTTATAAAATTTATCGTGGACCTGACCATAAAATGTCTTAATACATTTCAAGAACAAGTATATTTAGATCATATTTGTTCCCAAAATAGTTAGAAATTAAAACCAAAACTAATTTATATATTTGGCAATTAAAAACCATAACATTTGTCAAAACTCATTGAACTGTAGTTAGGATATATGTATTTCACTTTAATGTCAATTATGCCTCAATATTAAGTCAATTGCATTTCTAAAGACAACCAGTCAACAATTAGCAAATATGTACTAAAATAGTCACTAAGTATAATAAGTATCATACTTGGAATAAATAAATCATAAAACATGAAAAAACTCTACATAGAACATTATGAAATTTTACCAGAAATGCTTATAAAGAAATAAATGAAACTCTACTTCCATGGTTAGAGCTAGGAAGCCTTGGTATCACACACATGCCAATTTTCCAACTTGATCTAAAGATTCAATTCCAATTAATATTCCAAATGAGTTTTTATTAGAAATGGATGAGACAATTTTTTCTGGAAAATTAAATGGCAAAAAAATAATCAAGGCACTTAGAAAGTAACGAGTAAAGAAAACAGGAAATTAAAACTTGTCTTACAAGATTTGGAGACTCACTTTAAACTGTTATATGAGTACAGGAAAAAAATTGACGAGTGGGCTAGAATAGAGAGTTCAGAAATCAATCCAAGTGTGAATGGAACTTCAATAAATAACAGAGGTGGCATTATAGTTTAAAGGAGAAAGGAGGACGTTTTCAGTTAATGAAGTTAGCAAAAATGGTTGTCTCATTCAGAAAAAAATGAAATTGGATTCCTACATCATGCCACACAAACAATCAACTCCATGTAACTGGATTAAGGACTTAAATGTTAAAAGCACATCTTTAATGTGATTGAACATATTGCAAAATATTTTTATGCTAGAAAAACCTAAGATATTTAAATTCTTAGACCACAGTAATGCTAGTTAAAATACAATAAATATCTTACTGATCTTGGCACAGGAAAATCTCTCTTTGACATGATAAAAGTACCAAAATAAAATGGATAGATTTGAACACTAAAGTCAAAATACTTGTGTTCACTAATAGACATTTTAATAATGAAAGTGAAAATAAGGATAGAAATTGAGAAAAGTATTTGAAACACATGTAAAAATAAAATGATAAACATTAAGAATCTATAAGAATTCCTATGACTCAATGATAAAAGACAAACCATTTTTTAAAAACCCTTGCTGAATGACATGTCATTTCCCAGAAGAAGCCCACATGACCAAAAACCAGTGAAGAGACACTTAACCTTATTGGTAATCAGAAAGGTATAAATCAAGACTAAAATAAGATACTATTTCACACCCACTTGATTAGCAAAATTGAAGAAGTGTGACAGTTCCAAATGCTGGTGGCTGTGTAAATTGCTATTATTACTTTGGAAAGTCATTGGTCATATCTAGAAAAGGAGGGGGTGTATCATTTTTCAGGACTGAACAATTCAGTCCTGATGATAATCCCTAGAGGAATTTGTGCCCACAAGCCCTCCCAGTGGACATATAGAAATATGATTATAGCAGTACCATTGGCATACCATGTCCTCCTCAAGAGGCAGCTGGATAAAAATGGGTGTGTTCACACAACAGACAAATATACAGCACTGAAAACGAATAACCTAGAACTATTTTCAACAATATGAACAAATCTTAATGTTAAGTGAAAAAAAAATCAAATGCCAGAACAGTCCATTCTGCATGATACTCCTTAAAAAGACTTTTAAAAGAACTAAAACTAAATGTTTTTTTCTCACCCTGGGAGATCGTATTTAAAATTTTTTAATAGGCAAGAAGATAATAAATACAAAATTTTGGAGGATGGTTACGTCATATGGATGCAGGGGGATGGGTGGATGGGAAAGAGAACGAACAAATATGTAGTTGTGAATTCTAGTTCTTTGATTTGGTAATGAATTCATAGGTGCTAATTAATGATCATTAAATAATAAAAGCAAATAGAAGAGAGCTCCACATGAACCAAGGATGACACTGACTATTGAGCATGCCTATGCCTACATCTGGGAACCAGAAATAAAAAATTGTTTAAAAAACCTGTTCAGTTGGGCACTGTTGAGCACACCTGTAGCTCTAGCTTCTCAGGAGGCTGAGGTGAGCGGATTGCTTGAGCCTCCGTGTTCAAGACCAGATGGGGCAACTTATCAAGAACTCATCTCAGATAAAACAAAACAAAACAAAACAAAACAAAAAAAACCCCAAACCCCAAAACCTGTTTGGCTTAAAATTATACCCTACCTACAATTATAGGTAGGATAATTTAATAGTGTTTAGGCAATGTATATAAATAATTCTTTTGTTAATTTTGGTTGTAAAAGAAAGGAGAAAAAGCATTGATGGTTGGAGGAGGTTATAAGGTTAAGGGAGGGAATGTGTGTTTTTTTTTAAATGATAAAGTTATATGTGATGTTTGGAGGCTAATGAGAGCAATTCACAACACAGGGAGAGATAGTAAAAAGTTAAACGAGATGACAAATGGAGCAAAGATCTTGTGAAAATAAGAAAGGATGAGATTCAGAGCACATGTGACGAGAATGGCTTTTGCTCAGAGTAGGGAATCATCCATTTTAGTGGAAGGGAAAAATAAGATGAGAGCAAGTATCGGTAGGATTGGTGTGCACTGGGGAGGTGGAGAGAGTTTGCATTGATGGTAAGTTGAGTAATGCACAACATCTTGAGACATTCATTATTACTAAAGCAAATGGCAGATCTGAGAATGAATATGAAAGTCAAATAAATGAATGGAGAGTCCTAGAGAAAAAAATAGTCTTGAATCTTAATGGTAAAATGGTTCTATCGGTTACTTGATAGAACCTAATCTGATTCCATGGAGATTATTTAATATTTGTCAAATAATATAAATATTAGAGTTTATTTCAAAAAGTGTGTTTCTTTCCATCATTAAAATCTCTGTCTTGGAGTTTGCACATCAACTTATCACTTAGTCATTTTATGGTCTTGAAAGTCACTGAACTACAATGTGACTGAATATACTCTATTATGAAACATTTTTTATGTCATAAAAACTTATATGTAAATGCTTAAATCAAAGATTTTGGTAAATTTGTGAGAGAAGTTTTAATTTTATATTTTAGACTCAAAATGTTTTAATTTGCAATTTAATTGGCACCCATGTTGTTGACCATTACTTGCTCTCAATAGAGACACAACTTGCTTTCTGTTTTGCGGGATTCCCACTATGGGATTCCCACCATGATTTGGTGTCATGGTTTAGCTCCTAGCTTCTGGAGCCAGACTCCATGGGTTCACAATCCTGACTTTGTTAGTTACTAGCTGTGTGACGCTGAGCAAGTTACTTGACTCTTCTGTGCCTCAATTTCTTACTCTGTAAAATTGGAATGATAATGATAATACATACCATATAGGGTTATGGCAAATATTACGTAAACTAATACATTTATAAAGGATACACTTGACATACGAAGTTGATTACAAGTTTTAACTATTACTTAACTTCTGCTAAAGTTTACTCCAATTCTGCTCACATTACTTGCTTATTATACATTTCAGAGTGGATGAAATAATTCTGCAAGGCAGTGGGAACAGGAAGCTTCATGAAGAGGAGAAAAGCTTAGGGCTCAGAAACCACACAGAGCAGGAGGATAGATGAGTGGAAGGAACAGAGCTTTGAGGACAGACACCCCTGGATTAGACAATAACTCCAATACTTACTAGTGATGGTGAACGGGTGTCTTTCTAAAACTCTTTAAATCTTATTTGTAAAATGGGGACATCAATATCTATTTTGAAATTTTGTATAAATTTAGAATAACGTCTGTAAAGTATTTGGCAGAAGCTCAGAAATGACACAATTCTTTAAATCCACTCACCCCCAAATTTTAAACAAAAAATAGCAGTATATCCTAGACACAATTTTTCAGTTTTACTATTTAAGTTAACATCATGCTATGAACATATTTCCATGTCATTAAATATTCTATTCCATCCAATACTTAAAAGTTAATAGAAGTCTGTTAAATGCATATACCATAATTTATTTAACCGATTCGGTTGTTTTGAATATTTATGTTGTTTCCAATGTAGTATGCTACTGACAATAAAATAATGAACATCTATGATGATGAACCTTGGTATGCCTCTATTATTTTTATTTAGTAAGAGGAATTGTGGGATATATCATGTGTGCATTTAATTGTCTTCCAAATGGCTTATACCAGTTACTCTCACAGATGCAATAAATGAGTGTGCCCACTTGCCTGCATCTTCACCAGCATAGACATTACTTTTGTTTTCCGTCTCTGCAGACTTAGGTGAAAATAATGTCTCATTGCTTTAACTCTTACTATTTCATTCCTAGTGAGTATAAGTTTTTGTATGATTGTTGTGTACTTCTTTTGTGAACTATCTTTGCTTATTATTCATCTTTTCTTAATTTATGAAAGCTCTCTGTATTTTTAAGTATATTAGAATGCTATGCTTTCAAATCTTTGTTATCAGTCTTTATCATTTGTTTTGTATTTGTTTCTACTGTTTTTGATATATAGAAGTTTGATGTTTTATGTGTTTATTGCCATGACCTTTTATTTTATGATTTCAGCCTTCTGTGTTATGTTAAGTGTCTTTCTTTACTTCTCCCCTCCACCCAATGTTAAAAATATGGATTATAAATTAAAACATAGAACGCTTGACTATTAGCACCCACATCAGGGAAGGTATGAGACCTTCCTTCCTTCCTTCCTTCCTTCCTTCCTTCCTCCCTTCC